>NC_054740.1:51228611-51589444 GCF_018143015.1 Lytechinus variegatus | reverse complement strand
TAATGATGTTCAGTAATCTTAGAAAATCAATTGAATTAGAGCCGATTGTTTATTAGAGATATCTACATTTGATAAAACGTCCGCCCTTTGAAATTTCAGAGTTTCATTGCTCTTCGCGGGGAGGAATATCTTCCTCTACCAATCTTCTCCTCTGTTTTGCGAGTTAAAAATATGCACTAATGCTAAATTGCTTGTAATCAAATCTGATCTTTCCAAAGAGAGTATTCAATATATCTTTGAGAATACCCTTTTCTCGGGACCCTTTTTATGGCAAGAAAAATTGATAAAACGCTTTAGCTTCCGCGCTTCATTGTATACCTCTTTTATATATACCTCCATTGTATACCTCTTTTGTGCGTTCACAATCACTTTTGAAAACAAGGTTCAAAATCGCAATATAGTCAACCGAATTGGAGGTACTAGAGACAAGAGAAACGGCTCCTTTTCATTTTAATTTATGAAACACTAAAAGCTTCGCGCTTCGCGCGGGAGGGGGAAACTCCCCCTCCCTGCACCAACCCCCTAGGGAGCGCGCTTCGCGCGCTCTGTAAGTATTGGCACGCTTCGCGTGCATTTACCGCCCCCTCCAAAATGAAATCCTGGCTACGCGGTTGTCTGGGCTTGAAAGCTATGACATAAATTCCATACACTCTAAAAACACTGAGTAAAATTTTACCCATATTGGGTAGAAAGGGAATATGCATGTTTGCTGGGTATTTTTCTTTTTACCCCAAATTGGTCTATTTCAACGCAACATTGCGTAAAATTTACAACATATTGGGTATCTTTTTACCCAACCAACATGCATGTTCCCATTTTACCCAATACTGGGTAACCTTTTTTAGAGTGTATGTTGCACGAGTTAGTGATATCGGGTCCGGTCTGAGCGTTTCTGGGCGACCGCGCGTTTGTTAGCCGACTCAGCCAGCCAGCATCCTTGGTGGACCACTATCAATTTTCCTTTCGGTTTTAGTCTGAAATGTATTCCTTAAAAGGTTACACGTTATCACACTGTAATAAGATGGAAAAGGGGCTCATCAAATGTAAGTTTCACAGAGGAACATGTTCGTCAAAAGACGCGAGGCTTACTATGATAATGTAATTGCCCCGTCAGGGGCGAAATTTTTTCATTTTTGACAATAGAAATAACAATTTTTAGGCAGAAAAGTGCCTTCATCGTTTACTTTTGTCCTTAAATAATTTATCATTTTTCTATTTCCAGGGGGCACATGGGGGGGGGGGCAAAATCTCGTTTTGCCCCCCAAAAATTCATTTTGGGGGGCAAGTGCCCCCGCCCCGCTTCCGGCGCCCTTGAGTATAGCAGCCGACTACCATGGTAACATGCAGACCTCAGCAGCCAATTAACCACAATGAAGGTTTCCATGGTAATTCCAATAAATGGCAATTTTACCATTGGTGTATTTTTATTTAAAGGGGAAGTTCACCCTGACAAAAAGTTTATTGTAAAAATAGCAGAAAAAATAATAAAAAATATTGCCGAAGGTTTGAGAAAAATTTATCAAATAATTAAAAAGTTATTAGAATTTCAATTATTTGATTTGTGACGTCATATGCGAGCAGCATTCCTACATAGCGAATGGTAAAAAATCAATGAAATGTCATTTTCTCAGAAAATTGAAAATGGTTTTCACTGTAACTTTTGTATATCAATAGACAAATCCTTTCACACCCGATCATGAAAAGAAAACAAAATTAAGTCATCAGGAACCATACAAAATTTGAAATTCATACATTTTATATTACACAACACATGGGGCAGCTGCTCGTTTATGACGTCACAAATCCAAAATTTTGAACTCTAATAACTTTCTTACTCTTTAACGGATTTTCCTCAAACCTTCACCAATATTTTTTACTATTTTTTTCTGCTATTTTTACAACAAAGTTTTCTTCAGGGTGAACTTCCCCTTCAAACGGACCTCTATTTGTCCCTCTTGGCCTGGGAAGAGGCAATGATGGGGGTGCAGAAGCACACCCCCAATATTTTTCTAAGGGCATGAAGGGTGCTTCGTATGTTTTACATCGTTAGCAGCACCCCTAGAAATCAGGTTATTCTGAATAGTAGGCATTCAACCTAAATGACCTTCATAATATTGGAGCAACCCCCCCCTTTTTTTTTTGGGGGGGGGGTACGCGGGCTTGTCATTTTTTCTGACCAATATGACTTTCATTTGGGAGTGGAAATCTTATTTTGGGGGCTTGTCATTATTTCTCTCCAAAGCAGCAATAATTATACATCAACTGAAAACTATTTAAAAAATTAGATGTTATATTGTTTTTCTCACAATTCAAATTCATACAATAAGATGTTTTATTGTTTTTCTCTCAGTTCAAATTCTTACAATAAGATGTTTTATTGTTTTTCTCTCAATTCAAATTCATACAATCCCGTTTACAAGGTAACAATAAATTGTAAAAATAATTCTAACCAATTACTTGAACTCATTTATATATGGTGGTGCAAAAAAATATGACCACCTAAGAATCCCACTAACATGTTTAAGACAAATTGGCAGCCTCCATGTAAAAAAGTTAAATGAACGACGAATTTGGTCAAAAATGTAGGAGTTTACAGTGTTTTTTGTGATTTGGGGGATTTTGGTGTACAAGAGTACGTTCTGCATGGTATTTAAATGCCCATGCAGGATTTGAAGTTCCTGGAGTGGACTTTTTGGACACTCGGAACTTCTGGTCAGGAAATAGTTTTAATTAAATCCAATTGAAAATCTGAGGACAATCTTGGACTCAAAGGTCTATTGCCAGTCTTTGGCAACAAATAGGAAAATGTTTGTTAAAAAAATAAAGATTCCAGGGATTATGATAAAGCCTGGTACAAAAAATAATATAAAATCTTCCTACTTTTCTGGAAAGATAGAAGGTTCGTTGTTTGAAGATCATTGAAAAATGTGGTAGTAACAGCTAGATCTAGGTAAGTTCATTCTAGTATATAAATGTTTGTTATTTTTAAACTAAAATGAAAGTTTTTTGTAGTTGTTATTAACATTTCGCTCGTAAAGTGTAAAATACATCCACCTGGTCATCTTTCGTTGTACCACCCTATACATAATATTTAATGAAACGTACCAAATGAAGTAGCACAATTTAACGATTCACAAAAGAGAAAAAAGACCCTTAGATGGAGGATAATGTGGAGGCAATGGGCCACTGGCGGATTCAGGGGGGGCGGGGGGCGGCCCGTGCCCCTTTTGAGAAGTAAAATTAAAATTTGTAATGTAAAAACCCCCGTTAAAACATAAGTGTGCCACCCTCCCCCTTTGAAAGTGAAGACATTTTTTTGGCTTGTTAATTTTTTTCGGGGACGCAATATCCTTATATTTTGGTTAAAACCCTTTTTCTTTTTTTACTTGTCAAATGTTCCTTGGAAGAAATGTGCCCCCCCCCCTTTGGAAAATCATGGATTCTGTCCTGTGATAAACCCCATTTTTTCATGACCAAGAAAAAACAAAACAATAAAAAAATTCGATTTCAATTTTCAAGAAGGTTGAAATTTTTGCTCATTTGTTTTGTGCTAACTCAATTTTTATTTGTCATTAGGCCTATTCAAAATATTTCCAACAAAAATAACAAATTTAGAGGGACGTCGCTCTCGTCATCAACTCCCTGTATTTCGATTGATTTCAAGAAATACAATCAATTTTCTCTTATGGGCAACCGGAAAGAGACTCTTAAAGAATGTTGAATAAAAAAGGAAACGAAAGCGAAACTACATTATTTAGTCCAAAGCCAGGGAGCAAATTTCCATAGAAACTCGATGAATTCGCGTGGCCAGCAAGGTTCTTATAGCCTGGCTTGTACTACTGTAGTTGTACAGTTAATTGGGAATAAGTCTGATGTAGGAACTGTATACTTGGCTATCCCACAGGTGACTTGCCTCTAATAAGATCATACTAATTTCCTGCCCTCTTTTAATTTCGTACATTTTACTGCCGAATTTAAGGTGAGTCTTATTTCGAATTCGTATATAGTATCTTTTCTAAGTCTGTTTGTCGTACAATTCTTTCTTTCTGCAAAGACTTGCAGTTACGCTAACTAAGCATAGGCACCGCGTTTTTTTTTATTATTCTAAAGCGTCATTGTTTGTACATAATAATTATAGAGCTAATGACAATCATGATAACATGATCATGATAATGATGATGATTAACTTATTTATTTGACCAATATAAAAAGAGCATATACAATACATCAGAAAACAATTTTACAAACATGCAAAAAAATGTTGGAGCGGCAAGTGGGCCAGGGGGCGCAAAGCGAAGTGTTGCTCGGAGGAATGTGCCCCCGCACATGTCGCTATACCATGACATAAATCAAGTAAAATAATCTGTTACAAAAAAATATTGCACATTAAAAAGTGATGATGATGATAATAATGATAATAATAATAATAATACTAATAACAATAATGAGAATAATGATAATGATAATAATGATAATAATAATATAGTGATAAAAAACCCAACAAGTTAAATTTCTAACTAATTGGGGCGGAACAGAATAAGGTCCTCGGAGAGGGAAAATCTAAAAGAGCAATTTCGTCCTTGATTAAAGAACAATGCAATGCGCTTTGGATCTTGAATGAAATAGAAAATGATAGCATTATGATGCTGCTATTCTGGTTCTTCGATTTTCGACAAAGGGGTATTCCTAATATCGCTGAGCGATAACAACCCCGCCTG
The DNA here is from genome assembly GCF_018143015.1 of Lytechinus variegatus. Classification (NCBI taxonomy): domain Eukaryota; kingdom Metazoa; phylum Echinodermata; class Echinoidea; order Temnopleuroida; family Toxopneustidae; genus Lytechinus; species Lytechinus variegatus. Next base: position 51,584,726 of record NC_054740.1, on the reverse strand, counting down.
TCAAAAGACCCCAGTGTAGCTGACATAACTGATTTCATTCATTCTATTAAGATTGATCAGCCGTTTGTTATTCATGTGTGTATCATTATATCTTATTCTATAAAGTGTAGTGTCTCGGTGCCTGTTATCCACGTACATATATGTTACAAATATATTCTTCTGTTGTGTGGTGTATGTAAGAGGATAATGAAAGGTTAAAAACCGAAGGTAAAAGTCGCCGCCATCTTGATTAGAGTGGATATCACACGATCAGAGGAGGATATTATTTCTCTTTTTCTTGTGTTGAGCAGAGTTCCCGAGACTTGCAGATTCCAGCATAACCTAGGTGAGCATTGCAATATATTGTGAGTAAAAGAAAATATACTAGAAAAGAATGTATAGCCTATTATGGTTATGCGGACAGTATAACAGTCGGATAACAGTATATTTACAGGTCGTACAGTTGATGATAAAGGTAGGCCAATAGATAGATTAATTAAATAAATTTTAATATTATCTCTGTCTCTCCCTCTCTCTATAGACATATAACTCGTAGGTTTTGTCACACTAACACACACATCCCACCCACCCACCCTCTTACACACACAACCACCCACCCTCCCCCCACACACACCTATATATATATATATATATATATATTAATTAATTTATTATTCTCCTGCTGATAACCCTGGAAGAGACCCTTGCAAGATCTTCAATTTTTTTTATTTGCTGAGATGAATATATATTTCTAAGCTGAACCTAATCTTGGCCAAAGCCAGAGAGCTTCGAGAAACAGTCTGTGGGCAATGAAGTCGGTCCAATATCCAAATCACATGGTAGTCGTCTCATTGTACTGTTGATATCATCCATGCAGCTCAACCAACATAGGTGACCAAACATGGCTGAGGATCCGACCAGGACGACTGTGAATCAAACGAAGGTATATATGAATTACAAATGGGGCGGTGAGTTGCTGGGGGCCCGGGCTGGGGGCAGGGCATGAGGATCTTATGATTTTGTAAAGTAAAAAAAAAGGAAGGAGGACGAAAGAAGATTTCGCAAAGAGAGATCCGGGACTGTGTAACTCCATATTTCACACAAAACTGTTCTAGGAATTGAACTTGCCCATGAACCCATGAACTTGCCCCCAAATGACCCACTGTAATAGAGCGTCAAATGATCCACAAAATTAAGTCACATTACACAAGTGAATCAGCCATTATATGTGTCCTATGAAACACGTATGTGCATCACAAATGATTTGTATCATGTCATTTAAGAATGTGTCGTGAGACAGTAAAGACAAATTACATATGTAGTTTGACTCACCTTTTTTAGTATCATAAAGGGGGGGGGGGGGGGTAACCCGGAGGAAAATGATAACTCACGTGTCACTTAACCTTAAAAAGTTTTCTTTATACCCCTGTATTGCGATTGAGAAAAAAGGTCACCTATCGTCACTGTCCTTGATTATAACTACACTGGAGTTCATGCAGAATCGAGAACTTAATTTTCCTTTTTTGTTTTTTTAGATTTAAGCAATGCATTTATCCACTCATGTCGTTGAACATGATTAATGTTTAAACACAGCTCAAATATGATCACAAGTGAAACCTGAATTCAAAGTAAGGTTTTGATGGAATGACAAAAACAAAAAATTAACGTAATGAAATATTTGTGATTATGTTATTCTACCAATTCTTGATGTAATATATTGTAGATCATTTCTGAGTAGTAATCAATCTGTAATGATTCCTATTTCACTCCTTCCAGGATTTAGAGGAGACATTACTTCGCACAAAAAGACTGCTTGTTTACAATCACCGCTTTTATCAGAGATACGACTGGCATGGACAAGGAGGTATGTAACTATTGCTTACATTATTTTTACTTCAGACAAATATTCCAAGATGAAATAATGCGACTCATAAAACGTAATGTAACATTTTTGAAAGGCGTTCTAAGATCGCATGAAATAATTCTAAATAAATGCCTATCAGATAAAGATGCATGAAAGTCCATGTATATATTTCCTTTCATTCTGATAAGGCGACTAGCTTCAATGACTTTATATTTTTAGCTCGAGTAACTATATACTCATTATTCATGAACGAATGCTTCTTCTATAATGGTTGAAAACGTGATGTGTATTGTATCTTATTTGTGTTTAAAAGTAAATTCACTGTTGGTAATTCATGTTCTAAAAATATCTAAATGATTTAAATGCAACAATATATCAATTTGTGATCTCTGACTTCATGTTTGCTTTGGAATTTTCATGCAACCCGGCCGGTAAAACATACTTATAATGGCGTTCTGCCCCAAATATCATTCCCTATCAGTGTAGTCTTCTCTTAGACAAACACGAGCTAAGTAGGAAGGGGTGCATGTTGGTACAGCTTTGCTGTGGATGATCACATGTTGTTATAGATGTTGTTATATTTAATGCTAGGAAAAGAATATGATGGGCAGAATTTGTTTGAAAGCCCCACACTTCCATTGTCGGCATGTGGTATATATAGGCAGACGAATTTATAAATTCGATCCTGTCCGTGTAGCGTTTTAGGGTAGATAATCGATGATTTACAGATGATGGCATTTAATGGGAACTAGGTTCTAAGCCCGGGTTCTAAGATCCGAGAAGATTTGCACAAAATAGTCAAAAAACGAAAGATCACAGCATCTTTATAGCATTTTGAAGTTCGCAGCTAAAGCAAACCATGCAAAATTGACCCTGTGCAATTAATGAGATATGGTAATGATATCGCAAGCCTTTTTTACTATCATTTCCTCCTTTTACATTTTAATTTGTACAAAGGTTCATACAGCTCTAACACACATCACACACACACTGACACGCGCCTATCACAACAAACCATCCGTCATACGCACACATTTTAAAATCTCTCACACACGCCTTTCCTCCGACATCCCAAAATATTTTACACACCCTCACACACGTACACCCCAAATCACTTAAAGGTCAAGTCCACCTCAGAAAAATGTTGATCTGAATCAATAGAGAATAATCAGACAAGCACAATGCTGAAAATTTCATCAAAATCGGATGTAAAATAAGAAAGTTATGACATTTCAAAGTTTCGCTTTTTTTCAACAAAATAGTTATATGAACGAGCCAGTTACATCCAAATGAGAGAGTCGATGATGTCACTCACTCACTATTTCTTTTGTTTTTTATTGTTTGAATTATACAATATTTCAATTTTTACGAATTTGACAATAAGGATCTCCTTGCCTGAAGCACAAAATGTTAAAATAATTGGATTCCACGTGTTTAGGGAGGAATGAAACTTCATTTTACATGACAATCACGAAAAAATCGAAATATTTCATATTTCATATAATAAAATACAAAAGAAAATGAGTGATGTCATCAACTCTCTCATTTTGGTGTAACTGGCTCGTTCATATGACTATTTTGTTGAAAATATGCAAAACTTTAAAATGCCATAACTTTCTTACTTTACATCCGATGTTGATGAAATTTTCAGTGTTGTGCTTATTGTTGAATTTTTCTCTTTTTATTCAAATCAAGTTTTTGTTGGGGTGGACTTGTCCTTTAACAACAGAAACAGGCACGCCATACACCCTTAAACATGCGCTCACACCATAGAGTTATATCCTACTGTATTTTACATACAAACAACCTCACACACATCCACACCCGCACAAAAATGCATGCCAACTTTAAAGGGATGGTCCGGGCTGAAAATATTCATATCTTAATACATGGAGTAGAATTCACTGAGCAAAATGCCGGAAATTTCATCAAAATCGGATAACAAATAATAAAGTTATTAAAGTTTAAAATTTAGCAATATTTTGTGAAAACAGTCGTCATGAATTTTTATTAGGTGGGCTGATGATGTCACATCTCAAACTTTCAGTTTTCTTATGTTATTACATAAACTCATAATTTTTTCGTACTTTCGTACCTTATAATGAAATAAGTATCAGCAATAAATATCTAATGCACTAAATCAGTTGTCAATCCAATTTTTCTAGTTCTTGGAGGAAAAAATTGAATAAACCTAATTCCATATAATAAAATACAAAAGAACAAGTGGGAATGTGACATCATCAGCCCACCTTATGAATATTAATGACGACCGTTTTCACAAAATATTGCTAAACTCTAAAATTCAATAACTTTGTTATTTGTTATCTGATTTTGATGAAATTTTGGCATTTTGCTCGGTGAATTCTACTCTATTTATTAAGTTATTAATACTTTCAACCTGGGCCATCCCTATAAGTAAGAACGACATACGTACGTTACAATCCTAATTTTTTCATTATTTCATATTTGTGTGAATAATATGTCTCCCTTATAATGAAATAAGTTGCAGCAATAGATATCTAATGCATTAAATCAGTTGTCAATTTGATTTTTATAGTTCTTGGAGAGAAAAAAAATGAATAAACCTAATTCCATATAATAAAATACAAAAGAACATGTGGAGATGTGACATCATCAGCCCACCTAATGAATATTCATGACGACCGTTTTCACAAAATATTGCTAAACTCTAAAATTCAATAACTTTGTTAATTGTTATCTGATTTTGCTGAAATTTTCGGCATTTTGCTCGGTGAATTCTACTCTATTTATTAAGCTATTAATACTTTCAACCTGGGCCATCCCTCTAAGTAAGAACGACATACGTACATTATAATTGACATGTTTCTATAGAGGGCTAAACTTTATGTTCAACCTCTTTCATGTGTTTTATTTCAAGTCATGAGATCTGGACAGGAGACCTGTTTGAGGGGTGATGCTGGACTAGAGGTTCAAGTACAGGAATGGATGAGCGTCGATGAGGAGACTCGTATTGCATTAATGGATGATCTGGAGATGCCCTTGGAAAACATCATCACCATTCTGGCTCAACTTTGCCCAGAAGTGAAGCATATCGGCATTGACAGCGACGACTTAATCGTACATCAAGATAGATCCAATTTCAAGCCGATGAGGTCGGCCCTCACCGTTTGCTTGGAGTACCATGATGGTGATTCGCTTGAAGATGCACTGCTAGCTATTGGTGATTGTTTCCCAAATGCAGAGAGGCTAGATCTGCGATGTGAAGATGTAGATTTCCCACCCACCGGTGAGCAAGACAATGACATCACTCCGTTGTCTTCTTTGAGAGAGTGTAGAATAAGAGTCTGGAAGACATATCATCTCGACAGGTTCCTCTTTTTCCTTAGTTCTTTCTGTCCGGATATTGTATCACTCGTTTTATCTACGCCTAGACGTTTGATATCTCGCAAGTCAACTAAAGACATTTCATCGTGCAAATTTCCTCATCTGACCAACATTCGCCTTGAACCCTTTGCAGATTATGATTTCTACACACTTGAATCATTAACGAATGTACTGCACGCAGGTGATGTGATGAGTCCACTCTTTAACTCTGTTGAAGCCAAAAAGGTGCAGCTTGGAGATGTAGAACTGACCACCGTTAAATGGTACCGTACATCTTCAGCTTGTGAGCTGCAACTTGAAGGGGCGAGTGGAGTCGTACCTATGGCCGATATGATGCATCTATTGTTCAATGAATTCAAAGGAATTACCGTCCTGACATTTGACAGGTGTGATCTTGATTTGTCTTCATCTGAAGCACGTTCGCTTCGCGCTGGATGCACGTCTCTTCGGGAAATCAAGTTTGTAAATATGGAACACCGGCTGTCGCAATCGGACACAGACACGCTTTCGGAGACGTTTCCCAGTGTCAAGATCACAACAAAGCATGAAAGTCAGGACTTATTAGCAGGATCTAAGCAGGGTACAAGGGTGTCTTCCGAGTTGAAGGAAATGACCTTTGCTCCATCAACATCTGCGCAGGCTGAAGGTGAGTTAGTTATACGTAATTTATATTTACATTTTATTCATCATCCACAATGTATTTCAGAAATTGTTATGAGGTTTATTAATAATAAGCTCTCTATTCGTATTTTGTTTATTTCCATGTAATATATTCCGTGTCCCATACACTACTTGTCACTGCATATATAACTTTAAAAATCACTTGTGATCTAGTATGTTGGCTTTGATGATGCCCATTTGAATAAATGACATTATTATCATCTTTATCATTCATACAATTTTATATGATTTTGAATTATCTTAATCATTTTATCTCTTTATACCATTTTCATTATTATCCTTACGATTATTTGGTACGATACTGCAACAAATAGCAGTGAAATAGTTTTAAATTTGATTTCCTTTTTTTATTACAGGAAATACATATGGATCAATACTAACGTAACATAAATAATATGTATCTTACATCTCTTGAAGTGACAGTTCTGAACTTATTCTAAATGATAATTTCCAGGGTGGCTGGCAAAGGTTCCTTAAATTAATGTCCATAATGCTGGCGATGATTAAATTGATCGAAGCAAGATAAATAACAAGAGTCACTGTAACGAGTTGAAATGTCCGTGAAAACTATGTTGATGATGATTAAAAAGTCAATTTCAGCAATCCATGAGTTGAAAAGCGTTCATCAAAACAGCTTGATGATCTCGATGAGAACTGAGAATTCCTCTGTCGAAGTAACTACAAACAGTTCATTGACGGCGTGAAAATAATTCCACAGAAGGTAAATGTGGTATTCCTGTTTGGAAATAATCTGTGCTCTGACATAGAGTCTGGCGTGAAACTCTGAGTTCTGATCATGATATATATGAAGTGCTCTGATATGATATATCTCCCTGAAGAGACTGCCAGCTTTTATACAAATTATTCACTACTCTTTCTAGTATTCACTATTCTGGAAGCTTCTGGTATTGTCTTTAAAAAGAACATTCTCCTTCTATCAGGAGCAGTCAAATCTAGAAGACTCTTGAATGACCTCAGTGAAATTAACAGTTGCAAACAAAATAGCTAATCCTATTGTCCTTTTCACTGCAGGCAGTCTATTGTGTAGCAATCTATTGTTTAGCAGTCTGTATTGTTTCTCTTGGGACATTCCAGAGATAACAAAGATTACTCGATCTCATGTCCAACAAAGCTGTACTGGAAAATTCTTAATCATTCTATGCTATGAATATCCTTAAAGAGAAAATAACTAAATAAAATGAATGTAATTGCTCTTACAATTCTTCTTTTATATAACATTATCATGATCATGCACCACCACTACCACCACCACCATCATCATCATCATATCATCACCATCATCATATCATCACCATCATCATCACCTTCTTCATCATCATCATCACCATCATCATCTTCTTCTTCATCATCATCATCATCATCTTCTTCATCATCATCATCATCAGTTTGTATCATATAAAGTTTTGTTTGTTGATAAAAAAATTACATCAAATTTTAACGAGATATTATTTGTCCTTTATAACAATCATAGAAGACCTTGTAGGTGCAGCTGAAGTGGTCAAAGTTCAAGAACAGACCGACGTCCAGATCCCTGAAGTGGGAGGAAAAAAGGGTTGTGGAAGGAGAGGAATGTGACATAGCACAGGAAAGCCTGTCCCATGCAACAGGTTAATATCCCTTTCGGTCATATAATTAAAAGTTAATGTGAGCGAATATACACAAACCTGTAGCCAATCGAACCTCCTAAATTCCCCAAATCAAGAATATGGGAGGGAAACAGATTTTCTTGGATGAAATACCAAACAGTTATGACTAATGACCATTTTTTTTTCAATTTTGTTTCTAGTCAAGGATGAGTAGGAATTGAACCCCCTGAAAGAAAGCCCTGGCTAAAGGGCTGATAAATATTGAGAAAGGAATATCTCGATCTGGTGTTAGTTTTTTAAAAAATGTGATTTTTCTTGCACTGACGTGTGGAAAACAACTATCATGGGGTTGAATTTACTGAAGGGAAAGTATAAAAATATCAAATGTCAAAATGGTGGGTTGTGAGAATTTTCTATAATTCTGCCATTCTCCACGCATACAGGAATGCTACTTGAGGTATAGGCCTATACCGTATTCATAATTTTCATAACATTATGCAGAAAAAATAACATCGGTCCCATGTTTCTGTTTCAGGGAATGTTTTCACAATATCGGAAGTACCTCTTTGGATGTGGAACGAATTCACATCCATTGATAAAAACAAGTAAGTCCTGGGACACAAAATTTAGCAGTAATCTTTTCTACGATTGATTCCATTGACTCATAGGCGGCGGAAGCGGGGGGGACGTGTCCCCCCCCCTAAATTTTAGGTGGGGGGGACGGTCCCCCCCCTAAATTTTGTTTTGATAACCTTTTTTTTTTTTTTTTTTTTTTTTTTTTTTTGCTTGTCAATTTCCCCCTAAATTCACGTGGACCCCCTTGACACGTATGTTGTCCCCCCCTAAAATTTAGGTTGATGACCTTTTTTTTTTTTTGCTTCTCAAAAATTTTTGGGTCGCTTGTCCTATTTTTTACATGTGTCCATCCCAAAATTTCAGGTGGACACCCCCTAAATTTATTGGCTTCCGCCGCCAATGCATTGACTACAATCAATCGTAAAAATCAAGCGTACGATCAATCGCTAACCTTTGTGTTACGGGACCATGTTTTTAAGAACTTTTATAGCCTTACTAAAACAGGGAAACTTTAATAAAAAGTTGGACAAACTCATGCATGTCACCATTATTCTACAGGAAAAGAAGATTTACCACGAGGAAGTACCAAAGCAATCAAACTGGAATGTATTCAGAGAGTAGGAAGTGAAGGTGGCAAACTTCAGCTAGAGTCATTTGGAATTGAGCTTGAGATACCTCCTGGTGCAATCGACAGCCAAGAGAAAAGAGAACTTCTTCTTCGTGTGCTGCCAGACACTCCTAATCTTGGTGTAAGTGAAGAAGAGGTGTCAGTCTGCTTCGGTGTACAGTGTTTAGCACCTGACGACCTAGTCCTGAGGTTACCCGTGATTTACACCATACCTCATTGTGCGATGGCTACACAAACCTCGAGTCTTGAGGCAGTATTGTACACAGGAGACGGAAAATACACATCCAGTAAGAACTTGTAGTCCTTTATTTCAGGTTATTATTACAATGATTATTATTATCATCATTGATAATAATTATCATGATTATTAATACCTACTATTAACTATATTATTATTATTATTCATTATCATCATCATCATCATCATCAATATTTATCATTTGTATCACTGTTCTCATTGTTATCAGTAGGAGTAGTAGTAGTAGTATTAGTAGTAGCAGCAGCACCAAATAGAGGTAATATGTAAGACTTGCGTACAGATTTACATACAATTAATTGTATATGTCTACGATAAAACGTCGGGATTTTTTTTTTTTGGGGGGGATCCCGCAAGCAACTTTCAATCGCTCATTGCATCTCCTACCAAAATAAAGAAATTAATGACTTCAATCATCCAGACGCCTTTGCCGTTTCCTGTAACAGGAATTACTTCAACAAGTATCAGAAGGCTTATTTCGAAAGGGTGGGTGCTGTCGCGTTAGGGTGCGTCAACGCGAACGCGAAGATTCGTCCAAAGCCCCCCCGGCTTGGCCGAAAGGGTGCGCTTGGAGCGTTACGTCACGTCGCGTTCACTGGAACGCATCCATTCGTCCAAAGCCCCCCCGGAAGTGCCGAAAGGGTGCGTTTTATTTTGTTTTTAATAATAATAATAATAATAATAATAGTAATAATAATACTAACAATAATAATAATTACAATAATAATGATAATAATAATGGTAATATTAATAATCATAATAATAATTACAATAACAATAAGAAGAAAAAGAAGCGGAAGGAGGAGAAGGAGAATAAGATAATGATGATGAAAAACAACAACAATTACAAGAAAAATAATATCACCAACAACAATGATTAATAATGATAGTAAAAAAATAATTACAATATGAAGGAGACGAAGAAGAAGAAGAAGAAAAAGGAGAGGTAGTAGTAGTAGAAGAAAATGATGTAGAAGAAAAAGGAGTATACGATAATGATGAAGAACAACAATAACAAAAAAATATCACAGACAACAATTATGAAAATACAAATTTAGTAATAATTATAATGATAGTAATTATAATAATATGAAGGAGAGGAAGAGGGATGCAGAGGAAGAAGAAAAAGAAGAAGACAAGGCAAACGCCAAGCGTTGTCTCGCCTGCATATTGCAGTCATGAAGAGAATGTATGTCAAAACTATGCTGTATGACTTCCGAGGCTGTCAGCAGTTTAGGGGGTGAATTGTGGTTCTGACAGTTTACATATGCAATAATGCTATAGGCCTACTTTATCCCTAGGAAATGAGATAACACTAAGAATGCTGTTAATACTATGAAGCTACATGTATAATGACTTCCATGGAAGTAAGGAAATTAATTTTAGTGAAAAAGAATGTAATTCATAACAATGTGAGTGAAAACTTTGACAGCTTTTCTATTGTACCTTTGGCAAATTTGTGTGAATATTATAAATGGTGTCAAGAACTATAGCTCATTAAATAAATAACAACAACAGCTTTTAAAGAATAAACAAGTAAAATACAAAATCTGGTTCAATTATAGAGAGTACTGAGTTCTGAAGTAAAATGTTCATTGACCTTTGACCTTAATCAAATTCAACTCACATTCGAACTTGACCTGCACCTTCAAAAGATGGACCTCTTGTATGAATTTGGCAATCCCACCTCGAAGCTGTAGAAAGTTATTGGGTGTACAACATAGCACAGTGCCAGTCATGGAAAGTTCATTGACCTTTGACCTTATTCAAATTCAACTCATATTCGAACTTGACCTGTGCTTTCACGAGATGGACCTCTGGTATGAATTTGGTGATCCCACCTCGAAGCTGTAGAAAGTTATTGGGTGTACAACACAATTGTTGACGACGACGCCGCCGACACCGGAAATAGTGATACCTATGTCTCGCTCCGCTACGCAGGCGAGACAAAAACCCGAAGGAATTATTTTAATTACAATAATAATAATAATAAGAGGAAGAAGAAGAAGAAGCAGAAGAAGGAGAGGAATAAGTAGAAGCGGAAGAATAAGAATAATAATAAGAGGAAGAAGAAGAGGAGAAGAAGAAGAAAAAGAAGAAGAAAAAGATGAAGAAGTTCGAGGAAGAACAAAAGGAGGAGAAAGAAGAAAATAAAAAACGAAGGAATTATTTTAATTACAATAATAATAATCTAAATAATAGCATGCTCCTTCTCCTATGGATCATAAAAATAATAATTATAATAATTATAATAATGATAAAATATGCTTAATGATAATAATAATGATAAAAATAATAATAATGATAAGAGGAGGAATAAGAAGAGGAAGAAAATGAAGAATAAAAGAAAACAAGTGGAATGCCTCTGGCAGTCTCACCGGCATCACGAGGTTCAATATAGCAGCAGTTCTGACTTTGAATACTACTCTAACTCGCACAAGGTGTTCAGTGATACATGGTTACTCTTATGTCCACTTTTTATGAACTAGACCAATAAACTTACAGAGATATGATGGTTATTCAACAAAAAAAACCCAACATGGCCAAATTTCATAGGCCTTACATGACCTTTGACCTTGATCATGTGACCTGAAACTCGAACAGGATGTTCAGTGATACTTAATTACTCTTATGTACAAGTTTCATGAATCAGATCCATAAACTTTCAAAGTTATGATGGTAATTCAACAGATACACCCGATTCGGCCAAAGTTCATTGACCCTAAATGACTTTTGACCTTGGTCATGTGACGTGAAACTCATGCAGGATGTTCAGTGATACTTGATTAACCTTATGTCCAAGATTCATGAACTAGGTCCATATATTTTCTTAGTTATGATGACATTTCAAAAACTTAACCTCAGGTTAAGATTTCGATGTTGATTCCTCCAACATGGTCTAAGTTCATTGACCCTAAATGACCTTTGACCTTGGTCATGTGACATGAAACTGTAATAGGATGTTCAGTAATACTTGATTAACCTTATGTCTAAGTTTCATGAACTAGGTCCATATATTTTCTAAGTTATGACATCATTTCAAAAACTTAACCTCAGGTTAAGATTTGATGTTGACGCCGCCGTCGCCGTCGGAAAAGCGGCGCCTATAGTCTCACTTTGCTTCGCAGGTGAGACAAAAATGAAGGAATGATTTTAATTACAATAATTATAATAATTAATCTAAATACTAACATGTTACTAGTCCTACTGATCATAATAATAATAAAAAAATAATGATAATGATAATTATAATAATAATGAGAAAAATAATACTTAATGACGATAATAATAATAACAATAATGATAAGAATAATAATGATAATAATAATAATATCAATAACAATAATAATAATAGTAATAATGATAGTGATAATAATAATAATAAAGATAAGAACGATGATAATAATGATAACATTTGAATAAATTCCCTTTTTTTCATTTCATTAAGAAAATTCAAAGAAAATGTATTTATCTTTAGTCAATGACAAATAAAAAGTAGACATTTCAAGAATCATATTTTCATCTATAAAACTATATTTTCATAAAAATTATTCAATACACAGGAAACATCTTCAAATGTACACAATTTTTTCACACATAATTTTCTTCAACCTGAATAAATCATTGTGCATTTTTTTAATCAATAATGTCCAATAAATTCTAAAAAAAAACTGTGGTGTCATTGACTTTTGTACAAGTTTTTCAACATTCATTAGTGTTGTTGGTGTTGCCGCTGCTGTTGTCATCATGGTTGCTGTAATTTATTTTCTTTTTGCTGCTGCTCTTGGTGTTGTTGGTGTGATTGTTTCATTGCTGGTGCATTGCTACTGATGTTGCTCAAGGTGTTGCCTGTGTGGTTGCTCTTGTCATCGCTGCTACTGCTGCTGTTTACAAGTATGGCTGTTGCATCCCCTGATGCATTTATTGATGTTGCCGCTTGTGTTGTTTCCTGTATGATTGCTTAATCCTTGACATTGGCTTTGTTTCTACTGTCGTTGTTGCTACTGCTGTTGATGTTTACCACTGTGGTTGTTGCATCTCTTCATGAAGTTATTCATGTTGCGCGCGATGTTCCCTGCATGGTTGTTGGAGCTCCTGCTACTGTTGATGTTGCCAATGTGATTGTTGCATTTCTGCTGTAATACATGTAGGTATTTTTGCTGTTGCTCTTGATGTTGTCGGTGCGGTTGCTGCATCTCTTCTTGCAGTTGAGGTTTCGGCTGCTGATGCTGTTGTTGCTCCTGCTGCTGTTCATGTTTATTGAAGTATTACACTGAAATGGAATTAATTTATAGAGCATGTGATATTTTATTAATAAAGATATTAATTTCCATGATTATTGATACCAAAGTCATTTATTCCTAATTTAATTATCGCTGTTAAAATTCTGCGAAAAATCTCACTGCTCATTGATTATGAAAATTATGAAAATTTATGCGTAAAATCATAAGTTTGCTCTAATAGACCAGTTCGTAGTTACTTCGTGGACAATTTTGGTCAAATGACCTTTCATTTCTTTCATCATGATAGGCAGATTTCAAAGCAAGATATTACGTAAGCTTGCCTTACATAGCAGGATGAAGAAATTGAATAGACCAGGTGACTAGAATAGCACACAAATGAACACGTAATGAAGGCATTTGTTGCATTCCTACTTTGAATGCATATCTTAGCATGTTGCACAATGTACTTTGCAAACTGTGAAATACCAGTCGTTCGTGGAAGCATTGTTGTTTTTTGTGGATGAAAATGAAAATGACAATTCAAAAGAATATATGAATAATCAAGACATCAAAGTTGGTGCTTATCTCATTAGATTTTAAAGCACCATGTCACTTTAGTACAAATGACCTTCTTCTGATCATGCATAGAATCTTTTGATCATGCGCAGAAAGGAACTACGAACTGGCTTATTAATAAAATAAAGCCCCTAAAATGCTCATTTTTGTTTCACATACTCTAGATAGGCATCTGATCAAATTTGTTTTTCAAAAATGTACACATCACATTTATTTTCTTATGTATTCTATTGTTTTCTAAATTTCTTATGTATTTCTTTGTTTTATGACTTTTTGCTTTTCATTGTGTTTTCAATGGAAATTTTCAGGGACTTTATTTTTACCATAGACAAGATAAAATTAAATGATTTTAAGCAGTAAAAGGAAAAATAATGATACATTTTATGAATTTTGGCTAAAAACACTATTTGCATTGGATTTGTACACAAATTCATGTTTTTGAGCAATTTTGGGTCTGCATGCACTTACGAAATGTTGCGTAATTTCGGAAACGCGTACCTGGGGGTCACAATTTTGGTCTCAAAAGTTGCGCGAGAGTCTTGAAAGTAAAAAGTCAGCGAGCGACACATTAAAAAAACTTTGAGCAGCTGATTTATCGCGAAAAATGTCGAGCCCCCCCCCCCCCCGTCTTCTTAGGGTTAAACAACCCAAAAAAAATGCATAAGAAAAAAATTAAAATGTACATGTATACATAATTGATTTTAATGACTTTAATGACAAAATAAAGGGAGTCAAAATCCAAAATTATCACATTTGTTTTTTATTTCGTGATTCAGAACCAACCTGCTGATTTCTGAAGTGAGTGCACAATCTACAGGCAAGATCCTGAGCCACCCCCCCCCCCCTACCAAGATCATTTGAATAAGTGAGGTTTAATGACTGCTTTTGTAGTCATTAAATTTATCTGATTTATACATGCCTACAAGAGATATAAAAAAAATTGTGTTCTTTTTTGGGTAATTTTGCAGTGTTCCTAGCTGACAAAGCAGAGGGTGATGGTGTGTGGGGGGTCTAATAGGAATGCAGAACAATGGAACATTCATTTACTACTTTGGCAATAGAAAGCAAGACACAGCATCTAGCATTGATTGATAATGGATGTTTTACAACTGTCCAAGAAATATCATCAATAATCATTTAAGCATCTAAGTACTTATTATCTTATAGACTTATAGATGTCACTGTTTTCAAATATTGACTGCTAGAAGACCAAATAAAGAAGAGAACAGTACTGGCAATTTAATTTTTTTTAATGTGACTACTTTCTTCGCCAAAGTGAGGCAGTCATACTTAAGAGTGTTTTAACTTACAAGTGACATCACATTTCCTGCCTTCTTGTCTGGCTCTCCAAAACCTTCAACCATTTATACTTGGGTAACTTTGTATCTCGCATCCGTCTGAAAAGTTTGGGTGAAGCCTCCACCTGAAGGAAAAAAGAGTATTGAACTAATTAAAATATTTGCCACAATCTTGTATTTCTTCTCACATGTATATGTACATGTCTAAAAACAGGAAATAAAACATCTTTTGATTACCAGAATTCATATAGAAGGGGGTAAACAAAGGGTTCAAGCTTTTATTATGTTAATCAAAAATAAAAATAGTAAATGACATATGCTCTGGCCGAGAAACTTAGAGAAATTATTCCTCGTAATGTAGCTTGTATGTACATACACATGAGCAAGTAGTGAAAAATGGATTGAGGGGTGTGAGTAGGGGCTACGCAAACAGAAGGGGGGGGGGCTGGGGTCGCATGTTAACTGTAGAGTTTTTAAAGTGAGCGACCATGCAAAAAATCATGACCAAATGGTAATTTTTATGTTTTTCAGCTCCCGCACTGTTTTCCAAAACCATGTACAAAAATGACCATCTGGATGATTTTTTGCATGGTCATGGTCTTTCATGTCTATGTAATGTCTACATTACAAACTGACTTTAAAATCTGGTACAGTGCGATTTCATTATCATTGATGTGGGTTTTAATGATTTAACATTCTGCAACCTAAACAATATCCTTCATTTTTTGTCATCATTATAGCATTTTACTAGTCTACATGTTACCTGTGGTTGCATTTCAATCTCAGTGTTTCTTCACCCATTGCCAAATCTTCTGCCACATGTTCATCAGATTGGCCCCTGGCACATTCCTTGCTGTAGTAGACCAGTCAGAGCCAAGCTCTCTAGTTCCAGTCTGAAATTAGAACATTAATATTACATTGATATAACAAAGAAATATGTAGATTGACACAGTGATCATTGAAAAATATTGCACTTTCTATGAATATTGTTGACATTTTATAAAGGGGAATGATTCAAATATACCAATCATTTTTCTTTCTTGTTGTATTATCCTGAAATTTCTAGAATCGACCAACAATCGGTCAACAATTAATTCTTGTTAATTCATATAATTTCCACTTGATTATAAGCAAGACAGTCATTAACATATTAATCATACAAATAATAAAACATTTTTGTCATTAATATATTTTTGAATTAAAATAAAAGTTTTTTCTAACCCAATAGCACATGGATACCTTGCTGGTTTAATTTACTGGATTTTGTTCAATAGTACTTTATTATGAGATTCAAAGGCAAAAAAATACTTGGGCTTGATGAGATCCATTGCATATTCCCCTTTATTTTTGTTTTAATGAATGGACATTTAAGTACCTTTACGTGCTATTTAAGGTTAGGTTTGACTAGATCTAGACTCTAACTTTATGTGGTACGATAAAAATGAAAAATAAAATTGAAAAATTGAAGAGCCCCGACTGGGGGATTTCGCATTGTAAGTCCCATAATGGTGGCTGCACGATAGCTAGACAGCTGGCAGCTGTCTGTTTCAAGGAGTTTTTAAACATTTTTTTTTATTTCTCATACACAGACGGCTTGCTATTGTGCAGCCACCATTAGGGGACTTACAATGCAAAATCCCCCCGTCGGGGCTCTTCAATTTTGTCTTTAATGAATAACAATTTTGAAAATTAACGCGACCAAAATGCAAATTTATATTCCCTCTTGGCAATAATTCCCCAAAACGGAGAAAATTGAAGTTAAAAGGAACAAAACAGTGACTTACCTCGGCTGTCGCGCAAATTCACTTCCCCTTTTTATCCGATCTTAAGTACGTAAACATATGGCCATTGAGTCCCCTGTACAGATCGCGCTAGAACTTCGGTCTCTGTATTTGGTGAGTGAAGCCAACGGAGTTCAGCTGAACAACCAGCAAAACAGGGACCGAAGCTTTTGGTCTACTGCCACGGGTGCACCATTTAAAACTTATAATATCTAGATTTTGATTGGGTGTGAACGCACCTCTGCCACATAACTCCCCCCTGAATCCTCGCCTGCTGTCGAGTGCCTCCATTTCGTTTGACTTGTGTTCGCTAAGCCTATATGCTAAATAAGTTGAGAATATCCAATTTATCACTCACACTATCAATATGTGATTTAGCTCCTGTCCAATTCCAATGACTGTAACACAGAATTGGGATGGCCACATTGGATTTGTGTACATCTATTGCACACGCTGGTAATCGAGGATATCCCCGACCACACCGAGCAACAAAATTAATACAAAAACCAAAGGAAAAGAAAAATTATGATTTTTAATATAGAATGTCAGGCCAAATCGTGGTTTTGGGAACCACTCATAGATTTGTGTACGCGCACTTGTGTACAAAGTGAATGGAGGTGGAAATAGGGTAGTGCGTGAGCGTGTGACTGAATAAAGCGCTGCTGTATGAAGTGAACGGTGGTTCCCTATATCACGATAATGCCGAATGTCATAAAGGTAAAACAATATAAAGATTTCTCTTAGCAAAATTACAGCCCTGTGTGGATCATAAAAACGTGTATGGACAGGGTCGCGATGGGTCGTTGTGTGGACCTCAGTCAGATACTTAGTTCTGCAGACACAGAAACACGGGTATGGGACTAGACTGGATTATGTACTGTCAAGTTTGTCGATCGTATCGACAGGGTTCCTGCCAGAAGATTATCTTTTCTTGTAATTCAATTGATAATTACGCACCACAAATTATTCATCACCTTACATATAATATGAACGACATTTTGAATGGTTTTACTTACGGTAAAATCCTCATTCACCTCTCCGGTGACCTTCACTTCTGCTAATTTCTTCGTTTCATTTCGAATCGTCGCGGCGAAAACATCAAACAAACTTTACATTGCATTTTGATCAAAACTTTGGAGTGGGCGTGGCCTAATTAGTCAGCGAACCTCGTTCAAGACGATTTGTAAAATAAAAATGTACAGGGGTGGTATTCTGAGATCCATTTTATCTCAGATAAAATAAAATATTTTATCTCCGTTAAAATCAGTGAGATAAAATACCCTTAAAATCTCTCCGAATTGGTATTCTGAGAACCATTTTATCTTCATTTTATCTCTATAAGACACACCTATTTTTTAATCAATATCCAATTAGAAACGCGCTTTTATAGCTCTCTCATATCACTCAACCAATTAAAATCCATTCCGCCAGGAGGTGTGGCAAAGGGGTGAGATTGCGTCAATTTATTGACTTTAAATACGCTTGCACTATACGCTTACGCGTCTTTACCGAGATTTCTTTTTAACAAAAAGAACAATACTCTCATCTTTTTCGAAGTCTTTATCGCATCTTTTCAAGCATCATTTCAAAGACAATATTAGTCAAGAAAAGTTTTATGAAATACTCTCTGATTGTACAGGAACAACGTTAAGGTGTTATTCTCAATAAATATATAATTTTTCTTCATTTTCATGTCACCATTTGGGGTTAATTCACGTAGAAATAATGATGAAATCAACGTCGCGGAGATAAAATAGCCCCTACCCTCTTTTAAGTTTATTTTATTTTTTCTTCAAAGTAACATGGGCGCAAGCACATCATCCGCGTTGCAATGGCCAGATACGCGATGAGTATGTCTACGCAGGCATTGTTCTGTTGCGTATCATCTGTAGATACGCAAGATAAAATTTATACGCAAGATAAAATCTAAAATTTTATCTGAGAGATAAAATCTCATCTCAGAATACCAATTTCATTTTAAGAGATAAAATAAAATATTTTAAAGATAAAATGACCTCAGAATACCACCCCTGAACGCGAAGGTTCGGGAAAAGCCCCCCCGGTTGTGCCATTTGGGGGCGTTGTCGACACTGACGCGCCCTAACGCTCCCAACGCACCCTTTCGGCCAAACTGGGGGGGCTTTGGACGAATCTTCGCGTTCGCGTTGACGCACCCTAACGCGACAGCACCCACCCTTTCGACATAAGCCGTATCAGAATGTCTTTATTCCGACTTTTTTTTTTTTTTTAAATCAATGCAGATGCAGTTTTTAAAGAGCGAATTATGTTGCCGAGGTCTGGGGTACCAAGCTGTACCATAATGCAGGATGTACTCAAACTCAAGATGGACCACTTTTCTTGGGCAAAGATTATGATCAAGATGAATAATTTATCCTTCCGCGGAAAGCAGATGCGTTGTCGGCCTTTTAGAGAGAGAAATCTCACTTGGAAGGTCATCTTACACACACACCTATACAGAAAGGTGAAAGGGAACAAGGAGGTATATTCAAATTCAATTCGGTTTGTATTAAAATATTCTCATCAAAAAGTCCGAAGACTAATAATGTGAGCTCACAATCAAAAACATCAAATATGACAGATGAAATAACATGAAAATAACATGCAGTGGTCATAATACAACCAATTACAAAGAAGAAAATGTTCTAAAATGCATAAACATTCAAATAACAAGGTGAAATTAAAGTACAAGTGTATATAATGAAAAAAAAATAAGGTAAGCATAATTTTCTACAGGGATGAAGTCGAGGCCGACCTTGAGGCCGCATTTTACCAGCCTTGGTCTTGGACCGAATCACAAATACAAAGTATATGGAGAGAGTTTTCACCAGCAGTCCCGTGAATCGAGAGTACAAGTCTCAGCTACATCCCTGCTTGACTAAATGTAACTGTTAAAAAAAAAAAACATAGACCGATTAAAATCGTCCCAATTTTTAATTATGATTTCTGCGATTCCATGTTTTGAAGTACCTATGAATGCAGAAAAACCTGCTGAAAAATGACAATATATATATATATGAATCATCTTTTCATTGATTGACTGACTCTCTTCATCTTCATTTATTTACCTGTGTATTTGGCTTGTGTTCTTACATTATATTCACAATGTATCATTTTATTTGTAAAAGTTGCTAGAAATGGAAGAAGAGAAACAAGGATTCGTACCAGCTCATGTGGAACAACCTGTCTACATAATGGTCGCAGGGGTTGGTCTCAAGATGCAATGCAATGCCGAATGCAAGAAAATGGCAGAATGTGTACGTCTTTGATGATTACTTTTAAATTCTTTATTTCATAATTTTGGTAAAATTCGCCAATTTGATCTTTGTATGACAACTAAATGTCACAATTTTAATTTCATCTCACGGATTCTGTCAACCCAAATGCAAATGAGAAAGTATTGGATATTGGATTATGTGCGATTTGGCTTTTTGTTTCGAATTTATCGAATTTATTCATGAATATTCATGTTCCATTCAGACAATGCAAGCTTTAATTGTGAAGATTATGACACGATAAAAATAACTTTATGAACAAATGAATGTATAGATATAAGAAAATAAAACACCATGAAATTCAAAATGAAAAAACACTAATCAAAATGAAGAGTGAATAATGATGTGTGAAAGAAGCGTTTATTTTTTCTTCATGCATCTTCAATGACTCTCAAAGAAAATAAACTGATGATTGAAATGAGATATTGTCACATTACCAGCAAATAACAAGGCTGCAGAAAAAATTAATGTATTGTACGAAAATTAATTATTATTATTATTATTGTTACTATCGTCATTATTATGTCATTTTTACTACTATTATGATTAACATTATTATTAGTCTTTGTCGACTTCATTTGCATCTATATTTTATAGTTGTTTTATATGTATAAAATGTACAAAAATATTTATATCCAAAGGAACTGTTGCTGCGCTAGCGCCATGAACGTCTCTTGGCGGCATGTGCGCTCAAGACATCACTATCATTATTATTATCATTATTATTGTCATGATTATTATATTATGATTATCATTATTATAATTATCAACATTATTATTGTTATATATTATTGTTAACACAATAAACAGTCTTATCAATATCATCATCATCATCACTATAGAGTTCACTTACATATTGAGAGTGATCAATCATGATAATGCCATCATAAATTGTATTTCTCTATATCAGGTTGTATCTTACCAAAGACTAAGATGCGGAGGAAGACTCTGTGTGCCGTTTGAATTATACTTCCCCCATCATCCAGACAATGTTGCATTGTCACTTAAAGTAGGGCAGAGTGAAGAACTAGAGGAAACTTTTATCTTCCCCTTGGATTTCTCGACTCCACAAGATAAAGGTATGATTTACTAGAAATCACTGGCGGATCCAGGGAGGGGGGGGGTGGGGGATCCGGTCCGCCCCCTCTTGAGAAGCACATTCAATTAAAATTTGTGATGTGAAAAATACCGTTAATGCAGAAGTGTGCTCCCCCCTTTTGAATGTTAAGACCATTTTTTTTTGCTTGTCGAATTTTTCATCGGAAATAGGTGCACCCCCTCGGAAAATCCTGGATCTGCCCCTGCTAGAAACATAGCGTTTTCTTATTAATTTTATTTATTTGTTGCTTTTATTTACTTATTTGTTTATTCATTTATTTACTATTGTTTATTTATTTATACAGCTATTGAATAATAACTCTATCTGTCCATCAATATATTTATCATTAAGTGTTCCATATACAGAGATTAAATTGTTTCTTCAATACATAAAATGCTTCACAAGTCTTAGAGAGCCCTGCACAATTATTAAACTACTATCAAAATAAATTCCACAACTGATAAAACATTACAATAGATATACAAATACGTATAAAGAAAACGATTACAGAAAAATCACAGATTTATTAATCAAAATCAATGGTTCATCAAGAAAAGTAGTATAATATAGTACACCTAAAAATGCTGATAAAACGAGTTCAAAGATATTTAAAGAGAAACGTGATCCCGTCGAAGAAATGTTATTATTCTTGCTTTATGTTTAAACACGCGTTATTTTCTAGAACTTTCAGCATTCCTAATTACAAATTATGTCAATATTAAAAGTCTTTGGATTTGACTTTTGAATTATGACTAAACGAGAATAGATATGGTTTTGATTGCCTGAAAAGCACCAATATCATGGTAACCGTCATTCCATTTACACTTATCAATGTCAAATTTATTATTGATTAACCAATGCCATTGTTTAGTCACATGCAATCAAGTAGACATACTCTGTGTATCAAACAAAATGATTCTTTCCTACCACCACCACCATGGATATTAAATATTTGCTATTAGTATAACGAAACCTTTTGATGATTTAACTTTGAAGGAGGTGGAGGAGGAGAGCATAATAATATCTTCGAGATCACCGAAGTGAATCTGAGGGACCTTTCCAACAAACTGGGTTCAGAATGGAGGATGGTTGGAACTTTTCTAGGCTTCAAGAACTCAGAAATCGAAATAATACTCGAACAGCACCCCAATATCAAGGTAGGCCTACGTACCTTGGTCTTTTCATACCCTCTGAGCAAGTCCTATCGTGGAATTCCCGCATCTTTCATGTCCTTGCAATCATTCACCTTTTTTGCATGTTTTGTCTCAATCAGAGCCACTTAAGTCTGCATTCAGGCTACATCAGTTTGTAACGTGCTGTATGGATAAATTGCATGTAAACTGAAGATACTGAAAATATACTTCTTATCATTTTGTTTTAACAAGAGGTCTGAAACTTTCATCACACAAACGGCAATATAGCGGCAATGAACAAATAATTAACAGATAACAAGTATAAAATGGTATAAATCAAAATAACAATTATTAAACAAAATCATTAATCATGCTCCACAAATTTACCTTACCCCCTTAAGGCGTCCTTTCGTTTTGTTTTTGTCTTCTTTCAAGCAGGAATGTATTTTTCAGATGTTGCTTCGCTGGCGAAAAGTAAATGGCGCCGAGGCTACAAAGGAAAGATTAAAAAAGGTACTGAGGCGATCGGAACGAGAAGATTTGACATTTATTCTGGAAGACACGGATGACATGGAATTATGAATCTGATCAAAGTTATTAAACAATTCTTCCCGATGGCTTTAGGAGATCAAGAGCTATCTTTACGCCGATAGCCATGTTCTGATGTTTGATGATTCGGGGTCCAGGATTATTGTTTGAATAAAACGATGTTTAGCGCTGATAACATTTTCTATGGTCCCGCCCTTTGTGATTCGGTATAGGTGCATGAAACCACCAAATGTCGTCAGATAAATGATTTTATTTTTAATAGTTGAAGAACTAATTCTAAAATATTGTAACACGCGGAAACTGATGCAGAAAGATGACACACGACACCATTCCTTGTGTTTCGGTTCGTTTAATATCGATGAGTCATTATATACAAAATTCCACAATTTCCAAGTACAGGAACAAAAGATAAAGAAATTTAAAAAAACCCTGCAAAAACCAATGAGAATAAAACAATTGACTAGAATGATGATATATGTTTGAAAAACGCACAAAATAGAAATATACACATATTTGCTTGTGACTCTAAGATAAAACATTCATCAATATGACGTCAAGTAGACTCATAATAATAAATGATAAACATGTTGTCTATATCCATTCATTAAAACTTATTCAATATTGCCTGAATTCAACTCATCTAATCACAAATTCAGTTCCTCCATCGTTATGGATAACTCTTCCAACAAATAAATGAAATACATCCATTAAGTGAAATTTACCAACCAACAATTAAAATATGCCAACAAATTAGCATTGAAATACAGTGGTTTATAAATGATAACCACTCACCCTGGCAATCTGGCCTAGAGGACCATATTATTTCCTCTCGTGATAGCCTCACCCGCTACACGAATGTCATGTCAAATACCTTTAAAAGGAAAGTAACAATTATTACACATAGTAAGCAATCGTTGTGACCCTTTACTCTGAAAACACAAAACTGAAACATTGAATTTACAATTCAATAACCAAAATCTTCAACTCTAAAGATCATTTTACTAAACCGTTTTACTTTACGATTAGAACCGAACACATTTTATGTTTATAACTACATACTACAATCAAGTATACAATTACAAGTAATTAATATAAAATATCACAAAAATCATCTGAAGTGACAAAGACAGATGCACAACTAATTAATTATTCAATTCACAAAACCCCTTAGAATAAGACAAATATGCTATGCTAGCATAGATAGCACTTTAATATATCCTAACCTCTTATTCCGAACAATAGAAAATACATTGTTAACCAACTTTATAAACTATTGTTCAAAACTAACAGAATTGACAAAATAATATCTTACCTATAATTCTGACCCGAAAATGAAGAAGCCTCTCTGCCTGCCCCATGAATGGGGTGCAGTGCAGGAGTGAATTGGAGCAAACTCCTCTCTCCCTTTTATGCAGTCATCACTCTCCATTCACAGATGCTAAGCCTTGACCATAATGATCTACGTCATACAAGCTCATAGCTCTGGAATGTGATGTTTTGACCCAAAGACCATTCAGCATCACTCTTACCCAGAAAGAGTGTGAATCATACTTCCTAAAAAGCATGAAGATTGTTTAACATTTCTATTTTTTTACTACTTCTTGTGCACTTCCTCTAAAGGCATCTATTACTTACAGACGAATTATTAAGAGTAATGAAAATATATGAATTTTCAATAAACAGTTCATTTTGACCTGTTACAATATCATAACCTCAGCTTTCACCTGATATGCAACAAGTCATTACTGGATGTAAAACATACGAATGAGTATAATATGAACATTATGAAAAATACGAGACATTTGACTTCCTCCTGCTCGTACGCACGGGCGTCCGTCGATATAACACATAATATTTTTATGAAAATATGCACCTTTTTTCTTAAAAGTTGATGGAGAGGGGGAAAAATTAATCATATCAAGTCGGGGTATTCAGTAATGAGTACTGGAGAAACTATATTTCACTGATTTTTATGATTCATCTCATTTGATTAACTCATCTATTCGTGTTTTGGGGCTAATCTTTCCCTTACGCATTCCTTTTTTTCAGAAGTTCTATGGAAAATGCACCTTTTTTCACACAAACTTTGAGACACTCTGTATTCATTCCCCCATTGCTCGAGAATGAATGGGCAGTTAACGACGGGGTTAAAGATTTATTGAAGAATGGAATGTATATTTCATGAAAATGAAAGCCATTTCCCCATTGGATGTTATCTTCAATACGTGTTTTTTAGATGAAGTCAGTTATCGAATGGGCTCTCCTGGCATTTGAGGTCTCTATCGGTGACGTCACTCAGGATCGTCATGCCTGGACCATCAGCCAGGCAGGGGTCGCAATGGTATATGATTTATGCATAATGCACTCGATATATACAATAATCTTGTCCTCCCGTTCAAATGAACTCATATAATTTCCATCAGAGCACTCAACAGGAGTACTGTAGTACACATTTCTGTGTTATAAGTGAATTAAAGTCCCTCCAGTGAGTTTGCCTCACCCCTATTGTGAAAATGTATCACCCCTAAGTTGTAACACAGTCAGCTGTTTGCACTCAGGGTCACTCCGTGACCTGTGTGTGCGTTCAAGAGTTGTACACGATTTTCTGTCTCATTTAGGCAGAAATCTTTCATAATGATTGACTTTTCTTCTATTGTCATGCTGGAGAAAGTGTGGAGAAAGGCATATGAAATGTAAACCCCTTTGATATTTAAGGACAAAACGTGATCAACCAGCATAATGCTGGAAATGTTTGAATTAAACTTTGTTTACTTTTATTTTACTTTTATTTTATGCCCCAGCTCTGTTCTAGCTGTTACCTCCAACCTGAAGCTACGTTTGCCTACGGTTAAAATAAAAGTTTCGTTAACAGAGTTGTTAAAATAAGTTGCAATATCAGTTCTGATTTTCTTGTAATTATGAAAAAATATTGTTCAGCTCGGTCAATACTTATTTTTTGGACACAGCTTGAAAATCTGCATTTTTGCGCAACCCAGTCTTCGAGCTCTACAAGTGGGCAGTGCAACATGCTCAATCAAGCATATTATATTTTGTGTATTGTATATATCTAAAAAGGTCCATCCTCGATACAATTGGAAATTCGCTAATGGAAACGACGCATTTTACAACATTTCATTTCTAACATCATGAACATTGCTGCGTATTATCATGTCTGTGTATTTCATGATAACACTATAGCGTTACAAATGACACATGATTGTAAAGAAGAATAATCATGCTTTCTAAAGATATCATTTTTACACATTATGATGGCACATTAAGAAATTTATTAGCACTCAAACTTGCACTTTGAGTTGCAGAACTCAAACATGACATGGCAACGAATTTTGCAACATTTCATTTTTTACATATTTGTCATGTCCGTGTATTTCATGATAACACTCGCATTACAAATGACACATGATCGTAAACAGGAATAGTCATACTTTCCAATGATACCACTTTTACATATGACGATGGCACACTAAGAAATTTATTAGCACTGAAACTTGAGTTGCAGAACTTTTTTTGAGGGGTTTATATATGTCCACAGGCGTATCCCGCCACAAGCATGTGCTTCGAGGGACCTACGCCTTCCTCTGTACACATAAGTTGAATATATTTATATTCTTTATGGAAATTGATTTCATGTGATTTCTTGTTAACAAAAATGAAGAAATTTTGTAAAATGGAGGAAAATAAATATTTATTTGAAATGAAAATGAAATGAAATTCTGGAATTTCTGGCAGTCATCATACTGGCATCTGATAGAAGAGACTGAAGCCCAAAAATTTATGTGAAAAATATCTACTATTGAAATTTGAAACTTGCCAGGACTTTTTCAAGGTATGAACTTTGTATTGATACGCATGTATGTGTTTGTAACACCAAATACCTGATACTGAACTCAATGAATCGGTGTGCCTAACTTACCAGCTACACCATCAAAGTACAGCAATGCAACTTGAAAGAAATATATGAATTTATGTGATATCGTAAAATTAATGCTTTATTTCAACATTTTAAGTGCTTTCATACGTTTTTGTTCAATGTACTTTTCGGATGATTATGTATATTTTGTCATGTGTACACAGTAAAAACGCTGTTTAAGATTTTATACAACGCTGTTTGCTGTCATGTTTAATTCATTGAAGATTAGGTATTGAAAATTAAACTCTGTTGCTTAAGATTTAATATTACTGTCAGGTTCATATAGTAAACAGCGTTGCATATTATTTTGTACTGTCTACAATCATTAAGATAAACAATGAATGCCTGTATGGTGTTTGCAGTGCAAATGAGTGTCGATTGTTCACTTCTTTAACTATTGTCGTAACTTTATCTTACATAACAATAATTAATTTCGTAAACTGATTTATTCGTCTAAAGCTATTAGCAATTATTTTCGCAAACTGATTAGTTCGGTTGTATTTTTTTTATTTGCCAGCATGCATTACATCAATATTTATTACAACATGCAAAACCAAATGTGTGCATGAAAGAATGTTGTATTTAATACAAAGCATCCCCCCTTCAACTTATCTATTGTCTTACTATAATCATACCAGTGTAAGTCTCTTTCATGATTTTAATCATCATGTTTACGAAGACAAAAGTAATTATCTTGTATCTTATTATGTCATTTGAAATGTGTAATACCCATGTCTTTCAAATTACACACAACAGTGCTGACATTTTCTATCTGTTCCAGTAGACTATAGTGTGGGCCTTGTTTTAGTTATTGAAATATCAAGGTAATGGAATGAATATTGTTAAGTAAAGCACATGCTTTTCAATAATCTAAGGATTATACCTTTTCAGATTTCCAATTGTTGGTCTTAAATACCCTGGAAAATATTTTCCAGGGTTGTTACGTTTTCAAGCTTTGCTTTTGTGACGACCCTTGCAACCATCCTATCTATGGTGTAACAGAAAATACCACTTATTGATTTTCATTTATGTAAGATATGTTTGAGGATTTATATACAACACTATTGTTCATTATCTTGATGTCAATTTTCAGATATATATTTTCTTGTCCAGAATTTTGTTATGAAAAATGTTGCAAAAACCAATAAATGAATGAATGAATGAATTGTTGGTCTTAACAAGTGTCATTCTACCAATCAGATCTATCATTTTGGAATGGTTTGGACAACATGAATAAAGGTGCGTCTTGATGGCATTTAAGTATATGTATTTTTATTCATTTTAATGTTTGTAATGATATTTGTAAACTAGGCGACCGGTGATAGAAAAATTAACCTTTAATAGGAATCAGTGTCCTTTTCGCTATCCAAGATCGGTCTTTCAATTTTCTTGTATTTGTAATTTTTTGGATTTTGCCAGAAATAAATGAAAGAAAGCATCATGCTAGCGGTCTTTTACTTTGTATTATGTTTGAATAGACACCCAGGGGCGGATCCGGCTTTCGCCAATAAATAAGCCCTATTTGAATAGTGCGAGCGTGAAGCGCGAGCTAATTTTTTTAAATTTAGTTTTGTCCTGAAAATTGAATATTCTGAGCTGCTATGTTTTGTGATCCTGAACAAGATGCTTAATTATGTACCTAGATAATTAACTTTACTTCGAGCGCGAAGCGCTAGCAGAAATATTTCATATAGGCCTATGTTCTGGCCTGATCGAAAAGGGATCTAGATTGATTGTAGTTAGCCCTGAATACTATACAATAATTTAATAATGTGAGCGATAAGCGGGAGCTTAAACTTTTTGACATTCCTACCTAAAAAAATTACATTCTTTAAGCACCTTTGTAATCATGAACGGGATATATTCTAAACAATTGATGCGAGCGCAAAAGGAAAAGAAAATGTGGTATCAGACCTAACACGGAACACTCTATTTATGTTTTGTAAATCATAAAAAGGATGTGTAAGTGGATTTTTCCTACATTAAAAATGTGAGCGCGAAGCGTGATCTGAAAATTTTTGATATTCTGATCTGAAAATGCACGTTTTGAATATATTATAAGCTGCGTATCTCAAATACACATTAATTTGCATTGTGTTTGTACATGACTGAATTAACGTTTTGGAGCAATTTAATTTGGGTTTGACATGCACTTACATATAGGCCGCGTACCCGGGCATTATTGGAAAATATTTTGGTCTCAAAAGCTTGTTCGAGGTTTGAAAGTAAAAAGTCAGCAAGCGGCGCGGTTAAAAATTTTGCAGGGCGGATTTATCTTGAAAAGTTGAGAGGGGGGAGAATCCGCGCCCCGGGCCTTTTAGGGAAATACATGAAAAATTTATTAATGAATCAATCAATCGATCGATCGATTAATTTATCTATTTGTTTTCTTTATCTTATACTTTAAGGATAGGCCTGTTCAGTTATGCTACACGGTTTAACAAATAACTCAATATGATATAGTTATTAAATGTATGTAACATAATTAATAAAGTAAAAACAGAATACATTATCTATCATTATATTATAACCTAGCAATCAATCAGTCTACAATCAATCGAAAAAAAATCATGCATTTACCCACATGCAAGCTCTTGCACTTCTTTTTAATTGACTATAGATTATAATAAATTAGTTTCAATATTTTATATTTCGTGACATCATTTTGTCAGAATATATTTCATAATGGTTCTCATGAAGCCCTATTTCCTGGCTGCTATTGCTTTTCTTTAGATAGAAATGTTGATCATGATTTACAACTCCGGTTGATAAAAAAAAGATATATTTAGCTCTCACTTTAAATTATCATCATCCATATAGTGAGATGCGAATTAAGCCTCAATAACACTTGATAAAAAGTGCTCGAAAGTTTCCCACTTCAGGTCGGTACAATAAAGTTTGGGCTTGCGCTTGGGGCTTGCATCAAACATTCATTAAGATACACAAATCGTTCTTTTAATATCTATAAAATGTAAAATTTTCAGATGGAAATATGAACAATATTCCAGGTCGTATTACTTGATTCACGAGATACGCAGCTATTTTTTTTCAAAACATGTTTAAAGTTTCCAGTAGTCAGGTTAGAATATCAAAAGTTTTCAGCTCGCGCTTCTACTCTCATCGATTGTTTAGTTATATACGCACCCTGTCCTGACAGTTTGTATACAAACGAGAAGCGCGAGCTGATTTTTTTTTATATTCTAAACTGACAACTGAAATGTCTTTAAAAAATCATTAAAAAAAATTAGCTCGTGCTCGCATCATTTTATATTTTTTTCAAATTAGATATGCATCGTGTTCATTATAACATTTGCTTACGCTTACAGGGTAAAATACATGATTTTTTGTTGTACAGAATCAGATCGCGCCTTGTGAGAAACCTTATTGCGTTTTTGAGAATAAATCTCAGATTTTATTTTGCTTTGGTCTGTACGTACCCCCCCCCCAAAAAAAATCTTGGGACCCCTTACAAAAGTTCAAGCCCCCTGCACCACTGCTGAATAAATCCTAGCTACACCACTGAAGAGATTGGATCGATTTCCCTCGAAATCACATTATTTCCAAGAATTTATCAATAATATCCTAGAAGGTTATTAAAAGAAATTACAGCTCTCGCTCACATAATTCTAATAGAGCCTACTCTGATTAGAAGTTAAACGAAATTGAACTCCCCGAATACTAAAACAGACAATAGAAAATCGCTCGCGATTCGCGCCAGCTTATATATATTTAAAAAGTCATATTACAGAATATTCATAGATTGTTTTCTTCATGAACACATCTTTTTCATTTGCGGAGCAAGAATAAAAAAGGGGGGAGAAAGAAATCAAAAGAACAAGAAGGGAAAGAGAGGGGAAAATAAAGGGAAACATAAGAGGACGACGAAGACGATTGAATGAAATAAGATGAGGGGAAGATTTGGAAAATAATTTTTTGAAAAAATCTGTCATGTACCTACATAACATTTTCGCTACGCTCGCATCAATTGTAAATAGTCATATACCTATTCTGTTTAAGTTACAAAAAGTGCTTAGAATTTCCATTCTTAAGGTAGAAATGTAAAAAAAATTAGTTCGCGCTCGCCTTATTTGACTTTTAAAATATGTAGTCTTCATGCATGGCTAGCTGTAAGCAGTCTTTATCAGATACCTTTTCCATCAGTTCATTTCTTCTCGGGCTTCACGTTCGTAGTAATTATTCATTTGCATGTGCATCTTTTTCAGGATAACAAACATTCACCCCAGAATGTTCAAAATTTTTGGAAAATATACACAAGACTAAAAAAAATTTAGCTCGAGGATTATGATATCATATATGTATATTTATTCATAAGAATAAAGCTAAAAAATGACTATTAGGACTACCCCTTCAAAGAAACCAGAAATCATCTTCGAGCGGCCGATCGGAGAAAATATGGCTGATAAAAAAATCCGGGATCCGCCCCTGATTTTGCCCTTTATCACGTGTCTATATGAAATAACATAATTTAAAATGCATTTAAGGCACTTTCGTTTGCCTGGCGGGGAAGCTTAGAAGGGGCGCTATTTTTCAAAAAGTACACTGGGGCGCCAAAGTCATGTCAAATTTTGTCCCCCTCCTTACGAAATCCTGGATCCGTGCATGGGCCTACGGGATTTGCTACTTTGTGAATTATTAAGCAAACCTTTAAAATGTCATAACTTTCTTACTTTGCATCCGGTTTGATAAAATTTTCAGTGTTGTTCTTGGATTTTTATCCTTTTTAATGTATTCAAATACCTTTTTTGGGGAGGGGTTGACTTGTCCCTTAAAGGGGACTCGATCTCGGGCGGGGCGGGATGTTATCAATGCCCTTTATATTATTGGTAATAGACAGGTAACAATGCTTCTGTGTTGGCATGAGCAATAGTTAGTAAAAATGTTAATTAATTTGTAACTAATTAAGTTCATTCCAACTGTAAGTTACAATTGGATTCAACTGGTTTTGATAGGGAAATTGGAACCAATTGAGATGCAGTGTGCCTAATTGGTTTTAACTGGAACCGCTTGAAACCAATTGGCAACTGGTTTCAATTGGAACCAGTTTTCCAATTTCCCTATTGAAACCAGTTGGCCAACTGGTTTCAATTGGTTTTGCTCAAAGTGGTTTCAGCTGGATTTTGGATGACACCGGGTGGTTGACCCCTTTCCCTACAAAAGTAAGTAAGATGTTTTAAGATGGTTCCTTGCCTGAAAAGAACGCCGAACCCTGGAAAAGAGCTATACCACGCTTCAATAGTTAATTATCTAGAAATAAATGAAAACGCCGCAATTTCGTGGAATTTCCACATAAAAAAATCCACCAAACAGACGGCTGCCAGCTGTCAAGCTAACACCGTATCTATATATAGGTCGTGAGTTCAAACGCTAACATCCCCTTTCCACGTCAGCAAAAGATAAGATAAAAAAAGTTTTCCTCGAAACACTTTTCTTTTGTTTTTTGTCTTTCAAGCAACTACAGAAATCTCGGTCTCGATTATTTTCGAGAGATACACAAAGTTTTTCAATCGAACCTGGGACTTTTCCCTGCAGCGAGGATCCAGTCAGTTTATCTCAGCTCGCATCAATTATTTTTTCAGTAAGAAGCCAATTTCTTACTAGTGCTTAGAATATCAAGTTCTTAAGTCGAAATATCAAATTTTTATCTCGCGCTCGCATAATTTAGTAAGGAAGATACTCATCGTATTAATAATTAAGTGTACAAAATGTACCGATTTAGGTATACATTTTAAGAAAAAATCAGCTCGCGCTACGCGCTCGCAATTACTATTTTTAACTGATTTAAATGTCAAATACCTTATTCATAACGTCTCCAATCAGCAGAATTGGGAATATAAAGTAAACCTTAAAAGAGGAGTAAAAGAAGTATGTTAATATAAACATTGCAATCACCACTTGATTAGAGATATATCGATCACGATCCAATACATTTCTGGAATGATATACAAAAAAAATAATAATTTCCACAATAAAGAGCAATCGCCCGATAGCAAATATCAGTAGAAGCAAGATCTCAACTGTTTTATTGGGCATCCCCTGGGTAACCTTTCCCACCTCCAGTGCAATTGCCAGACATACACATCAAAACGTGAATGGGGAGGGGGGGGCTGCAAAATGCATGTCAACGGGGACTGCGAGGCGCTCAAATATCCTCGTGTATTGCCAATTGGTAATGTATTATTTTTGCACGTTTCACATCATGTAAAAAGGCTAAATAGGACTAATAATTGAAAAAATGTTCGCTCACTCGAAAATTGTGAAGTTGATATTTGCGCAATTATTATCAGCCCCCCTTGAAAAAAATGTGCCTATATACATCCATGCCTACTACTCCCCCCACCTTGCTCATTCTTGTCGCCCGCCCCCCCCCCCCCTGATGAAATATGCCAGGTTCGCCACTGGAAGGGGTTTTCTCCCATCAGGGTACAGTTTCTTTAAAAGGGGCAGCCCACTCTGACAATTTTTTTTAATAGCAGAAAAAAAGTAATTAAGAATGTTGCCGAAGGTTTGATAGAAATCCATCAAAATTGAAGAAAGTTGTTCGAAATTCAATCATTTGATTTGTGACGTTATATGCGAGCAGCTTTCCTACATATCGAATAGTAAAAAAATCAACGAAAATTGAAAATAGTTTTTACTTTACATTCAGTATTTCAATTGAATTTTTTTTAAACCCGTTCTTTAAAAAACACACCAAAATAAGTCATCGAACCATTCAAAATTTGAAACTTATAAATTTTATGTTTTAAGATATGGGGAATCTAATTTTGCTTGCACTTTTCAAGTCATTTTTGCTAATTGCCAGGTCAGTATCATATCGTTAGGTATTTCTTAATAATTCGAGCAAGTTTGAAGAAAAAAATGATGAATATTCAAAATATAGTGAACAAAAATATGACATCAACATGTCAAATTTCATGTTTTCGTACCGGTAATCGATCCGTTTGTAAAGTGTGTTCGAAATTCAAACATTTGATTTGTGACGTTATATGCGAGCAGCTTTCCTACATATCGAATAGTAAAAAAATCAACGAAAATTGAAAATAGTTTTTACTTTACATTCAGTATTTCAATAGAAAACTATTCTTAAACCCGTTCTTAAAAACACACCAGAATAAGTCATCGAACCATTCAAAATTTGAAACTTATAAATTTTATGTTTTAAGATATGGGGAATCTGCTCGTTTATTACGTCACAATTCCGAAACTTGAAATGATAATAAATTCCTTAACCTTCAATGAATTTTCCTCAGACCATTAAAAAAAAATCCTCTTCAAATGTTCATCAAAGTTTTATTGTGCCATATCATCTATATATAGCTAGACCAGCCAGACAGTCTCCCTTTCATGAAGAATGAGTTGAATCAAAGTTACATACTAATTGTCATTTATTACACCATCCTTGAAAGATGACGTAACAATATAAATCTTGGAAAGTACAAAGCCAGCAGACAGCGTAAAGAACGCTTATGAAAATGCGCCAATAGCAAGCAAGCGCTGAATAACGGCGCAGCGAAAATGTGACCACGCCCTGGTAACGGCTGCACCCCTCACGCGCCCTGCCTGGTAACAAGACGTGTTTGTAAACAAACCCCCATTCTCTTTGCAAACTTGCTCTCTCGAGAACCCACTGCCAGATTTTTGACTGTTTTCACTAATTCTGCTTGCACTTTTCAAGTCATTTTTGCTAATTGCCAGGTCAGTATCATATCGTTAGATATTTCTTAATAATTCGAGCAAGTTTGAAGAAAAAAATGATGAATATTCAAAATATAGTGAACAAAAATGTGACATCAACATGTCAAATTTCATGTTTTCGTACCGGTAATCGATCCGTTTGTAAAGTGTGTGCCGGTAGACTACAGTAGTGCCTAAGAATATAGAATAAAGAGCGATATGTATTCCAAATCAAATTCAAATTGAGATTGATCTAAACTATAGATCAATATCAATTTGAGTTTCATTTGATTCTGAATCTGACTTTATAGGCCTAGGCCTAGACTCTAGGCCGATTTATTATTTTCGCAAATCTTAAACTTTAGATCGGCATGCTAAATTCAAGAACATATAGGAAAGCGATGAACTTCATAATACGGTATTGTTAAGTAGTGTCTAACAAATTTAATTTCACACACCTTTGTAGATCTAAAGTTAGACTAGATTAATTTTGACAAATCTACAAAAAAAAATCTAAAGTTTTGGACATCTAAGTTAGATCTACGCCCGCCGTGCATTCTACCGGTCACGTGACTTCTATTTCTCTTTTTTCTTTTAAATTCTACTGTCTTTTCGATTTCTCTCATATTAGAACAAAGTTTCTTTTAGTTTGATCACGGGAAACATATTTTGGCGATGTATTGCAATCGACTTGTTCGTCCCCCTACCCCTTGGGTCCTGAGACCAGTTTCCCGTAGGCCTACTGGGTCAGCTTCTCCGGCCATCAGATCACCGATGGTTAATTCCATGGATGTAAGCAAATTACATGCAATTAAAATATGCAAATGAAATGAAATAAGATGAAACAAAAATAAAATCAAGAAATAATTTCCAGACTTATCTATATGTTGTCTTATCTGAGATGATATGACACTACATTACGATTGAACAATAATGATGTAAAATATCAACGACACCATAATTCTGAATTGAATGTAAACCAAAATTATTAATAGAACATTTGCAAACAGAAGAGTGATAGATGAATGAATGAATAAATGAATGAATAGATAAGTAAATAACAGTAAATAGATAAATTGATCAATGAAAAGTAAATGAATAAATAAGCGAAAATAAATAAGCAACAATAAAAATAAATGAATAATTTATTAACGAATGAATAGACAAAAACTTAAATAAATGAATGAATGATCCAAGGAATACATAAAGGGAAAGTAGACAAATAGATGAAAAAAATGAAAATAACAAAAAGATAAAAAAATTAAATGAAAAATAATCAAGTAAATGGACAATTAAAAAGATAAGATTATGAATGAATTAAATAGAAATAAATTGACAAATAAAATAATTTAACTACTTGTCAAGCGTGCAAAGCGGTGAAAATTCACGACACAGTTTCTTATGCATCTTATGGCATACAATCTTAAATTTGTAAAAACAAAATGGATAAGAGAAACAAATTAGAAAAAGCACCTCAGAGGCCGCTAAATTTGAAAATTTGAAAATTTTAAATATAGGCCTATAATGGTAGGGTAATATGTAAATAATTCACATATTAAATTATTAAGCCCATGGATGCTTTCAGTTATGCTTGTAAATATCATCAATGTAGTATCTTTAAAAAGTAATAATGAATTTTAAACAGGAGCTGTGTCGGTCTCACCAGGATCCAACTTTCTCCCCATCCATCTCTCCCAACACATCAGCTGGCAACATGTCGGGCAAGCTGCTTCTGCATTGCTTGCAACAATCCCTGGAGAAACGGCAACTTCAGGAAAAGATAGCTGTATGTGTATTTACAATATATACCATGTAGATTTCTTTTTACTTTCCAATTTCGGGGGGGGGGGGGTATCCTACAAAAGAAATATTAATAAAATTAATAATTAAAACTGGAATTTCGTCTACTTGAATATTTCAAAAAAATGAAAGTGGAGATTTCAGCATTGCTTGATTTTTCCGATAAAGATGAAATGAAAAAAAGTGAAAGAAATATATTGTGAGAGATAGAGTTCTTGTTTTATTCTTGCCACGTGAAAAATAGCATTTATTTATTCAAATCACAGAGCCTGGCTTCCCAGCTTGGTGTTGGGCCTGATGGAGACAGCGCAGACCTCCTCGCTAAGATCAACTCTCTGGTGACAGAATCAGAGGGAAGGAGGCAACAGGCAGAGAAGAAGGCCAAGGTTTTCCAAGATCGGTTCCTGGACTCAGAGAGCGAAGTCCAGATCTTGAAGATGGAACTGGCAGAGGCCAGAAAGCAGAGAGATGCTGCTTTAAAGAATCTTCAAGTAAATACTTTCTTATATTTTTTCCAATAATCTAACCAGAAGGGAAGTAAAGTTTTAGTGGACTCATGCATTTTTTAGAAAGAATTTCTTTCATATTTTGTTGTACACGAATTAAACATACTGTAAAATAATATAATGTTAAGGGCTGAACAATATCCAAAATTTTCTATTTCATCAAACAATGTAAAAGTTAGAATCTATCCAATACGAAATTTTGATTGATTTTTTATTTCTCTTTCTGTTTTCCAAGGATATGACTTGGGAGCCAGTTGAGAGCTCTTCTCCTGCCGATGGAGTAGCTACCAGAGGCTCTTGGTAAATGTCAAATAAATTGAAAGAAACGCAAATTATAGCCAAAAAGTGTATTCATTTATTTATTTTCTGGCGGTTGTAAGGCATTAAAATAATCTTTCACCATTTACTCAGCAAACTGATGTGGAAAAGGCAAATGAAATATGAAGGGATAAATCATATGTATTTTATTTTATTCAAAATTCAAAATCAAACATAGGAAAACATGTGTATACATCCGGGTGTATATATAAAAAAGGAAATAAGCCCGGTATATTTATTAAATTACATGCAGGGCAAAAAAGGTGCATTACAGAGAAAACATTAATGATAATTGTATTATTTTGATAGCTGGCAGACGTATGCCACTTTGTTCGATATTAATAAAGGTTACTTAAACATTTAATGAAAAAATCTGTTGTCACCTAGGTATTCTGGAGACAACCCCCAGCCACTGTCTTCAGCACCATTAGACCATGTAGCACCCACCTCTACACCAAGCACAGCACCATTCAACCCATCTACACCAGACACCGCACCATACAACCCAACACCAGACACCGCACCATACAACCCACCGACACCAGATACAGCACCTTACAACCCATATACACCAGAAACAGCACCCTACAACACATCAACACCAGACACAGCACCCTACAACCCACCTACACCAGATACAGCCCCCATTGACACCATGCCATTACCCCTTGCGTAAGCATTAAGTTAACTATGCTCTAAATCGAAATTTTTGTAAAAATCAAACCAAGTAACAACATAAATCATGTATCATGGAGTGAATAATAAAACTAAAAAAAAAACATTGCAAGAGTGAAAAACAAACAAATAGAAAAAAAAACACTCGCGAAAAAGCCATGTTTCACTTCTGACGCGGCAACTTGAAAATCTTTATCATTATCATTTTTTTTATTCATTGTGAAATAAATAACAATTAAAATGGATGGGTTCATAGTTTGTTAATTACAGACAAACAACACCTATCCCACATAAAAATCTTACGACTGACAGGTCAATATTCAGCAATCAACTATATCTATCAGATCACTTCACACGCTGCTTACTTGATTTCTAGTTAAAGACGGGTGCCCTGAAAAACTTATCAAATAACGAAAAGAAAAAAAAAACGCCCTAATAGTTTTGTGAATAATTTAGGACTTTGAGACTGCAGAAAAATATATGTAATTTATCCACATCTCCGCTTCGACAGATAAAAAAATAAAACTAAAGAAGTAAAACTATTATGATTATCATTATTATACCATTTTTTTAGACCTACACCAGTGAACTCAGCTGTTGGTGTTGCCTCATCCCCTTCCAGCGGTTCAACTCCCTCTGCCCTTGTGCCGGCATCTTCCTTCGTCCAGGCAATGGGCGATCTGAAGTCCTTCCTTCCAGGAGGAGGGGACGTCTTCCTGGGCAGCGGAGTTAACGGAACAGTCCATCTCTTCCGTCATCGTGTGACCGACCATCCCATCGCATTGAAGACCTTCGAGCTCCCCAACGATACCGAGGAGATGACTACGAAGGTTGGTTCTCTCTTATTAAAAAAAAAAGAAACATTAAAACGGTTAGAGCTTCGCATTAGACAGTATAAGGCCAGACAATGCAATCGTTAATTTAAAAAAAATGTAACCCCCAAAAATTGTTTTTATTTGCATTGATTCGCATTTCGATAGATCAAGGTCATCCAGTCTGAAGCTTTCATCCTCGACGTTCTTGGCAGAGAGGAGTGCTTTCCGACTTTTCTTGGATGCTTGGAGATCAGAACCGGAACGATTGGGCTTGCGATGGATTTCATAGGGGACACGACTACGGGAGAGACCTGGACACTCAGCCATGGCATGAGAGAGTTAGTACTGAGTCAACAAGAATGGTAAGTTGATGATTTATTCTAACTCTTCAAAATAAGGCATGTTCATGTACTTCACGTTTAATTACCTGTCTTTTCTTCTTTTTTTAGGTTCAGTCTGGCTCTCGACATTGCCAAGTCACTTGGGGTGATTCACGAGAAAGGCTACTTGATGAACGACCTCAAGGAAGACAACTGCTTGCTTCGAAAGGCTACATCTGGACGATGGCAAGCGGTTATCGTGGACTTTGGGCTGGCTTGTTCCCGAACCGAACCCTTCTCCTTCTGCTTTTCCACCGAGGATAAAGAGAAGTACCAAAGAAAGGTATGTTGGTAAAATTTAAAAACTTGTCGAAATATTTATGGTGCTTTATTGATAATATTTTCATTGATCTAATTCAATGTTTTCGCTCTAATTTGGATGCAAATAAGTCAAGCGCTAATCAAATATTTTTATTAAAAAATCTATAATAATATAATTGACACCTTTTTAAAATTTCATATTTACAGGAGATCTATACCCACATTGCCCCAGAATGCGCCCTCGATGACCATCCGATCTCTGTCTCGAGTGACGTGTTCCAGCTCGGCCGTCTGTTGACCCTGATAGGAGATCGTACGAACACCGCCGATCTCACCGCCATCGGGAACATCTGTCGGCTTAATACCCACCTCTGCCGACCCACCATCGACGAGGTCATCGACGAGATCGAGAGGGTAATGTAGGCACTCACTGCATTTCAAGAGATATCAAATCATTCCCCAGTTTACATAATTCCAAGCACATTGTTTTAAAAAAACATATTTGAAGTAATATGCCTTTTGGATTAAAAGCTATATAAAGTAACCTTATTTCAATTTCACATTTTATTCAAGAAACTGCTTCATATTCACAGAATGATGTTGTTTGATAACTTTAATAAATTTTGTATTTAGGTAAATCATGTTTTCGAAATGTCTTCAAATCCAGAAGATTATATGCTTCTTTTCATCTTGCATCAAACATGCAGAAGTAACACTGAATATGGCAAAATGAACGAACAAACAATTTGGTAAATGAGTAATCATTTAAAGTGTAAAAATAAAGGTATCACTTCTCGCTTTTATCCAACGTCTTATTCACATCAAGTTATAAAACGAATTTTGGAAAAACAATTAATCTGAAGAAATGTGATCATGATTACCAAAAAGAAACCAACGGGCTATTCTTTATTTGGTTTTTCTCGATATAAAAAAAAAACAAGAACGAAATTTGAATTTGACTGCTATGAATCATCCAAAGAAAAGTTGAATTTTTAATAGTATTAAAGTTAAATTTTGACAAATTGATTATTAACGATGATGTATGTTTCTTATATTGAAATAAAGAACCACCTGGAATACAAATTATAAATAACTATATCTGAATGGTAACTAAACTTTAGATTTTCGAGGGGAAATTGATTTAGTATCTTTTGGAATGCAGTGGTAGGGTAAGTATTGTAAATATTCTTGATAATTTTTTAATACTATTTTACTTTAGAATTTTCATTGCTGCTCGATACTACAGTTATGACTGATTTAGCAGTTTTGAAAATACAAGGGCACCTGTTGCATAAAAGTTACTATTCGGTCATCCTATGACCATGCTAGTATTGCTCAACAGTTAGTTAAAATCTAGGTTGATCATGGAACATGATGGGGATTACCATTGGATAGCAAATAAATTTTGAAGCAACCGGGTTTTACCCATAAACCATTTCAGTGAGATTTAAGTAATTGCTCGTTCAGACGGAAGGAGTTCTGCAGTACTACTAAAAAAAAACGAATCTCGATAAAATTATTTTAAAAAATACAAAATTTATTTGATTTGTGATCATTACATTTTCCAGTTCGAGTCGGTCAGGATAACTTGCACGTAGTCTGCAGTCAAATATACTGACTGAAACGTTTACTCATCAACTTGTTGAAAGCATAGCATCATAAATCAAAATCAAGAAGGGAACTTTTACAATACTATGCAAATTCAGGCCACTTTCTTCAAAAGAAATGGTTTACCCAGTAAACTAACTTAGGTATTTTATTTCATTGATGGAGATCATATCAGCTGAACGAGAACGATGAATTTCCGTTTCAAAACAAATTTAATTGCATATAAAGCAAACATAATGATAGACAAAATAGTTAGTTGCAACTTGTAATATATATATATAAATATATATATTAAAAAAATCACGAAGCGCTTGATGTCTTAGAAAAATGAAACTACAATTGATATCACAATGAAACTAATTGAATAACAATCTGGTCAATATTCAAGAAGATTTTCATTCACTGTTGATAATACGGAGATGGAGCAATCGGTATTGAAACCGAAGGTAGTCCATCACGGTACAGAGCGGGGTGGGGCTCTGTGCACTGGGGAGGCGCCCAGTTAATTTTCATAGGAGGGTTGGGGTATAAGACGGCTTAAAGATGACTCCCCCTCTCTCAATTGAATCAAAAGAAACATAGCAATTTCTTTTACACTTTTCATTCTCTTCCTTACCCTTTTTATTTCTATTTTTGCTCTCCCCAATTTTCACTACTTGAACAAAAATTAGGGACCCCCCGGGCCGCCCTGCTCGTCTGTACCAAATGTCGAAGACATGTATTCCTAACAATTATCATTTTCGCAGGGTAGGTGATGTAATGGGTCATTCATAAGAGGTGGACTATTAACAAAAAATATCTTCTTCCTTTTTTTAAAGGCAATATGAGGAAGAGGAGATGGGGTACAACGTGTGTGTGCGCGTGAAAGTGGAAGGTCATTCGGGGGGGGGGGGGGGCAACGGACTAGTCAGACGTTTTATCCGTTCAATTTTGCCAGTCACCATAGTTCGACAGTTACAATAGTTATGAGAGTTACCATAGTAACCAAGGCTTCCCAACCAATGAAAATAGAAGTGTCACATGCAATAGGATATAAAGAATTAGAAATATGCAATTCCCTTATGATACTTTGCATACGCATGTATAGGGATTGATTATTTACAAAATTGCACATGCATGGAGGAAAATAGTAAATAATTCAAAAAGAAAATAGTATGCGTCTTCTTCATAAATGGATTTTTAAGAGATTTTATGTCTCCTTCTTCCTTCTTCTTCTTTTTCTTCTTCTTCTCTTTCTTTTCTTTCTTCTTTTTCTTCTTCTTTTTCCTTTTCTTCTTCTTTTTTCCCTTTTCTTCTTCTTCTTCTTTTTCTTCTTCCTTTTCTTCTTCTTTTCTTCTTCTTCTTTTTCCTTCTTCTTTTCCTTTTTATTTCTTTTTCTTTTTCGCTTTCTTCTTCTTCTGTATATGCATATGTTTTCTTTTCATCATTAAATACGGATCTATTGAGTGCTAATGAATAGCGACAACATTTAGACATTAGTCTGCTTCGCTCAGCATCAAATTATTCCCCTCCAAAGGGAAAATTAAAACAAATAGGGAGAATATCAAAAGAAAGCAATTTGAAAAAATATATATATTATCATCAAGAATTCAAAGAATAGAAGGGAAATTTTCTGGAAAGAAAAACTTATGATGTTAAATAAATATTCGCGTGAGAACATAATTGCAATTAAGGGTGTTTATTTTTTTCTGTGAAGTGCGTATCAAAAAAAGTTTACACTTTGAAAAAGCCCTGGGAATTCAAAAATATATATATGAGGGTAATTTTTCACATATAGTCTTGGGTTTGGGTCTCATCCATTCAATGAAAGTAAAAGTTTTGACAGAATGTTACACTTGAGTGAGTGCACTGTCCATTTTTGTACAGCTCGCAGAAATCTGTTTGCGCAGAAATAC
This sequence comes from Lytechinus variegatus, assembly GCF_018143015.1. Classification (NCBI taxonomy): domain Eukaryota; kingdom Metazoa; phylum Echinodermata; class Echinoidea; order Temnopleuroida; family Toxopneustidae; genus Lytechinus; species Lytechinus variegatus. The sequence goes on along the minus strand of NC_054740.1, from coordinate 51,541,933 downwards.
TTGTTTCACGCTGTGTCAAGTGGAAAGAGCGAAATTAAACTTACCTTGCGTGACATTTCTCATACATTTCCCTTACACTTTTGGTCAATTCAGGAAATAAAACAGATACATTCAAACATTTTGTTACAGTTTTGCCACCAAAATTGAAATTTCAACACTTAGTAAGCACAACTTCATATCAATTTGTTTGCGCTCCTTGTTTGCAGTGCGTATAGCGTGTTAAATTATTTCCCTATGGAGAATATAGAAAATACGCCGTTTTTGAGGGATTTGCTAAGATATCTCCCAAACGCGTCAACAAGGTGATCTATCAAAACAGAATAGAATAGAGCAGATTCTCACCTTGAACATGATATGATTTTCATTTAATTTTAGTCAAATTAAGTTCTGTCACTTTTGAGGTTTTTGGAACCATTCTTGATGATTTTGGAAATCCATTTGTACATGAGCCAATGGGCAAGTGCAGGAAACGAAAGGTTTGGTGCGACTTCACATTGTCGGTAAAAAAGTATATACGTCACAATAGACCCTATCAAAAAAAGACATTTTGCAGAAAATGCTGTAGATTGCGAATACCTAAGAATGATTTTGATTGGATAAAAAAAACCTCTGTCACTTTTCACATTTGCAAAAGCTTTTGCAATAATTGGTCACTATAGTTTGGCGGGTTCAGCCGATGGCATTGTGTGTACACAGTACACACGCATAGCTAGGCAACGCAGCGCGTGAAGAATTTTGCACGTTTTCATTATTCGTACAGCGACGACTTGAGTGTATGTTGGATAGGACCGTACCATTTTTGACCGGGGGGTGTGCCAATGAATGCAAGTGATCAAGAAGAGTTACAAAACTGAAGGGAGTGAGAAAACAAGGAAAGTGAGAGGGAAATTTATGAAAACAAGTAATGCGAGGAAAAATGACAAGAAAAGGAGAGAAAGGGGAAGAAGTGAAAACACGCAGCTGAGTGTGCTCACGATATGTAAGCCGACACCCCTGCACCGCAATGTAGCAGCCCGCCACTATAAAAATAGTACACGTAGACTGCCTGCACGATGCGAAGACAGCGGCGCGTATTAGTGACTGTGCGTTAAACGTCCCATTTCTATGCCTTATATAAGAGGAGCGTTTTTTGTACACAATAAATTGATATGTTACCCTATTTGTGCCAGCTGGATCTAAGGACATAACTGAATCTGAACAAAAGTTTATCAGACATCTCCAGCATTTCTTTCACTAAGTTTTTATCATTTAAAGTGGGTTTACATTTCATTTTTCATTAATACTACTTGTTTCTCCACAATTTTCCAAAGCTTTACAATGATTAACAAAATGAAAGTGAAGCACCAAGCCGATTCATGTAAATCACAGCTCAGTGTATAAAGCCGGCAAATATCGTCACGATGGCCTCGGTGTGTGTGGGGAGTAGGCGCAATGCACTTTTCGAAGTGTTTTGGGCAAGCTAAGGTAACAAATTAAAAGAAAGAAAAGATGTCTTTACATCAATTTCACAAGCTAAATCCAACATGTTTCTCATGATTAACGTCTACTTTTATTTGCATAACTTTTTCAAAGTTCTGCGCAAATCATTTTTCACTAAGTTCTCAAAAGTAAGCTCACCCAAGCGGAAATATTGTTCCACAGTTATTTAGTCATTTGCTTAAATGTATCTGTACCAATGTTAAAATGTGGAAAATGTTCAGGATATTACAAATATAAAAGTTACAGGAGTTTTTTCTAAGTGTAAACTTTTTTTGATACGGTCATACCATAGAGATAATTAGTATACATCTCTATGGGTCATACACACTGTCTTCATCACACAAAACTTACTTAAATGGCGCCTCACGCTCGCCGAGCTAGATGGGATCGGATCAAAGAAAAAGGGAAGAGGGCAGCAAACAACTGTCTCGTCATAGCTAGCTGATCGATCAGTGAAAAAAAAACGCCCAAAACTCTTGTAAAAACTACCGTTCCTGCCGTTATATACATCATGGGTGTTGAAGCATGGTATATGGATGATAATACTGATGTTGATCAGCGTGAAGAACATCATCGTAGTCCACCAGAATACGTGAGCGAGGAAGAAATCGCCAAACATGGCATTCTGTTCTGGACGGTGAGGTTCATATTTAATTCACAAACTCCACCACGCTCCCGCGGCCCGGCCGTGACATGGCACGGGGTCGGGCAGGCTGCGCGGCTAGTAGCGGCCGCGATGAGTGTGATTGTAGACTTCGACTTCGCATCGCATGATAGGTGAAAGAAAGATCTATCGAACTAAGCGCAGAAAATCTAGTAGAGGGTCTCACAAAGTTGAATAGAGAGGAGCGTCTAGACTAGAGCTCTTTTTCAGTTGCATAAATTGGCCAAATCGTTATATCATAACCTTGTTCCACTTGTTCACTGCTACCACCCACTCGTTCACTGCCACCACCCTGCCTGTCAGTGTTTCCACAGCTCAAAAATAAATTTCCTGAAACTGAAACCCAAATTTCCTGAAATTCATAGATATTTCCTGGAATTTTCAAGATTGATTTTAAACAAAAATCGGGCAATAATACAGCAAGCCTAAATTTGGCCTAGGTGGCCAAAATCAAGGATTTTTGCATTTTTTTGTTCACGCCCTCTTTAAAAACAAGGAACAAAATTACAAATGTGAGCGCGGAGCGCGAGCGGAAAATTTTGAGCTACGTATGGCTGTAAAACATTATTAAAATATAACCTGAATATCATGAATATTGATAGTTTCTATGTTTAATTGTTTAATTGTAATTTTCGGATTTCCTGAAATTTCCTGTAATATTTTTGTTTCCTGAACCTTTCCTGGAAAAAGTCAGAATTTCCTGAAATTTCCTGAATTTCGGGAAGAGTGGAAACTCTGCTGCCTGTGGGGAATCTACAGGTAGGACTATGGTATGCCAATGTTGTACAGAGCACACACTTTAAAAAATCATTAAAATATCACTTTTGTGACCAAAATTACTAATTTCCATACAGTTGCAATTTATTTTTCATTAGTAACTTGGGAATAATTTTTGTATTCACCAGAGTGCTCAAAAACTTGAATTTTGGGCATTTTTTTGTACGCCCTCTATTGGTGGAAAGTAATATGGCAAGAAAATTTTCATTTTTTGATCTCTATTTTTAATTAAGAAAAAATAATTTAAAAGAATCAAATTTAAATAAGAGTCAAGTTGTATGAATAATAGGTGTAATGGAAACTGTCAGTGTAAAAAAATCAAGCATTTGCCCCAAAGAAAAAGAGAAAATAAGCCAAACATTGCCACCCTTATTTTGCCACACATGGAGATATAAGTGAGAACAAGGTTATATCATAACCTTGTTCATTGAATGAGTGACTGCTACCACCCTGCCTGTGGGGAATCTACAGGTAGGACTATGCCTATGGTATGCCAATGTTGTAAAGAGCACACACTTAGTTTAAGAATCATTAAAATACCACTTCTGAGACCAAAATTACTTATTTTAATACAGTTGCAATTTATTTTTCATTAGTAACTTGGGAATAATTTTTGTATTCACCAGAGCACTCAAAAGCTTGAATTTTGGGCATATTTTTGTGTACGCCCTCTATTGGTGGAAAGTAATATGGCAAGAAAATTTTCATTTTTTATCTCTACTTTTAATTAAGAAAAAAATGATTTAAAGAATCAAATTTAAATAAGAGCCAAGTTGTATGAATAATAGGTGTATTGGAAACTGTCAGTGTAAAAAAATCAAGCATTTGCCCCAAAGAAAAAGAGAAAATAAGCCAAACATTGCCACCCTTATTTTGCCACACATGGAGATATAACTGAGAACAAGGTTATATCATAACCTTGTTCATTGAATGAGTGCCTTGTTCATTGAATGAGTGGTTTCGGGAACCACACTCGTCGATTGTATACGCGCACTTGACTTGTGTACAAAGTGAATGGAGGTGGAAATAGGGAACCGTGCGTGTGACTGAATAAAGCGCTGCTGTATGATGTGAACGGTGGTTCCCAATATCACGATAATGCCCATAAATTCATAGAATGTGAAATGTATGTCTGAGCTGCGCATCTAGATTACCGATAATCGCAGTACCGTTTTTTTTATATCATAACCTTGTTCATTGAATGAGTGGTACCGGTAGACCTTTTTTTGTAGGATTGGGGGTCGGGTGTCCGGACACTTCATTATATTTTTGAAGCCTTCTTTTTTGTCTCTGGATTACACTAAAAATGTGAATTAAATGGAAGTAATCATCTTATATTTTGTTCTCTAATATTTCCTAACATTTTGTACTAAAAATTGATGAAACTTCGCTTGTAAATTTTTCCAAATCATCAAATGACTTTCTAAAATTGATCGTCCGGACACACAACAACTGGGTATATTGGCCGCCTAGGCCTAGCCCTAGCCCACTCATTATATGAACAATATAACCTTGTTCTATGAACATATAACCTTGTTAGCTTTTACTCCTCCCTGTGTTGTGAAATAAGGTTGGCAATGTTTGGCTTATTTTCTCCTTTTCTTCGGGATAAATGCTTGATTTTTTATACTGTCACTGTCGGGTTCCATTTAGCTATTCATCATATATGTTTAGCCCTTAACTAGTAAATTTGATTCTTTAAATTATTTTTTCTTAAATAAAAATAGAGATTGAAAATCTACAGTTGTCTTGCCATATTTCCACCAATAGAGGGCATACACAAAAATATGCCCAAAATTCAAGTTTCAAATATTACCTCCAAGTTACTAATGAAAAATGAATTGAGACACTATGGAAATTAGTATTTTTGGTCACAAAAGTGATATGCTAATGATTTTTTAAATTGTGTGCTGTGTACAGCATTGGCTTTATAGTCCTACATGTACCTGTAGATTCCCCATAGGCAGGATAGTAATGAACCCTTGGGTGCCGCCTAGCCCTAAACTTGGTTCCACCAGGGGCTGTTATTGCGGCAGCCCGAACAAAGTGTACTGTGTGTGAAGATGTGTCAAGGTCCCCTGGGCAACAGGGGCTGCAGAAGAATACAAAAACGTAAAAATGACCATATGATTGTGATTTTTTTTGCATGGTCAGCTCCCCCCACCCCCTTTTGAAACAGTTCCGCAGCCCCTGCTAACTGGGCTGAAGTCTGATTGTGTAGAGCACTTATTCCCTGCAACCATTTACCCTGCCTTTGCCTGTGGCCGTGGGGAATCTAATAGTAATAGATATTCCATCTAGATCAACCCACTCAAGGTTCCAACTCGGGTGTAGTGCACAGGAAAGAACAAGACACAAAGCCAGCACAACTTCCATGGAAATATTTTAATTTTTGTCTCACCTGCATAGCAGAGTGAGACTATAGGCGCCGCTTTTCCGACGGCGGCGGCGGCGGCGTCAACATCAAATCTTAACCTGAGGTTAAGTTTTTGAAATGACATCATAACTTAGAAAGTATATGGACCTAGTTCATGAAACTTGGCCATAAGGTTAATCAAGTATTACTGAACATCCTATTAGAGTTTCATGTCACATGACCAAGGTCAAAGGTCATTTAGGGTCAATGAACTTAGACCATGTTGGAGGAATCAACATCAAAATCTTAACCTGAGGTTAAGTTTTTGAAATGTCATCATAACTTAGAAAATATATGGATCTAGTTCATGAAACTTGGACATAAGGTTAATCAAGTATCACTGAACATCCTGCATGAGTTTCACGTCACATGACCAAGGTCAAAGGTCATTTAGGGTCAATGAACTTTGGCCGAATTGGGGGTATCTGTTGAATTCCCATCATAACTTTGAATATTTATGGATCTGATTCATGAAACTTGGACATAATAGTAATCAAACATCACTGAACATTTTGTGCAAGTTTCAGGTCTCATGATTAAGGTCAAAGGTCATTTAGGGTCAATGAACTTTGGCCGAAACGGGGGTATCTTTTGAATTACCATCATAACTTTGAAAGTTTATTGGTCTAGTTCGTTAAACTTGGACATTAGAGTAATCAAGTATCACTGAACATCCTGGGCGCATTTCAGGTCACATGACCAAGGTCAAAGGTCAATGAACATTGGCCGAATTGGGTGTATCTGTTGAATTACCATCATAACTTTAAAATTTTATGGATCTGATTCATGAAACTTGTACATAAGAGTAATCAAGTATAACTGAACATCCTGTGCGAGTTTCAGGTCACATGATCAAGGTCAAAGGTCATGTAAGGTCAATGAACTTTGGCCATGTTGGGGTTTTTTGTTGAATAACCATCATATCTCTGTAAGTTTATTGGTCTAGTTCATAAAAAGTGGACATAAGAGTAACCATGTATCACTGAACATCTTGTGCGAGTTATAGTAGTTTTCAAAGTCAGCACTGCTGCTATATTGAACTGCGTGATGCAGGTGAGACGGCCAGAGGCATTCCACTTGTTTGTTGTTCTGCTCTGAAGCGCCTTGAGCATCTAATCAAGATGGAAAGTGCACTATATAAATCTCATGTATTATTATTATTTAAATCTAGATAGTAGACACTATCCTAGAGTCTAGATCATTAATTGGCAGGGCATGGGTTGGCTGACTTAAATCATGATTGAAATCGTCATTTAAATCACTATTATATTTTTGAATCATTGATTTAAATTATTTCCATTGAAACGTGTACAAAATAATGATTTAAAATTTTTTTTATTTGTGGCAGTTTTTTTTAACTCGTCTAGAAAGATTTTTGACAACTTTATATCATCAAAACATGAATTAATCTGTCATATCTACTCAAAACAATTGAAATCATATCAATAAAAATCAGGTTGACTTTTTAATGTAGCCTTTTAGTGGTTAGACAGGAATAACCATCGTTATCTGGGGATTTATTTTATAATTTCTGACATTTTACTGTATCATCCCCATTGGTGAGTAGAGCCAACTTAGTTCAGCGGAACAACCAAATGCAGAGACTGAAGCTTTTGGTCTTCTAATATTAAGTGGTTAACTCTTCGTCCAATACTTTCACAATGATTTTTTTTGAAGTCATTGATTTGAATCACTTCGTTTGAAACGTACAAATGATTGACAATTTTTTTTTTATTTTTAATTTTGTTTTTACTCAAAATAAGAGAAGATTTTATCAACTTTATGTCATCAAAACATGAATAAATCCTTTATATCTACTCAAAACAATTGAAATCATGTCAATAAAATCAGGCTCATCTTGCAATGTAGCCTACAGGTATAACTGGTGAACACTTAGCCCCCTACTCCTTTTTATTAGTGGACTTACAAAATTTTCCCTGTAAAATTCTTCTTTGTTGATAGAAAAATAAATTTCTCTTTTCTTTATGTCACAATGTTTTTAGAGATGTTCCAGAGAGCAGTTAAAAAAAGTAAATATGGGCTGTTGGCATTTCTTCTATTTTAATCATTCACATGAACTACTTTTGCAATGTCAAATGAAAGATGAATATTTTCAATTTGCTTTCTGATAAAAAAAAACACTTTTATCACTACATTATAAGCAATTAGTATTATTAGCTATGTCATATAAAAAACATTAAGCTTTGCTGTGGTTTTTATTCTTTGATTGAAATTGAAAATTATTAAAACTCATTATCTTTCACATATATTTTTGGAAATAAACTATTGTTTAATTAAAAAGAATTAGAACTCTACACCCGCAGCAATGGTACTCCAGAACCAAAATAAAAATGTGAAAAAAGGGAATTTATGGGACAAATCCTTAATTATAGGCCTGAATTTCAACAGAGAATTTAGCCAGGAGGGGTTTGAACCAAGGCCTGTTCAGACTTACTGTACAATTGTGCTTCATTCAGTGGGTACACTGAGAATGGCTCACTAAGAAAATGCTCTTGCCAAATTCACTAAAGCATGGCAAAAACCATACATATTGTGCCCTTTGCCAAAATGAGCATTTTTTTTTATACATTTCCCATTGAATGTGTTGAATTGAGTGCAATAATAAACAAAATCTGCATTGTCACTGGTCTCATCCCATAATTTGACATTTTATTCTTTTACATGTATTTAAAGCTGTAGAACCTGTGTTCTTATTCTTAGCAAAAAGTTCTGCTAAGAACTGCCAAATTTCAGGTTGATTGTACTTAAAGAAATAATTCAAACAAACTTGCAACTTTTTTCCTAATAAGTCACAGCTTGCAAATCAATGGTTTGAACAGTCAAAAAGCTCCAACCATGGCTCAAACAACAAAGGAGGTTTAAAAAAAGAAAAAAAATGTAGTATTCTTTAACACATGATTTTCAAGAATGTTTTTCTTTTGAGAACGTGAGTCTCTGAGTCATGGAATTCTTCCAAAGAAACTAATCCTCATTTCATGTTTGAGTAGGAACACTAACTTTGCACGATTAGCTGTACCAAGGCAGTTCCTTAACTTTGACCTACATGTAACCAGCCAGAATGAGCTAAATACCCTACACGAGAGGATGCTGAAAACAGCATCTTCATTATTATGACTTACATATTCTATTTAAATTCTATTTTGACTGGATTTGATTATTAAATAGAATAGAAGTTAATCTTAATAGTTTTACATGTAGTTGTGAAATGTATGATTTTGAAAATGATTTCAAGGAAAGTGTTATATTTTTGGTGTTCCTACATTGTTTTAGAAATGTTTGTGTAAAGGAATAAAAAAATTTAAATAAAAAAATCTGATTTAAAATCAAATCAGATTTTTTTTTCACAAAAAAATGCCAACCCTGTAAATTAGTAATTACATTTCTTTTTTCTAGACTTACCAAAGCCACACTTGGCAAGAATTTCATATGTCCCCTCCACTAAAATTGAAAAAAAATATGAAGATGGTGCTTTTAAGAATTATCTAAAAGATTTAGGAAGGAAAAGTTGGATACATACCAAAATTTGGCTTTATTCCGTCATAATTTTATGACAACAATGTGTTTGATATGATTGAATTCATAAAAAGTGTTCGGTAATACGATCCACTACCATACGGTTTTTAAAAACTTTTTTGTTTCTATTGCCTTTTAATGGAAATTATTGGCAATAATTTTCCAATCATTATTAAGGACAAATAATGATACAAATTTTAGCAAGAAAAATTTTCACATTGGTTTTATACATGAAATCACGGGCAATTCGAGGTCTGACATGCACTTGTTGTGTAATATCATAACCACATACCCATGCATGTATCCCTTAAATAATCCTGAATGATATGGCCTGGCCCTGTCATGTTTATGGATTTATCATAGAAATTTTTGAGGGGGCCTTTAAGGTCCCTTGGGATTGTTAGGGTTAAGGTCTGCCAGCTGATTATCTTATACTGTTTCAAGTACTTTTCTTCATCTTTACGAAGCCCAATGTTTCACCTGCTTTCGTGTATACCTCAAGAGTATATATGTCAGTTTTATAGTCTATTTGTAAAATATTATGCTTGTGTAACACTTCCATTTTATTCAAGTACTACTGTACTATTAAATACTGTATATACGTGTACGTATTTGAGCTTATTTTAAATAGTGTTTCTTTCCCTGTCCAAAAAGTGAGCACAACACTCAGATATGTTTGTTAAAATGAGAATATTTTTAATATGGATTGAAGTGCACTTAATTTGACAAAGAGGAAAGGATCATGACAAAGCAAGAGCAGGGGAGAATTGGGGGAAAGAGAAAGTTCAAGAAAAAGAGTACCTGTTGAGAAACAGCTTTAATTAGTTAAAAGAAAGTAATACACCACCTAAGAAATAAAAGTATAAAAAAAATAAATATAAAATCACATCCATGCAAATTTACAACCGTCAACGCACCAGTCTATGCAGTGTTTTAAAACACAAATTTTTTGTAAAAAATACGGGTGTTTTAAAACAAAAGGTTTAAAACGTGCCAACCCTGGTTGTGGGCAATCACCGCAACTCACCCACAAGGCTTGCGCAGAACGATGTTACAGAGCCAAAAGAAGATAATTAGATAATTTCTGAGGGTGATTAATCCTTGGGGTTACAAGTTGCCCTTTGTGGCCTTCATTTTCAGTGTCATTTTACTCGATGATCAGTGCCCTGGTAGGTGTTTTATAAAAAGCTGTTTGTAAGTTTAGAGCAACTTTAAGAACGACTGGTTCTGATATTCACCATTAAATGTTCATCTGAGATTAATTATCGCGTAAGAAAGTATCACCAGTCTTTTAAAGTCACTTTTAACTTATGAACAGCTTTATGAAAAGACCCCCAGGATAAAGTCTTCCTACTAGAAGGCTAGAAGCTTTGATTTTCTATGTATAGAGTATCAGACCTTAGAAAATTTCTAAAATTTTCCTTTGATCTTTTTTGATAGGTAAATCCAGATGACTATCAGAATGATGCAACATACAACAAGGTCAGGAAGGATCGTGGCTATTCCTATGAAGATGAGATCACCATCACAAAAGAGGGGCTTCCCAATTACGAAGAAAAGGTATTAAACATATAATTTTCTAGTTGTCTGTAATAAAAAAGTTTGGTGAGACCTAAGTCTTTGGACATACATGTACCTCAAGAGTTTCCTTGTACGCTCTAATATGCTCTGAAAGTATGCTTGAAGGCTTTTGTTGATAAATGTAAATATGAACTAAATGTTCTTTACAGTCTCTGACCATAAGTAGAATTGAAATAGACAAATAATGTTCCAATCGAATGCTTGTCAGAAAAAATGAGCCCCAAAGCCTCTATATATAGCTTTGTTTCAAAATTTTTTCTTTAAAAAATCTGATAGAAATAAAAATTCTGAATCAAATCACATAAATCTGATTTTTTTTATCATAAAAAATGCCAACCCTGGTAAAACAATAGTTATTCTTCTCGAGACTGAAAAGGGCTATTATATGCTCTTTTCAAAGAAGATTAATACAGAATTAATTATTTAGATGAATGTTACATTTGATATAATTTGATTTGTGATTTCACTCTTGTAAACATGCAAGTTTTGCCCATTGCGGCCAAAATGTGGGGGAAAGGGAGAGAAAGCTTTTGGCATTTGACTAATAAGACTTGCATAGATTGTCTTTCATTTTCTACTCTAGATTTGGGATTCAGAACTTGTAGGAGTGTATTAATTTGGAGGTAGAACTTTCTTTCTCAATATTTCTCTTTCACTTTTGAACAGATCAAGATGTTCTTTGAAGAGCATCTTCATCTGGATGAAGAAATTCGATTTTGCCTTGATGGGAGCGGGTACTTTGACTTTCGAGACTACAAGGAGCGTTGGGTCCGCATGAAGTTCACCAAGGGAACATTCTTTGTTCTTCCAGCTGGCATCTACCATCGCTTCACCTTGGACACCAATGTAAGTTGTCAGCATCAAGAACAAGTAGTAAATGGGGAGGGGGGGGGAGTGTTGAGAAAGGCCCTACAAATGTAACAGGCCTGACACTTGATATTTCACCGTAGTCTTAATATGGTGAGGATGATGATTATACTGAAAATAACAATAATGATGATGCTGCTGGTGGTGGTGATGATAATGATGATCGTGATGATATGGTGATAATATACAAAATATTTCCAATGTATATACCAGCTTGGCATTTGCCAGCAAACAGCTGGCCTCCCGAGTTCATACAGGAGTAATACCATAATAGAAACAGAAAATTAAGATGATGGTGATGGTGATGATGGTGGTGATGGTGGTAGTGATGATGATGATGGTGATGAAGATAATGATGATGGTGGTGGTGATGATGATGATGATGATGGTGATGATGGTGAGGATGATCATGATGATTATAATGATGTTGGTAATGACAGTCATAATCATATTAAAAAATTACAATGAAGTCAAAATTACGATGAAGTCTCTTAATAGTAAAATTATCATCATCCCTTCTATGGCCCCAGATTGCCAATCCAGTAGTAAAGGAATATGATGGTAAGGATGATCATGATGATGTTGGTAATGACAGTCATAATCATCTGTCAAAATTACAATGAAGTCTCTTAATAGTTATCATCCCTTCTATGGCCCGAAATTGCCAATCCAGTTTTAAAGGAATATTTTTTTTATCTGATTCAGTTGTACAGAATGATGAGCAAATGGTCCTAAATAGTGTAGGTTTATTTCTATAATTGTAAACAGGAGTCTCCATAGCTTTTCACAGAGCATAGAGCGATATCTTGTCTATGAAGTTCAAGACAGACTCGCAAGCAAGTCTGATCCCAAAATTCAATGCACTACTTCATATATTTTACACATCTTAGTAGATTTATATGGGGTCTGTTTTACCATATTGCAATGCTGAGACTCAAAGCATATCATGAAATTGTATCAATATAAGAACAAACACAATTAAATTTGGCATCAGCATACGAGTATATCAATATCATTATTTTAATGTTGCCATTCTAATACGCAGAATTACGTGAAGGCGAAGCGTTTGTTTGTCGGTGAACCTGTTTGGACGCCTTACAACCGCCCGTCAGATGATAAACCCCAGAGAGCTGCCTACCTGGAATCCATCAAGGGCCTCGCTGAAGATTGATTCTTTGAATGCGTACTCCTCGCTTTGATCATGAAATTAACAAGGATGTAATAATCGCAGGGTAATATTTGGTAATTGTGTACTAATTTTCACTTTTGTCTGACTTATATCAAGAAATGTACTCTTCTTAAAGATATATACCAGTTGTGGTAACAATCTCAAAATGAGTTTGAACAGAATCCAATGAAATTACCACCAAAGTGTTTTATGTATAAATCAAAGATATGTGCCAAGACACTCAGAAGAAAATGCAAAATTGCTGAGAAATTAGCAAAATAAGCACAGATTTCGATCAAATGTCGGGTATTATTCGAAGCAATATTAATACTCTCTCACATTTGCTTTTCTTTGTTAGTGATCACCAGAATTATCGATTTTGAGCTAAGATTTCATGATTTTACAAAGATAAGTTTAATACATTTATGTAACAGATCTAGATGTATGATAATGACAATCTTAAATTAAAAGACTTTTCTCATAAAATAATTGTTTGCTGCAACTACTGTGTTTTACCTTTAAGCTGGTGAATTAATGTTTGAAATTATTCCTTGTCATTAAATTACATATAGTCTTTCACTTATCTATCTGTTCTAGATATTAAAGGGGTGAATTGAATATCTTGAATATTTCAGAATATTAAAAGAAGAAATTTTCTTTTGCTTTGGACTGAAGGAGGCATATACAGAATCTCTGCTGAACTTTTTAGATAAAATCAAAGTAATGAATTATATAAAAGGAAAATTAGGCGATGAATAAAAGTTTACCTTACGTGCCTTAGAACACCCAGCGGGTAGGCCCCATGGGTGACCAAACACATCAGCATACGAGTCTTATGAGATACAGAGTTCATGCCTGCTTGAAGAATCGTAATGATATAATGGTAACGTTGTTGTGACAAATCAGAATTTGTGATGAGTCTGTACTGAGCACTTGGCTTATAATTATAAAACTCTTACCATTTGTGTCTGACCTATTGCATTTATGATTGAATTACCAGCTGTGTCATTAATTTTGACTGTGAATCCTTCGTAATGTTGAATACAAACTACTCTCGAATTGAGTATTCGGTTCGATGGAAAAAGGCATTTGAATGAAATATTGTACAAATTAATAAGAGAAAAGGTCAAGTTTATACCTACCCCTGTATGTAAAATAAACAATACATCAGATCAAGAGATGTTTTGGGAAATTTAAGAGTACATATTAAAACAGCATTGAAGCTGTCGAATATGCATTCAGAATCCAGCGCACAAATGATATGAAGCAATACATTACAATTACGAAGTAAATAGTGGCTTGAAAATAGCAGGCTCTGATTTACTGGTGAAGTTATACATGTATTTGATGATCAGGACTGAAGATTTAACATTCCTGATTCCATGTGTTCATTGTGAATTATATCATTTTATTTGCTAGGAGCAAGCATTTTTCCATTTGTTATCTTTTAAATCTTTTAAGAAAGGGGTGATTTTGGAAGTCAAGAATCTCAAAATTTATTTGGTCCATAGTACTAAAACATTGAAGTATGAAGCATTTGCGTATGATCTCAAAATGACCAACTTCAGAGATTCACTTGGTTGTTTTAATAATGAGTGTAGAATGATAACATCCCTGAAATATTCTATGTATGGTGACTTTGTTTTTAGATTATTTAAACCATCATCATGGTCGATAGCCTGTGTGGTAGTATATTTAGAACAAACTGAGCAAAACAGTTTCGATTGATTGTAATGCAAGTATCAATTGTATTTCAATCTTTCACTGTATCTCAATGTTTTAAATGTGAATTTAAGTCCTAGTTGTGGATGAGAGTATAATGCATCACTGCAATGTCGGGTGGTGGGAGGGATTTCTCACTCACAACCACATGTATTTAACTATTGAACATGAATTAAAATCTGTTAGGAAGCAAATTTGTATGATAGTCATGTGGATGAAGTTATTTTTAAAGCAGATTCGTAATTCAATTCATGTAGTTGAATTCTTACATAGGGTTGAAAAGTTTAAGTCCAAAGTTCATTCTGTTATAACCACCCCTGTATTTGTATCCAGTACCATTAAGTATCATGTTTTCATCAAGAAGATTGCTTGTTCTAAATATAATAATCAAGATACATGTACTGAGTTTAGAATTAGAGATATCATTTTATGTACTGGTATTCATTATTGGGAAAAACGTAAGTTTTGCATATTTCATATTTTATTGTTATTGCCATTGAAAAAAAGTTATTGCATTTAACTACAATTTTATTACATTTTTGCAGACCTGTACCTTTATCATTTAGTTCATTATATTCCTTGTACAAGGAGGTGATGGTTTTTACATATTTTTAGCTCTTTATCTAAACAAGCATTAATTGATGTCATTATTTTATTTAGGTAAAGTTCTTGTTTGAACATGAATATTACTGTCTATTCCAAATTACTTCAGAATTGTGACTAACATCGCCCCAATTCATCTACAAACATATTTGAAATATTGCCATTGATCATATGGAAGATATGGTCAATATTTTATAGTTTTATTATAATTATTTTCATTTTATTATAATTATTTTCATTTTACAAGTGTGATGTAATCCTGACTTCTGAAATAATGAACACATGTTTGTAATGAAGGAAAAAACCTCTCAGAATTTGAATTACAGGTGAATAAGGTGTATCTGCAGGGAATTGTACAACTCAATGTGAAAAAAAATATATGAAAAAATTGTTATTTTATATCAACTATTGTTATTTTTATGTATTACATTTTTTCCCAATCATGTTGAAGTAAAGAAAAGTGAATTAAGAGTTTGATGCATTTATTTTTATTATATATTTGTACAGATATTCTTGCCTTATAGATACACCATGTTGAAAACTTGAGGTACATTCTTTTAAAGAAATTCATATACCCCTCTTATGATTATGGGATTAAATTGAAATGCCAAGATATGTAATGACTTGAGACAACTGGCTGAAAGATGAAGTTGAATGCATGGATCAAACATTTTATAGTTATTGTGGTAGAACATTCACAATATATGTTTTTTTTTAAATAAAGACTAACATGAGCTTGGTATTATATTTACTGCCATCATCAAGTGAAAGCTAGTTTTTAATGTCAGTTTTGACTATTATTGAACTTGTAATTCAGGGAAAACAAATAAAATCATTCATCTGCATTACAATTGTTTTGTATCATACTTGTGATTATACATAGTGAATACAGATAATTTTGCATGGTTGTGTTAGTATACAAATAGCGAATAGGCATGAGTGCGATGGTGCGAGATTTCGCATGAGGTGAAAGAAAGATGCTCTATTCAACGAGGCGTTAGCCGAGTTGAATAGAGCGTTTCTTTCTTTCACCGAATGCGAAATCTCGCACCATTGCACGAATAAGAATATTCGCTATTTGTGTTGTACAACGCCTCGGAATCTAGCGAAAATATGAAAAACAAGAGTTTTTCCCTCCAGTAATCTATGAAAAGGGAGCAAAAATATTGAAAGCAAAAAGCAAAATCCCACAAGCCGGGCCCACAAGCGCACATGATCTTGGACAGCATGCGCATTTAGCCAGCGGGCTGTACGCGCATTGTTACCTTATTCAATGAAATCGCATTGTGACGTCACCTCCTAAAGCCGTGCAATGGTTCATGCATTTTGGACGGTACATTTTGGATGGTACGTCTTGTGTGCAACGGTACGAATGTGTGACATTCAGCCTCCCATTTGATCGCGTACAACAAGCTAAGTAGGCGTTGTACAATGATGTTTATAACTTTTTTTTAATGCCAGATGAGCATGATACATCCACTAGATCACTGCTAAGGAGGTTGTTGTCTCAAATTGCGGCATCACCTTTTTTTACAGTCAAATTTAAAGATAAAAAAAAACAATAACCTGTTTTAATAAGGGGAAGGTGAAATGTAAGTTGCCATTTCTCCGCTTATAGATGTCATAAATACATCATTCATGTATCAAAATGTTGCTGTGTGATAGCTCTAACTTTGCAGCAACATCTAAAAGTGAAATATCCAACCCTCGAAATGGGAATTCACTATCACTAATGGCCAGTGTCCATTTTCATCTCAAGTAGATATGAAAAAAATTGTAACGATAAATTGACTTTTTGTGTTTAAATATGTGGCAATTTATAAAAATATAGTTTTTTTGAATATGTATGTGTACAATAAAAAGAATTTACAATTTTAAGAAAAAGAAATTGAGTTTGAAGAAAGAAAATGGAATATGGTTAGGATCAGATTATATCGCCAGTAAGCAAATTATAATTGATTCATGCAGCAATGGATCTCAAACTCATGGGAATGTGAATAATAACCCTATTGACAAAATCTCCATTTTGTTATGAATAACAAAAATTTAATTCTGCTGTATTTATATAGAGCACCTCATGTTTTAACAACACAACATCACTTTATCGTATCATTTTTTTTATATATCTACTTGAGATGGAAGTGGATATTGGCCATGAGTGTAATTCTGTTTTGAAGGTTTGATATCTAAATTTCACTTTTAAATGTTACTGTAACGTTAAGAGCTGTCACCCAGCAACAGTTTGATACATCATGCAATGGCATATTTTACAAGCGGAGATAATTATAGCAACTTACATTTCACCTTACCGTTAAAGGTTATTGATTTTTTCATTTTTGTTTTTGCTATTTGACATTGTTCTTTAAAAAGTGATACCACAATTTGAGAGTACTACCTACCTATATAGTAGTGATGTAAAGGGTCTATACTAACTTCCTTTGGTGTCAAACCTTTTCTGTGGTGTTGCTTGTACGAATTCCCGAAATAGAGCCCCTGTGAGATTTTGCTCCTAGCAGAGATGGATGGATGGGGAGGGTGCGAGACGAGAGGATGGGAGGGAGAGAGAGAGGAGGGAAGGGAAATTAAAGAGGGAGATATTCAAGGAGGGAGGAAGTGAGGTGCTACGATTTTTGTATGTCTTGAAAGGGAGCTGGCCTCAGGTAGAACCATGGACCCCCAAAGTATTTTCATGACCAAGAAAATCAAATTTTCGCGAATTCACTACGCTTCTCTGTAAGGATCAAGGGGGAGATAAAGAGATTGAATTAGGGGAAATGCTTGCTATTTTTATATACCGTATATCCACTTTGGTATAATTTACTCTTTGATGTATCCTTTATTTTATCCTCAGTTGTCAAGCTTTCAAGAATTGTTTAAATATGACATATTTACACCTTTTATCTCTCCAATTAATCCCCTCCCCTCGTTTTTATCAATTTCCCCCTCTTCCCTATTCTTCGTTTTCCCCTATTCTCCTTATTTATTTATTTTTATTACAGTATATGCCTCCTTTCAAATGGGGTGAATAGGGGGACCACCCCTCCTTTCCCCACGACCCACTGCAATACCAAATGGTCCAGCAGTTTACACATCATGATCTTGATCTTTTATTTAGGTTAAGTATTCCCCCCTTTCTTCCATTTATTCTGCTTGTACAGTGCGTATCAAAAAAAATTTACACTTTGAAAAAGACCTGGGAATTAAAAAATGTACAACATGTGGGTAATTTTTTCACATATAATCTCTGGTTTGGGTCTCATCTATCCAATGAAAGTTAAAGTTTGACAGAATGTTACACTTGAGCGAGCACTGTCCCTTAATTTTTGTAAAGTTCGCAGAAATCTGTTTGTGCAGAACTAGTTTTTATGCTGTGTCAAGGGGGAAGGGCAAAATCAAACTTATCGTGCAAAACATTTCCCTTGCATTTTTTGTCAATTGAAATAAAACGGATACATTCAAGCATTTTGTAACAATTTTGCCATCCAAATTGAAAATTCAACACTTAGTAAGCACAACCTTTACCCTTTTTGTGCCAGCTAGATCTGAGGACATAACTGAATCTGAACAAAAGTTAATATCGGACATAGACTCCAACATAGTTTTTATCAATTAAAGTGGGTTTACATTTCATCTTTCATTTAATACCTGTTTCTCCGCACTTTTCCAGAGCTTGACAATGTTTACCAGAATGAAAATCACAGCTCCGTGGGAAGCAAATATCGATCACGATGGCCTCAATGTGTGGGGGAGTGGGATGGAGCGAAATGCACTCTTCGAAGTGTCATTTGCAAGGAAACAAGTTAAAAAAGGTAAAAGATATCTTCAAATCAATTTTGATAGCTAAATTCTACGTGTTCTTAGGTCTACTTTTATTCGCATAGCTATTTCATATTTCTGCGCAAATAATTTTTCACTAACTTTTCAAAAGTAAGTGGTGCTCATTCAAGCGGAAATATTTTTCGACAATTAAATCGTCATTTGCTTAAATGGATCTGTACCAGTGTTAAAATGTGGAAAATCTTCAAGATATTACTGTATAATTGTACAGGATTTTTTCTAAGTTTTAATCTTTTTTTTTTATTCGCACTGTATAATTCAATAATAACTATTAAGATCGTATCTCTGTGTGATCAGCGCCAGCTAACGCCACCGTTAGCGGCTGAGACTACCGGCACGTACACACAAACCATACGTAACTAATTAACTAGCAGCGCGCGCCGGCCGGCGCCAATTTTGTCTTTAATCTTTATGAATATGATTTCAACCGGGATCAAGTGACAAACTTCTATTTCGATTTCGAAGATAAATTTAGGATGAAAATTTTCATTGCATGGGTGTACATTATTTCAAGGTACGTAGTACCGAATCTATCGAACTTTTATTTTATCACGGAATCTGGAATTTTCTGTATCGAGTAGGCCTAGATCATAACGCTAAACATTTCTTCCCCATTTCATTGTTTTGCATTGTCCCATACATTGGTCTTTATGTTTGGCAAACGGTAGGGTAGATCGTAGGCGTATAGCGTAGCTGCACTGACTCGATCATCCGATCCAAGAATTTGAAGAAATTGAGTTAAGTTGTGTGTATGTTTTTTTTTTATTAATATAACTTCCTCATTAATCAGTTTGATTGAAGAGTATGGTAAACGAGGGAGGAAAAAAGAATCTTAACTTGCATGACTTCAGTTTTAAGTTAGGCAGCCTTTAAGTTACCAGGCAAAAGGTCGGCCGATCCAATGAGCAAAAAGTCTATTAATGGGCAAATGAAAAGCCAATTGCAAGTGTGTAAACCGTGCGCATTGCCACCCATCGTCTGTTCTCGACGGCAAAAATGAGCATTGAAATGCTTTTCCTCAGCAAATTAGTTCTTGGTTACAAATTTTAGGCTCTCTTTTGTGTCTATTAAAATTGACTAGGCCTACGTGGGATGAAGTGTCTTACCTTCATGTTGTATCGAAAGCGACATTTGGAGGTTAAATCCACGAGAAATCCACGATAATCGTCGCGTATATTCGCTATGGAGAAAAATGCGTGCGATCGCATGCATTTTTGCAAGCTCGAGATGGCGCTGTTGAACATGGTCTGGAAATTCATAAAAAATAAACAAAAATCCTTTGAGTATGCTCACAATAAAATCATAAAAAATATGCTTTATGACTAAAACAGCAGTTCTCTTGCCCACACATATCATACTTGTTGCGTAAGAAATCCTTTTTTATAATAAAAATATAGCAATAAATGTTTAAAAAATTATGTTTTACACATGGAATATGTTGGAAACATCTATATTAGAAGAAAAATGTTTTTTTTCAATGAATTGAAATTAAAATGAAGTTCATACATGCCTGCACTTTTTCACACAACTCAAAAAACTAAATTGGCCATCAATCAACGTTGGTTACCTCGGCAAGTAGGCGTGGTCTATCGTGAAGTTCGTTGGTGACTTGTAGACTTGACTCAGCCGCCGAATTTAATTCATTCTCCGCGTCATCACTGCTCGTGTTTGCCGCACTGAGGACAGATGAAACAATTCAGATAGAGTTGCGCGTGTACAATGAGTGAAACAGCGCGATCGTTTCATGATCGAATGAATTAGTGTGCCTGTCGAGATAAAATTCATCTGCCATGTTATTTTTTTTCATGTTTTATACAACTGCAATTGATTTGTTATAGTATTTTCTTTGATATTTTCCTTTATATGTATGTATAAATTTTATTTGAAGTGAATGAATTATGCTGGTGTCCTTGCCATTGAGGACATGAAGATGAAACAATACTGATAGAGTTGTGCGTATACAAAGAGTGAAACAGCGCGATTGTTTTATGATCGAATGAACAGCATGCCTGTCGAGATAGAATTTATCTGTCATGTTATTTTCTCTGATGTTTTATACAAATGCAATTAACTTTTTGTATTATTTTCTGTGATATTTTCCTGTTTATGTATGAATTTTATTTAAAGTGAATTAATAATTCACTACCAAGTGTCTGGAAGGTCAGTCATGTAGTACCTGTGCACAAAAAAGGCAGCAAGGTGGATGTTCGAAATTACAGACCAATCAGTTTGACATCTGTACCTCGCAAAATCCTAGAATCACTAATTCGGGATGAAATAGTTGGCCACCTTATAGAAAATGATCTTCTGTGTGATGAACAGCATGGCTTTGTTCCTGGACGCTCATGTGTGACACAGCTCTTGACGGTTATGGAGGAATGGACAGTGATGCTGGATGTAGGAAGTCCTATCGATGTAATGCCTATGTTTCCTCCTGCTATATAACTACATCCTAGCCCTCGAGGCAAAGGAGAGAGAGAGGAAGAACATCTCTACCACAACTACAACTTAAAAGGGATTCTTCTCTTTACCACTGCAGGCATTCTATGTAGACAGCTGGCAGCCATCTGTTTCAAGGAGTTTTTTATCATTTTTTTTTATTTTTAAAATTTCTCCTCGTACACAGACGGCTCGCTATCGTGCAGCCACCATTAGGGGACTTACAATGAAAAATCCATGTCGGGGCTCTTCAATTTTTGTCTCGCCTGCATAGCAGAGTGAGACTACAGGCGCCGCTTTTCCGACGACGGCGGCGGCGGCGTCAACATCAAATCTTAACCTAAGGTTAAGTTTTTGAAATGACATCATAACTTAGAAAGTATATGGACCTAGTTCATGAAACTTGGCCATAAGGTTAATCAAGTATTACTGAACATCCTATTAGAGTTTCATGACACATGACCAAGGTCATAGGTCATTTAGGGTCAATGAACTTAGACCATGTTGGGGAATCGACATCAAAATCTTAACCTGAGGTTAAGTTTCTGAAATGTCATCATAACTTAGAAAATATATGGACCTAGTTCATTAAACTTGTACATAAGGTTAATCAAGTATCACCAAACATCCTGCATGAGTTTCATGTCACATGACCAAGGTCAAAGGTCATTTAGGGTCAATGAACTTTGGCTGATTTGGGGGTATCTGTTGAATTACAATCAAAACTTAAAAAGTTTTTGGATCTGATTCATGAAACTTAAACATAGTAGTAATCAAGTATCACTGAACATCCTGTGCGAGTTTTAGGTCACATGATCAAGGTCAAAGGTCATTTAGGGTCAATTAACTTTGGCTGAATTGGGGGTATTTGTTGAATTACCATCATAACTTTAAAAGTATGTTGGTCTAGTTCATAAAACTTGACATAAGAGTAATCAAGTATCACTGAACATCCTGTGTGCATTTTAGGTCACATGACCAAGGTCAAAGGTCAATGAACTTTGGCAATAATGGGGGTATCTGTTGAATTACCATCATAACTTTGCAAGTTTATTGATCTGACTTTTGAAACTTGAACATAAGAGTAATCAAGTATCACTGAATATCCTGTGCAAGTTTCAGGTCACATGATCAAGGTCAAAGGTTATGTGAGGTCAATGAACTTTGGCCACATTGGGGGTATTTGTTGAATTACCATCCTATCTCTGTAAAGTGTATTGGTCTAGTTCATAAAACGTGGAAATAAGATTAACCAAGTATCACTGAGCATCTTGTGCGAGTTATAGTAGTTTTCAAAGTCAGCACTGCTGCTATGTTGAAAGGCGTGATGCAGGTGAGACGGCCAGAGGCATTCCACTTGTTGTCTTTAATGAATCAAACTTTTTAAAATTAACGTGACCGAAATGCAAATTAATATGCCCTCTTGACATTCATTGCCAAAAACGGGGGAAAAATCAAGTTAAAAGGAACAAAATCAGTGACTTACACTGTACCTCGGCTGTCGCGCAACTTCACTTCCTGTTTTATCTGAACTTATAGTACATAAACAAATGGCCATCGAGTCCCCTGTACAGATCGCGCTAGAACTTTAGTCTCTGTATTTGGTGAGTGAAGCCAACAGAGTTGAGCTGAACAACCAACATAACAGAGACCGAAGCTTTTGGTCTGGTAGATGCACAGAACAAGTTCATCTGAATTGAGCTGGGAGGTAAAGGACACATGTCTGACTCTCAGATATTCACAGACTCTGAGCTCTTCGAATGCCTACATGTAGGATTTATTTTTGTTTAAATCTTCTAAACAAGACATTGTGATTTTATTGTTCCCATAGGAAGCTCTGATATAGAATTTTGAGTCAGCATGACAAGTGATGACATTCACCCATCTAAATCATTTTCGACTAAGAAGATGAAGGCACTTTTGAAGCGTATGACTGAATATCAAGTTGCACAACAAGAGTGTAAGAGTAATTTGAAATTGTTTGGACATCAGTATTAATGTTATTCTTTCTTCTTAATTCAATTCATTTCTTGGTTATGATTCACATAAAAAGGATAACTTGAATCTCTTTAGAAGGAAGTTTATTGTCATTGGTTTGTAGCCCCCCCCCTTTCTAAAAATTGTTAGAGCAGCTTTGAAAAGCTAATTTTTCCATTTTTGACGTAAATGTTCCCCTTTTTCGCCCAGAAAGAGTTCTCTATAGGAACTAGGACACTGTTTTCAGACAATACTAGTTTGCAGAATTTCCAAGGCTTCAGTTATACCTAATACTGAGTCTCGATGTCTGATGCTATGCTAACTTTTCTTTTTTTTCTATGCAGTGTTTGAAGAAGTAAAGAAAGAGGCTGTAAGTCTCATAGAATCCAATGAAAATCTGAGATCAACGGCAAATGAGTGAGTACCAGTATATACATGTACTTTCTTTGTTTTTATAGAGCATGTACTGTTGCTTTACACATTGTTGTTTTGGGCAGAAAAATGTTTTTTTTTGGAAAAATTATATCAAAACATGATATCACTTTATAAATCATATTAATTCAATAAAGAGACAATGTTGCTTACCCCCTGAATGATTTGGGCAATGTTATCTGTTTTTTCGTAATTGAAAGTGTTCAAACCTATTTCTGCTATAGATATTTCTCTTCTTGTAAAGTGACAAAATAGGGGGTGAGAATGCCAGAGGTGTGCCACATGTTGCAATTCCTTTTAAATCTGCTTACCTGGAGCTGGAGCAGTGTTAAAGAAATCAATATTCTGTGGATCACATCATCAGGCCATTTTTTTTCCTTTGGATATGATGGTAAAGGGAAATGTCATGAACCCAGTTGTTCAAGTTTAACTTTATGATCAGACCACTGAGTTTAGTTAGCTATTATGCTTTACATTATCTTGCCCATTCTTTGCTCATTCTCTCTCCAGGAATGCAAACTTTGTCACTCATTTTCAAAATCGTTGCAGAGAATTTAAGCACGAGAACCAAGCTTTAAAACACGAGTTAGCCGTCATCAAGGCCAGCAGGTAACTTATTTTACGAAAAAAGAAGTAATAATAATAATTGCTATATGAAACTAAAATGCACAAAATTGCAGTGAATCTGCCAAAGGCAATTCTCTTGGGATTACAGAAATTTATTTGACTAAGAAGAGGTGGTCTGGTATAAAAAGTTGCTTATTAAGGGCTGTATGAAACTGAAATGCATGAAACACAGTGAATCTGTCGCAGGTGATTCTCTTCTGCTTCTGCAGACTGACTCCAATGAAGAACACAGCATGCAAGTCTTGGGTGTAGATACATGTTACTTCATGGTTTTCCGGGGGGAGGGTAATAATAGACTAAACTATAAGTGCGTGTGATGCATGTGATGAGTTTATAAGTTTCCTCCATGGCATCAAATGAAAAAAATGCACTTTAAAATCTTTGCCCTGAGAATGATTATGCTCTGAATTATTTTAACAATACTTTATATATGTTCTTGGAAAAAAATATCTCTTTTACATGGTAATTGAAACCCTTTTCAAATGACCAGAATAACTCGTTAATATCCATGAATGCTCTTCCTGTAGGCAACATGAGACACAGATTGCTGAATCTGATGATACAAGCTCCAGATCTAAGAGAAAGGAAGGTATGCTGTTTTACTTTTTAGTTTGAAGTCACAAAGGTGGTTTTGGATCGGTTGTAATTAAAACCATGGTTGATGTAGATTGTATGTTGTACATTTATTAACCCTAAAAAGACTGGGGGGGCTGATTCAGCCCCCCTCGACATTCTTCACGAGAAGTCCACCGCGCGAAAGTTTTTGACCGCATCGCTCGCTGACTTTACTTTCAAGTCTCGCGCGACTTTTGAGACCAAAATTGTGACCCCCGGTACGCGGTTCTGAAATTACGCAACATTTCGTAAGTGCATGCAGACACAAAATTACTCAAAAACGTGAATTTGTGTACAAATCCAATGCAAATAGTGATTTCAGCCAAAATTCATAAATGTATCATTATTTTTCCTATTACTGCTTAAAATCAATTCTATCTTTTTATGGTCAAAGTAAAGTCCCCGACAATTTCCATTGAAAAAACAATAAAAAACTAAAAGTCGAAAAACAAAGAAATACCTAAGAAATTTAGAAAACAATAGAATACATAAGGAAATAAATGTGATGTTGAAATTTAAATAAATTTGAGCAGATGCCTATCTAGAGTATGTGAAAGAAAAATTAGCATTTCAGGGGCATTATTTTATTAATTAGAGCAAACTATGATTTTATGCGTAAATTAGCATAATTAATGAGACTTCAGATTTTTGCACAATTTGATGTTATAGTTTTGTAGATAATGCCATGGGTAACGCATGTGCCAATTTTCGTCGCGAACGCACGATCAACGGCCGAGATCATAAGGGGGGGCTGAATCAGCCCCCCCAGTCTTCTTAGGCGTCGAAATAGCCCAGTCTATTTAGGGTTAAGAGAGGGTCCACAAGCACATTCCCGCTTATGTCACTGTAACAAATTCATTCGTGTTGTTGAGCAGGGATGCCAGGGTTCTTGCTTTTGCCTGATTTCAGGCCCTGGCAGCCTCCCACTTCCGGCTTGATCAGGATTTATACTGTATGTGACCACCTGCCCCAAAAGCAACAATCCAGACTTTTTGCATTTATCTGGGGACACTCTGCAAGTCATACAATGGACCAATCCTTTTGAAAATGCAAGTCAAATTACAATGGATAGCTGAGAGGCATTTGTCGAAAGTTGGTGGAACAGGACAGCATTGGAATCTCTTAATCTTGACAGCATGTTTGCAATAGTTCGTCCGGTGCAAATGTTCGGATGATCTGCTGTCCCAGTCCACCAACTTTCTGTGAAAGCCTCTCAGCTCTCTATTGTGAGTTTAACTCTTTAATGTGCCATTCACTACAATCAGCGAGTGCCACTTTTTTTAAAAAGAGTCTATATTTAATTGCTCTATTTACAAAAAAGGGAATCACTCCTGAGACAATAATAATGTTAAACCGCTTGACCATAAGCTGAACTGAACAATGCAATGCACTCCTCAAAATGCAATAGGCATATTAAGCTGTATGACCATTGCACGAAAATGTGTTTGTGGCACTCCAGTGGATACATAGATATGTGTTCATGGCACATAACACTTAATAAGGGTTAATTGCATTTTCAATGGAATCAATGTGTTTTAGAGTGTGTCTCGGTAGTAAATGTGAAAAAAAACTCTTATTTTGACACCAGGGAAGACTCTGTAAATTTCCATAAATAGTAATTTTGTGTTCAGAAAGAAAAACTGAGAAAATAACTTTATTTCAAAGAATAATTTTTCCTACTGTCAAAATTTGGAAGTTTTAAAGTTATTAAGTAAATACAGAGTTACAAGAGTTTATCTGACACCATTTTATTACATCTGAGATCCCTTCCCAGCAGAACCTCACACTTTGTAAATTCTTTCGTACCAGTTTCAATCCATGCATTTAATAGCCATACTTGAAATTATGTCACCCTTCCCCCTTCCTGCCTTTATCTAAATTTCTCTTATCTTTGCTTGTTGATTCGTATAATGTTTTATTATGTAGGCCTATCGTGTAATCTTTTGTGTGTATCATGTAATGTTCTAAATTATTTTGTGTGAAAAAATTGAATTTCCATTTGTACTCGATTGCAATTGGACAATGAAAATATTTGAATGTGAATTACAGACTACTTGGAAATTTCATTGAGATTCACTGTAAGCACATCTCGGGCTTCAAACCTTTTTTTCTCCTTATTCTCTGGAGCTCTCACCAAATTTCTTCTACATTCAATTGAGTAGTTGTGTGGGCTATTGGTTATCAATTTTGACAAGTTTTATAGCATTATAACTCTAAAAGTGTACGATTATCAATTCATTAAATGAAAAATCTTATATATAGAAAATTAACCATACAGCCTTGTGATGCATGATTATGATGCGTCAAATCCATGTAAGATGGGACCTTTGCACACATTACATCTTGTATTCTGATCTCTTCCCCTACAGATGTTTCCATTGGTGATCAACAACCTGAAAAAGTCGAGAGAAAGGGCCTTAAACTGTCCACCAACAAACAAAAGAAGAAGGTTCGTTACCAGAAGCTTCCTGATGAGGAGAAGAAGAGTCCAGTTCTACTTGTTAGAGATGGGAGAGAGAACCAAGACCCCGAAGCAGACCATCCGATACTTGTGGAGGAGAGAGGAGGGTGTCCTCAAACTGCCAATCGTCAACCATCAAAAGGGGACTCGCCACCTGATCGATGGATTGGCAGTGTCTTTGTTGCAGAAACAGTCCCACTTGACATAGATAGTGACAGTGATGATGGTGAGGATACAGAGGAAGGGAATGGAGCCCACAAGAAGGGTCTATGCAGGGAAGTTGATGAAGGTGGCAGAGGGAACAGGATGTCCAGGAATCTCCGAAAGCACCGTAGACACAGGAATGCCATAGACCAACATGTGGTTATCCCTGAGACAGTACCAATGGACTGTGTCTCATACTCTCCTTCTGGCGATTCTTTGCCTGAAGACGTGCTGATGGGTGATGGACGGGAACATCTGTTACCGCTTGAACAATCCACACCCATGCTTCCATCTCTGCCCAGTGATTCCTCAAGGAGAAGAGCAATCAACTCAAGGAGTTCAGAATCTCCTGTTTGTTGGGATGGGAAGAGCAGTAAGAAAGGCAGGATTCCACCAACAGAGTCACAGCTTTCTGTTGACTTTTCCACCACACAGATGTCTCCAACTTTTGATGGAAGCAGGTCTACTCCTGATAAGAAGGAAATTGATCTCCACTCCAGATCAAAGCAACAGTTTTATCCAAAGAAAACGATTGTAAGCAACAAAAGTTCAATAGGTAACATTCCCATGACTCCAGAAAACTTTCATTCCGATGGCAAAGTGAAAACATACGGGCCAAAAACTCTTGGTTTGGCTACCCCAGAGGATGCCGATCATGCAAAAAGTAGCCATATAGCTACCCCAGACTATGATGAAAGTGGACAATCAGAGGCCTCGTTTCTGATTCTGCAACAGCCTCCGAGTTTGCGGGGATCATCACAAGTAAGATCATCAGGAGGGCTACCAAAAGAGGATGTTGTTCAGCCTATAATTCAGAGGCAATCTCTCACAGATAGTGACGCTGAACAGAGGAAAAAAAGAAAACTGTCTGATGATGAATGCATGGATGAAATAGCAAGCAAGAAGACAAAGACAATAAGACCAAATCTTCCTTCTGATAGCAATAAGACAGACGAATATAAGTTCAGCAATAGAGGTGGAAGAGAAGAAAAATGCAGTACCAAGGCAGAAAGTTCAGGAGAACCTTTGGAAAAGTGGTCTAGTGCAGAAGCCCCTGTGCGTAAATCAAATCACTCTGAAGAGACAAGGTCATCTCAGGTAACCAGAGATCATTCCATATTGAAACAGACAACGTTGACAAAGGACTCATTCAAAGCAGTAATCACTGAAGACGGTCAGAGACTCAAGAAACTCAACGGTGGGGCGCGTGTGTATGTCGATTCTCAGAATGATCCCTATATGCAACAAGCAATACGGGAATCTATGGAAGTCCAGAAAGAACTCAACCACATCAAGAGTACAGGGAGTTTTGATTTCAAGGTGCCAAAACCGCCAAAGGCACAGGAGTGTGATCATAATTTGAAAGGAACCTCCTCGAAGGCTTCTAGTAGAGGACACCATCACGAGGATGCTGATATTGTTGTATTAGTAGAGGAAAGAGAAGATGATGACTATGGTGAAGATCTGAATGGAAGCATTGATCCAGCTGTCCGATTTAGTTTCATTGGCAGCGAAAGAGATGTGGACCCTGTTGATGAAGAAATGGAGCCTATTGAAGCAAGAAGAGCAGATGCTTCTGGAAACGTTAGGAAACCTCTTGACAACTCAAAGGTAGCTCAACATAGAGACAGAACTAATCTGCATCGGGAGCACTATGACAATGACAATGTGGAAGGAGGCAGGTCGAATAACAAACACAAACTCCTTGTGGAAGACAGCTTTGATGATATGTTTGCAGATGATGATCATGACAGCAGCAAAGACATAGACAACCTTCATGGTAGTCACAGAGCTTACGACAGACAGGATCAAGATATTGAGGTTGTGGAAGACAATGGTCCTGCAGCAGGGGACATCAATGAGACACCTGTCCAAAGAAGGACTGGATTTGAAGATGGCTCCCTACCCGATCCTGGTCTTGATCCTGGGATCAGACAGCGAGAGGAAACTGATGAGATGGTGTCCTCTTTTGCGAGAGAGTTTGACTGGTAAGAAAAAATACTTCAGAAATCTCTTGCAGGCCTATTATAGGGAATATCATTCTGCACTCTGTCAAAGTTCTGTGCTGATACAGGAGTCCCAATATAATGGTGCTATGTATCTTTATAGCAGCTTTCTTGCATTCTTATTGTCTTGCCAGTGATGGAAAGTCATGAAAAGCTGCTTGCAGATTCCTTACAGATTTATTGGCTCTGACTTTTGACTTGTTGTCCTATACCAGCTGGGATAGTGCTCTATTCTGTTGTACATTTAACAATGCATTCATCATACCATTTATTCTTCCATTTGTAGAATTAAAAGAAAAGAAGAAAAATATACAAATTCATCCAAACCTAGGATAGAACCTTTGAAAGTATTTCATTTTTTACATCAATTTGATACAAATTGAAAAATTTCATATATTATTGTTCAAAAGCAGAATACTAAAAATTTACTGCAATTGTTCAAGACCATATCAGATCTACATTCTGAAAAAAAGTACACTAAGCTATACAAATTTTGATAGTATGAAAGTAAAGGATTATTGTGAGATGAGAAAAGTTTTTTTTTTTAAATTATTTATTTATTTTTATTTTTGCATTCAATAAATAAATAAATAAATGAATAAATCCATCCATCATTCATTTAGGTATTTATTTATTTTGGGGCAGGGGGTGGAAGCTGCAGATAGATTTCTTTGGTCCAATTCGGTCACTCTATCCATAAACCTGTCAAATAGGTAATGATAATCAATGGCTGTTATTATTTATGTTATAAGCTTTATTATTCATAAAACTTGAACTTGAGAGTAATCAAGCATCACTGATCATCCTGTGCGAGTTTCAGGTCACATGACCAAGGTCAAAGGTCATTTGAGGTTAATGAACTTTGGCCATTTGGGGGGTATCGCATTGCTGTTATATCTTTCAATTTTTGTGGATATAGTATATGAATTGTGGACATAGGGGTAATCAAGTATCACTGACAAGTCTTAGGTCATATGATCAAGGTCAAATGTCATTTAGGGTGAATGAACATAGTATTGTATCAATATATGAATAAGAATATTGTATCAATATATTTTTTGTGAATAATTATTTTATAGTAGTTTTCAAAGGGGGTCAGCACTGCTGCTATTGAATCGCGTAGGTGAGACTGCCAGAGGCACTCCACTTATTTTTTATATGCACTGTATAGTATTATTATTATTAAGTACTTATGATGTATAGGGAGGTACAGGGCAATGCTATAATATGCTTCTTTCATGTGAACATAAAACAGTATACCTGGGTTATATTTTCCATAATGGCCTATGCTATGGGAAAGTTGTCCTTGCCCCTTGTCATAATTTATTTAGCCAGTTGCCAATTTTAAATCTACTTAGTCTTAGGGATCTCAATTTTAAAGCAGCCATAACTTCCTTAATGCTTGTCCAATTTCTTTTAAACTTTCACCATACTGTTTTTGTTTTTTTCTCCTTCCAACACAACATTTTATGTCCATGGCTCCACAATGTTCTTTTGAAATCTGAAATGATGGTGATTTCGTTTCGATTTCTCCAGTCCTCCACAGAAAGATGATATTCCAGCTTACAAATTCAAGGATGTCGTAAGGAAGAGAGATGAGAGACAGAAGCTGAAAGGATATGGATGTCAGGAATGCCTTGAGGTGTGTAAAGTATCTTTAACCCTAACTTACGGGGGGGGAGGGAGGGGAGGGGGACATTTTATCCCCCCCTTCAACAGATCCGTTGAATGAATATTTTTTACCAGGCAGCTCGCTGACTTTTTACTTTCAAGTCTCGTGCAACATTATGTAAAGGGCATGTCGGACCAAAATTGCTCTAAATTGTATTTATCATGTAGGCCTACAAAGTCAATGCAAAATCTGTTTCATCTTAAATTCATAAATAAGTGATACTTTTTACTTTTATTAAGAACAGTCATGTGATTTGATGCTATTTATGACTGAAATAATGTCCCCGATGAATTTTCTAAACAAAAAATCCAATAAAGATAAAAAGATGAAAAAACAGGGAAATACATAAGAAATAAAAAAAAAAAATACATAAGAAATTGATTTTGGTAGCAGATTTTTTCCATTTGTAGTTGTTAGGAATGCCACAAAGAATATTTTCACCCAAAATTGGCTTTCTAGGATTTTTATTTAATGAATTAGAGCAAAAAGTATGATTTCATGAGTTAATTAGCATAATTAATTCATATTCAAAAAATATATTCTTTTTGTGCAATTTACATATGCAATGGTGTAGATTATATCATTCTCTACTTTCGTGCAAATTTTCATCGCAATCGCGCGATCCGTGGCCGAGATCTTCAGGGGTGCCTAAAAGGCCCTTCCCCCCTGGACTTTAAAAGCTCACAAAATAGCCCAGGTAAGTTAGGGATAAAGGGAGCCAAACCTGGAGAATGCTTAAGACTGTTCATCATCCAGGTTATAAATCTGGTTCAGTCCTGGGGGATGACAGGATTCACCAAACACCTTCCTCCATCCACCTCCCTCAACCCAACCCTCATAAAGGGGCAGTTCCACGGTTACGGAGTGACAATCAGAAGCAACTTTTTTGCATTCATACAACGATATCACCCATATTTGAATAGTTAATTGCAAATAAATGGAACCTAACAGTAGTTGGTGGAACCCACTTTTCAAAATAATAGAATTCATTATTTTGATCCACTGAATTAATGAGATATGAATATTCGTAATCATGGTTACGGAGTGACGCAAATGGACATGCATATTTTAGGAGAAAATATATTGCTCAAACTCTGTGAATTTTGAATTGCTATCATAATTTTGATTTATTGATTGGATTCTATATTGTTCTAGCCTTAATATGCTGCATTGCATTAAAAAAAAATTGATGTTATTTCATTAATCATGAGTGACGGTTACGGAGGGACATGAGAAATATCCACTCACGGGCAGCATATAATGAACTTATATTTTAAAATTTTAAAATTTTTGTTTGATTTGATGTAAAATGATGACATTCGTATTATCCAAAAGAAAATTTCACAAAACAAGCAATAGTTTTCTGTTAAATTGAAATTAAGTATAAAACAAGATATGTAGTCCCATGTATAGAATTTCTTGTATGGTTCGGATTCACTTATAAGATGCGTAAGAAAAAAAAATGTGGCTAATTATGCTCCCCTTTTGCATTTATGAAATGAGTTTTGATAGAAATATTTGATCCAAATTTGAAATAGAGCCAGTATGAATTTTTGTAAAATGTCCACTTTTGCTTGGAACTTCCGAAAGATTGAATTAAGTCTGATTGAAAAACACTCCTTAAGTCCAGTTGCCTGTTTTAATTAAAGCCCACCGCACACTATAAGATGCGATTGCACCAAGATCCAATGGCAACAAGTTGCCAATCACATCTCGTTCAATCTCATCGCAGGCCAGCACACACAATGCCACAGCTCTGCAACACATTGCATCTCCGTGACACCACCGTTGCGATACTGCAACAAATAACAATAAAAATATTAGATTTAAATCTGCAGGCAGTCTATTGTGTAGCAATTTATTGTTAAGCAGTCTGTATTTTCTCTCTTTGGACATAACAGAGATAACAAAGATTATTCTAAGATAACTCATGTCTAACAAAGCTGTACTATAGAGCCTTCTGGAACATTCTTAATCATTCTATGCTATGAATATCCTTATCCTTAAAGGGGAAATAACTAAATAAATGAATGTAATTGCTCTTACAATTCTACTTATATACAGTGCATCCCACAAAAACGAAACCGAGATTTATCATAACTTAATCACAAATACAATAGACAAATGACCTACCATTTTAAAGCTTAGAATCTCCTCTTTCATCTGGAATTACTTAAATTATTTCTCATTCACGCATGAGGGAG
This sequence comes from Lytechinus variegatus, assembly GCF_018143015.1. Classification (NCBI taxonomy): domain Eukaryota; kingdom Metazoa; phylum Echinodermata; class Echinoidea; order Temnopleuroida; family Toxopneustidae; genus Lytechinus; species Lytechinus variegatus. The sequence goes on along the minus strand of NC_054740.1, from coordinate 51,508,648 downwards.
CAAAAACAATTTGAAAAGGGGATTCCAAAAAGTCACTTGGCGGGCCGTATCTGGGTTTTCAAAAGAAAACCACATTTTAAAAAAGTTGAATATCTGCTGTTTAATTTGATACCTCAATTAAAGAAAATGGTCAAGGAATAACAAAGTTCTGGTTATTTGAAATAAGGCTTGAATTTCAATAATTTCATAAAATGAAGAGGTTTTACAGGCTAGCGTTCAGACTCACTCGACGCTCCGTTTTGTTGACGATCAGCCATGCATTAACTCTTTTGTTACTGTGCGATAGCTTCTGTGGGGAAACTGGTGAAAACACGTTTATTTAATGGATTTATGGAAATACAAGCATTGTTTTGAGGGATCATAACTTTTTTACTCGTCGACCATTTGATTAAGGTATGAAATAAAATAGCAGATATTGAACTTTGTAGTCATGTGACTTTTATATTGTTTCTTCTCATTTCTTTTTTTGAATTGTTTTTGCTCACTTATGCGTGAATGAGGAATAATCTAAGTAGTATCAGATGAAAGAGGAGATTCTAAGCTTTACGTTGGTAGGTCATTTTTCTATTTCATTTATGATAAAGTTATGATAACACCACATCTTTACACACATGTTGTCTGTGCTGCAGGAGCATTGGTCTTGACATACTAGTCAGGACAAATCTGATTGGTTGTACTCGTAATCATCAAAATTGCAGAGAATTGTATTCAGACTTGACATGTCAAATGTCTTAGATTTGGTCTGCGATTCTTCTGCGACGAATCAGATGGTGTTTGCAGCTCTTTTCAAGTTGGCACACGCTCTACAATTTTGTTTCAATGGGATCTTAGTGTGATTGCATTGCATGATCACTCTAATCATGGGATGTGCTTTCTAACTGTGTATTAATCTATGAGTTGTGAATTAAGGCCATTGCACACCTTACGGCCACCGCACACCTTACGACCCAACCAGTCGCCGACTGGCTTGTGACTGGGTGAGGGAAGATGTGACGTCACAGCGCTTGTCAGCTTCAGAGTCGCAGACCGGTCAGAGACAAGTCGCAAGGAAAATCAGAAGGATTTGACATGTCGAATCCTTATGACTGAATCGCAAGCTCAATCCAACCTCCAGCCAATCAGACAGCAGAGTTGCATAACGCGTATTATGATAAACAACGCACATACAAAGTAGGTAAGTGCAATTTCTCAGATGCTAGTCCAAGAAGCAAAAAGTGCATGCGTGAGTCGCAGATCGGATCGCAAGGTGTGCGGTGTAGAGGCTTATGACTGCCTTGCGATTCATCTCCCCTCACTCAGTCGCCGACCAGTCGGGTCGTAAGGTGTGCGGTGGCCTTTAGACGCAGTGCCACAAAGCCCAACAAACATTTCCGTATGCTCATGTTCGACATTACGATATGGGGTGCGATGGTCCAGAAAGAGTGCCGCCTCATGATAAGGAGGCCTCGGATATGAACGTCATCAGAGCCTTGTCAATGAATGCTAAAAGTTTATGCTTTTGACTTTTTAGCATGGCACCCAGTACAATTGATTGAAGAAGGCTAATATTGTTTTGTTGTGCAGGGCTAACTTTTTGGGTAGTTCATGACAGGAGTGATTACTTTTGGTATGAGTATTATTAGAATAATGATTTTCTTGAATTATCAAGTACATCTTTCACTTTTCGATAATAGGATCATATTTCATCAAAATTATTTATGACTTAAATCAAGAACGTCCAGTTTGATCAGCACAACTTGAGATGACCTTTTATGGAATGTGATGCGAGTCATTTCCTGTTGCTTTTCTCACGTATCTTGGATAAAAAAGATAGATATCTATTTCCAGTGAGGGATTTAGTTCAAGTTTTCAGTTGCATACATGACATATTTCTGGTTTATACCTACCTGCAAGTGTCTCTTGCAAGGTATGACAGTGCAAAGCCATAGGAGATCAAGGATGTAGTGTGTAAAACAATACCTCTTTCTGTAAAGTAACTAACAGGAACATTGGTACCTCGATAGCCTTGCACCAAACTTACAAATTAACCACCAAGCAATGAAGCAAATTCTAAATAACCAGAAATTGATATCATTTAGACCATAAAATCCTATTCCAGACAGTTTACTCTCCTTTATTTTTTAACTAAAATTGAAACCCCATACATTCATGAGCGTAAAGACTGTTGAGTCTCCAGGTTTCAGTACATGCAGTATACCTGTAGATCACTCCCAAATAGAGTGTGGTATCTCGATGATAGAAGAAAGAGAATAGAATATAAGGAGAATGGAGAAAAGATGAAGGAATATACTGGTGACAATAACAAAATAAGTTGGTTGTCTGGATGCACAAATACTACTGTACATGTATATTAAGAAAAGATGTTAAAAAGAGGAAGAGAGGGGGAAGGAGGAAGAGGGGAGGGGAGGGTAGGGAGAGGATGAGGAGGATTAGGGGGATGAGGAGGAGGATGAACAGAAGGCGGAGGATGATGAATAGGAGGGGGAAGAGGAGAAGGGGGAGTGGAGGAAGAAAAAGTGGGGAAGAAGGAGGGGGAGGAGTAGGAAGAGGAAAGGGAGGATGAATAAGAAGAAGAGGAGGTGGATAAAATTCTGACAATCATTGCATCATCGCTGATATGTTTTGTTTTTAAAAACAACATTGTACAACTCAACGATGTTACTCTGTTCAGAGCAGGATACTTTATAATGCTTCCTAATGATTAAAAATCAAAGTTGAATGCATCTGGAAAAAAAGAGATAAATCCAAGTCCTTAATATGTTTTTTTATTGCCTGGCAATCAAGCACATGAATTATATTCATGTACATACACGTATTTGTATACATTTGTATGAATTCATATTAGATGGAACAGAACCAACATAGGTACACAATTTCAATTGCAGGTCACCTTTCTTCTTATAAAACCCTAAATCTAGTTCAGCTTTTGGAATTCCCCTTTAAATTTCATCCTTGGTGACCTAGATAAAAGTGCAAAGAATAGTGCATTGTTTAAGCTTTACTTTGACCAGTAATTCACACCCAAAAAACAACAACAAAGATTGGTATTTGATACTTGTTTTATTCTCTCATTGACTTTTGACTTGCAATATGGGAGGCTGAGAGTGAAAATAAATATCAGGGTCATCGTAAAGAAATATGGTCAGATCATGTTCAAATGACAATTTAGATTATCTCTTTGGAAAGGGCAAGGATGGATAGATAATTCTGTGGAAAAATATTGGGTTTTGATTTTCTTTTGCGTTTATAATAGTATTTTTTATTGTCATGTAAAATTTGAAATGACACTTAAAATAGAAGAACTACATGTATACTCTTTTCTATTAAATGAAAGTGTCTTAACCCTGGATTATATTAACCAAATACTTTACTTCCCCCCCCCTTGTTCATATGGGCCAAATTTTCTGCCAAACTTGGGCTATGGAAATACTTGCTGTTCTCACATATGATTTGTTAACCCTGGACTTGTGGTAGCTATTCAGTAATGGCCGTCTCTGATTGGACAATGCTGTGTCCGTTTTGCCTAAGGCATGCATGGACCATTACTCTTAGCTTGGCAGGGTTTCTGTTCTCACGAGAACACCATCTGGACCTTTATTCTATAAGTTTAAAGTTCTTAAAATTTGTGATATTTACAATTTACAAATAGCACCTTTTATGTATTATGTTTGAGCACCAGTTGCTTGAACTTGCTTCCTCCCATATTCACAAAATACTTAAAATTGACTGCAAATGTCCATTCATATTCAACAAGACAATCCAGTGATTTATATTTACCTTTGTTAAATTATGAATCTTCTAGAAAATCTGTAGAATATGCTGGAGTTATTTTATGGAACAAAATATCTAAATAAATAAAAAGATGCCCATCTCTTGCCTCTTTAAAAAATAGCTATAAAAAAATCCTTATTGATGCCTGTAAATAAATCTGAAAATAAGTTGTAATTGCCTTATTATCCACTCATATACTTAAATGTTTCCAGTACATTCTCTCTCTCTCTCTCTCCTATGATTATGATTGTGGTATGGTCTCGGGAGCCCAGCCTTGGAAAGGCCATTGGCCTATGCTGGCTCCCTCATATTCTCATTTATTCTCTTGTTAAATGTATTTCTATTTTTGTATCTTTATTTGTATTTAGTGTATTCTTTGATTTGTATGTTGTATGTTTTTAATGGGAATTTGGAAGAAATAAAATGAAATGACAAATGAAATGAAACAAAAGCTTTTAGCCCCCCCCCCCCCTGTGCCTTAGCACCACAATTGCATGCCTGCCGCTGCCGCAGGTCACAGAGGCCTGTACTATTGGTGGGGTTATTACTTTACAAGAAAACATGAGAACAGAAAATGGACTCACATAACCCCAAACTGTATGTAGGTGGGACTAACTTGCCATTTAGGAAGACCAAAACTGAAAATATTTCATTAGTCCAGTTGTAAACTGAACATATTCTGTTACTATACAAATGTGGTTTATATTACTTTCATGATTTGTTTTGTGGTGCATGAAAATGCTAAAATGACTTTAAGATTGATTCTTTGCCAGAGTTTTATCAAGTGAAAATTTGGCCTGTTGCCCCTCCCCCTTCCCCACCCATCCCATGTTGACATATTAAATTGAGAAGAATTATTGCATGCCCAAAGTGTTTGTTCAAGTTTGACTATATGTAATTGATAGCAGTATATTATTCTACAATTGACCATGAAACACAGTGAGACCCCATTCTCATTTAAAATTATATGTATTGGTTTATTGGAAAACAATTTTAATAGTGTAATGTAATGGGATTGGTCAAAGCTATCTTGGAAGTGATCTTAAAGGGGAAGTTCACCCTGACAAAAACTTTATTGTAAAAATAGCAGAAAAAATAATTAAAGATATTGCCGAAGGTTTGAGAAAAATTCATCAAATAATTAAAAAGTTATTAGAATTTCAATTACTTGATTTGTGACGTCATATGCGAGCAGCATTCCTACATAGCGAATGGTAAAAAATCAGTAAAATGTCATTTTCTCAGAAAATTGAAAATGGTTTTCACTGTACCTTTTGTATATCAATGGACAAATTATTTCACACCCGATCATGAATAGAAAACAAAATTAAGTCATCAGGAACCATGCAAAATTTGAAATTCATGCATTTTATATTACATAACACATGGGGCAGCTGCTCGTTTATGACGTCACAAATCCAAAACTTTGAACTCTAATAACTTTCTTACTATTTAACGGATTTTCCTCAAACCTTCACCAATATTTTTTACCATTTTTCTGCTATTTTTGCAACAAAGTTTTCTTCAGGGTGAACTTCCCCTTTAAGTGGTCTTCCATACCAGCTTTGAAAACCACCATGCAATGGGTGATTTCAAGTCTGGTGTTGGCCTTGAAATTTTGAATGCTTCCCCTTGCTCCAAAACTTACTCATAGTTTGTAAAACTGATCCAAATCATATTATTGACATCTCAACAACTAGTGAATGACTTTTCGGGACCATCTTCATTTTATGTTTGGTGTTGTAATCGTGTAAAATTGACCTAACACCAACACCAAAAGGTCAACACCGAACTTGAAATCATCCACTGAGGTTTTCAAGACTGCTTTGTCTCGTTAAACTGGTTTAAACATAGGTGAAGACACCACCGTTATCCGGGTAGCAATTTTCACACGGAAGATATAGAGTTTGTGCATGTTTGGCACACTACTCTGTACACACGGGCCCGTATTCTGAAGTCAGGTTTAACTAAGACCACGGCCTAACTCTGTGCTAAAATTATGGGAAGCCAGCAATTCAAAAATTCTGTTTATATTGTATATTTTCTTATGCTTTTAATACTATTTTGTTTCATTTTGCTTACATAATGAAGAAAAATACTTCAGTTATCATTCCCAGACAATTATGAACAGTTTGGGTGTCTTATGAGTAGAATGTGTACTGTTAGGGATTCATGCCCCAATCAGGCTTTCCATAGTTAAACCAGGGGTTAATTTAAACCGGAGTTCAGAATACGGGCCCCTGTGTGTAGACTGTATATGCTGTGGAGCATTCCCATTGCAACAAGACCACTTAATGTGAAGTGGTCCTGAAAACCAGTTCAGGAGGCGATGATGAGACCACTAGGGAAGCGATCTTCTAAACTGGTTTAAGGCAAACCAGTTTAAGAAGGTACGTGTACATGAGAACGGGGTCCTAGTGTAGAGATAGATCTATGTCATGGGATATATGTGTGGAGCCAAGACAGGGGACCTTGTACTGTCCAGTAAACAAGGTCTTTAGTCAATAGATCCTGTTCACCCTGACAATAAAGTTCAGATAATTTCTTCTTTTATGCTAGTGATGTGGAGAGAGAGAGAGAGAGAGAGAAAGAATAAGAGAAAGGAATTTGAGTGTATTGACTCTACAAATGATTAAATGAAACAAGCAATTCAAAAGTATACAAGAGAATATCCTGAGAGGGAGAGGGGGGAGGAAAATATGGGGAAAGAGAGGGAAGGGGATCGAAAGACTGAGTAATAGCAGAGGGGGGAAGAGAGAGAGAATGGGGGGGGGGGGGGCAGGGCTATACATGTAGTTACATGAATGATTGTAATAATTGTGATGACAATTAGGAATATTCATTGGTTATACATGATGATGTAGGTAGAAAAGTAAGAAGACAGAAAAGAAATAGGAGTGAAAGAGAAAGAAAAATGAGAAGTAGAATATAATGAAGAAGGAAAGAGAGTGAATATAGGAGTGGGTTTGTGGCAAAACTATTGCTGGGGTGTGGCCTTAAGAGACAAATATCTACAGACATTGACATGATATAGTATAAGTTCATGAAATATAGGAAGGTTCTGTATTTTGTAGCTGGTATACTCAAAAATCAAGGATATATTGATGTGTGTTTACTGGTCCTATCTTAATGACATATCAAGTTACCAATTAAAATATCCAGTACATGAATATGCCCACCAATAAATTGTTCCAGGATAAGAGTGCTAGATATTTGAGGTCAATGTCAAATTCTTAACATTCATGAGTCATATTTCATGGTCTCTTTGTTGAAAAAGCCTGTACCTTGAAACAAAGGGGGGTGTAGTATAGACTATCAGGGAGCGTTTCATCAACATTTTTATCTGACAAGTTGTCTGATCTGACATCTCTCCTTGTTTCTGATTAGAGGAGAAGCACTCTTACTATGGTAACTGTGGGATGAAACATCCATCATTCTTTTCATGAAACACTTGCCTGGTTCACTTTATACAGTCCTTCATTATCGTTGAATCTAATTCATGGCTGTGGTATTGTTTAATCAGGGGCGGATCCAGCCTTGGCCAATAGGGGAGGGCCCGGAATTTTTTCAGCCATATTTTCCCCGTGAGGTCGCTCGAATATGATTTTTGCCGGGATTTTTTGTTTCTTTGAAGGGGTAGTCCTAATGGTCACTTTTCAGCTTTATTCTTATGAAACATAAATGTGTAATACCATTACCCTTATTTATATAATGCGAGCGCGAAGCGTGAGCTAAATTTTTTTGAAATCTTATGTACCTTTTCATAAAATTTTGAACATTCTGGGAAATGTTTGTTTTCCTGAAAAAAAAGATGTGAATGCAAGTTTATACGAACGTAAAGAGTGAGCAGAAATGAAGTGATGGAAAGGGTACTGTTAAATACTTGCTTGCAATTAACCATGAAGACGTTACATATTTTTAAAAATAATGCGAGCGCGAAGTGCGAGCCGGATTTTTTTGACATTTTTACCTAAGGAATGGAAAGTCTTAGCACTTTTTGTAACTTAACAGAATAGGTATATGATTAAATGTGCGAGCACGAAGCGTGAGCAAAAAATGTCGATATTTAGACCTGCTGAGTAAGTGGGGATCTTCCTTACATTAATATTTATAATAATGCGAGCGCAGAGCGCGAGCAGAAAATTTTTGTATACGTTTTGAACTGCTCGAAATTGTACCTGTTATGGACTGCTTGCATTTAGCCATGAAGACGTTACATATTTTAACATTCAAATATTGCCAGCGCGAAGCGCGAGCTGAGTATTTTTGACCTTTTTTACCTGAATAATGAAAATTCTAAGCACTTTTTGTAATCTTGGAAGGACTTGAACTTTAATGATGCGAGCGCAAAGCGCTAGCGGAAAAATTCTGGACATTCTATTCATGTTTTGTAAATCATGAAAAGGATAAGTTATCAATTTTCATACATTAATAATGCGAGCGCAAAGCACGAGCAAACACTTTTTGATATTGTGATCTGAAACTGGATAATGATTTAAATAGAGAACAATCTGCGTATCTGAACAAACGTGTGTTTAAGATTTCCAGGCACCTCGAATTTGGGTATTTTAAGGACCTTTCTTATCATGAAAATCAATAAAGCGAGCGCAAAGCGCGAGCTAAAAATATATGATATTCCGATCTAACAGAGAGTCAATTTAAGCTCTGTATTGCAAACACTTTGTGGGAAAATTGTGAATTGTGATGGATCACAGTTAAAAAAGAGCTGATGTATTTTATTATTATTACTTTGAGTTTTTACATAGGACCGGGACATTCTATAAGGGCATTATGTCATCATATGAAAATGATGACTATCTTCCTATTTCTCTTCCTAAGCATGAGAGCGCAAAATCTGTTAATATTATGGCCTGAAAACTGGACATTTAAAGCACTTTTGTAATTGTGCATAAGATGCATGACAATCAATGCGAGCGGAAATCGCGAGCCGAAATTTTTGATAAACTGTCATCAAAGTAGTTTGATTTAGAATTAATATTGGGATGTACATTACTCACTAATCAAAATGCTAGCGTGCAGCGCTAGCTGATACGTTTCGACAATCTGACCTGAATTGGGATATTTTGAGAACTTTATGGAATACAGGAAAATAATAGGTACCTGACAAATCAAATTTTGCGAGCGCGCAGCGCAAGCAGAAAATTATAATATTCAGACCATAACACAGACATTTTTACAGAGCACTTTTTAAAAATCAATTTGTAAATCAAACAAAGTAATGAAAGTTCAATTTCCCAGCTAAAATATGTTGTATATTGACTCCAAAGTTTGATATTTCAATCTCCATATTGAGCAAGATATGCAAATCCCTAAAAGACAATGCGAGCGCGAAGCGCGAGCGAAAATTTTATATCCTAACAAATAGATTTTTCAAAAAATTATTTTCAAAGTCTTCCCCTCATGTTATTTTATTCAATCATGTTCCTCCTCTTATGTTTGCCTTCTTTTCTCGTCTCTTTTCCTTTCCTTTTTTTTTGCTTTCTTTTTGCTTTTTTTCTTTTTTTTGCTCCGCCAATAGGGGGGGCCCGGGCCCCTCGGGCCCCCCTGGATCCGTCATGGTTTAATGTAGTTAATTTTATCGAGCTGTATTCATATGAAAAGCACGAGGAATGGAGAAGACGTAAGGAATGTTATGCTTCATCGTCATTGGTTAGTCTAGTTGCTTTTAGGTCAAATGGTCACTTGGTGTTATATCCACTTGGGCAACAGTACATCCATGGACCTACAGGTCCATGGTACATCTGTGAACATTTCTTTCTGTACTATTATGTTGTATTCAGGAGTGTAAGAGATTGAGAGTTCAACTTAAATCCATTTGTTCACCTTTATACAATTTATATTCAGCTCATTAAAACAACCCTGCTTGTTGTAGCATATCCAACTAGGAGTTTTGGTATTAGATACATGGGTTTTGCTTGTATTGTTTGAATTTAATAGAAAATAATTATTGCAAATTACGTAAACAGGCTGCAGGACCAAACAGTTTTAAATCATTTTCAAATTGAACTTTGATGTATGAAGGCTCTCTTTCCCAAAGGTAATATAGAGGGCCTCCTGACTACCAATCCCTTACCTACCCAGTGCCAATTTACTCGTCTGGGCCCCTTCTTGCAAAGAGTTGTGATTGATCTGATCAACCAAAACTATGGATGGCCACCAACGTCAACATGTAAAATGCAAATGTTGTTCAAAGTATATTTTCTAGATATGATGTTTTATCATACATTCATTGTTCTCTTGAAGATTCAGCGTGATTCTTTTTGTTTACTAAGGAGATCGTGCACATTTCCTGTAGAAAAAAATTAGAGTATGGTTAGATTTCCATACAGTTGAGGTTGTTTGGATCAATCATAACTCCTTGTAAGACGGGTACCAGGGGCCCGTTTTACGAAGAGTTGCGATCTATGGACGGCCAACACAGTCAACATCTATTATGCATATTTGTTCAAATATTTTCTAGCTACGATGTATATTCATGCATTAATTGTTTTCTTGAAAATTCACTGTGCTTCTCTTTGTTTCCAATGGACATTGTGCAAATTTCCTGTAGAAAAGATTATGACACTGATAGCTTTCCATAGAGTTGAGATTGATTGGATTAATCGTAACTCTTTGTACGACAGGGCCCAGATCTCCCATCTCATGATCTGCATCAAATGCGGATGGGAGATGGATTTTAACATTCAACATCATATGAATATCTGATTATTATTCAAGTTTTCTGTTCTTGTTTTGTGTAGTATTATAAAAGCCTTGGTCTTAGTGATGAAGAGGTTGCTATAAGAATGAAGGATTGTTCTAGGCATAGGGGTCACCACAGCCCACCCAGCACCCCTGATCACTTCTGGTCCGTAGACTTCCCTGATACTCCAACATGTGTAGAAAGAGGTACGGTATGTAAAAAACAGTTGTATCGAAGTTGATACTGGATTGGCAATTTCCCCAGGAAATTTGGGTATTTCACGACCAGGTGGGAAATGCAGGGGGGGGGGAGCTTGTAATTACTGGGAAGTGGGGGTGTCATGGTCTAGTGGTTACAACTCTCGTCTTCCAATCAGAGGGACGTGGGTTCGAATCCCAGCCATGGCGTGTTTTCCTTCAGCTAGAATTTACCAACATTGTGCTGCACTCAACCCAGGTGAGGTGAATGGGTACCTGGCAGGATTAATTCCTTGAATGGACCAAGCACCTTTAGCAGCTGGAACTAAAGCCGGGATAATATATAGTGCGCCATTGAATAGGCAACTAGATAATTGGCGCCCCATAAATGCTATAGTATTAATAATTAGTCCTGGTTATAATTGAGCAAGGTGCCACTTGGAGAAGGAGAAATTTTCATATAGTGCCTCTAGACCAATTTTCTACCCTGAATATGAATATATGAGGTAAACAGGCTGAAAATACATCCTGAAAATTAACCTGTGAGGGTGCTTTTTTCAAAATGGCCACCAAATTTTCATAAGATTTGAATGTTCGTACATAGATTTTGACACAAGCATCCAATTGCCATGAAATTAGTGTCATATTAAAACCAATTAAATTTCCTACAATTTGATACTATTTATAGGGGATAAGTACGTCATTTGGCTGAGATTTAAGTAGAAAACTGCATTTTTTGTACCACTTCTTTTTTAGATGTAGCTGGTAGAACAAAGCCTACTCTTTCCTATCCAAGTGGTTTCAAAGAGATCAAAGTGGCTCTACTGTATAGCAGAAATGCCTGTTTTTGCCTCCATGGGTGCTCCCATAACAGTTATTTTCTAACAAATAGGCAATGTACAACATGTACAACAACATGATATAGCAAAGGGCAGGGGGGGGGGGGGGTGACTTCGACACCCCCATGAGAGGGTCAGGCCTTGAAGTGCCAACATTTTTTTTTTATGTAGCTGATAAAGAAAAGACTACTCTTAACTCTCCAAGTGGTTAAAAAGCGGAGATAATTGCATTTAATATTTGGTCGGTAAACATTATACATACATTTATTATACATGTTATACCTATTAGTCTATGGAAATGCATACAAAAAGCAACATTTCTGATATTGAAGAATTCATGTTTGACACCTTATAAATTCGCTAAACAAAATGATACAGACTTGGAATTTCATACACGTGATAATAGTATATCAGTAAAGTTTTCTGGAACATTTCATCAAGGTAAATGATTCATTTTTCTAAGAATTATGTAAAATCATGTATTTGCAAAATTTTCAATTTTGGGGAAAAAATTACAAAAAATACAGTTTTCTACTTAAAATCTCAGCCAAATGACCTACTTATCCCCTATAAATAGTATCAAATTGTAGGAAATTTAATTGGTTTTAATATGACACTAATTTCATGGCAATTGGATGCTTGTGTCAAAATCTATGTACAAATATTCAAATTATATTAAAATTTGGCGGCCATTTTGAAAAAAGCGCCCTCACAGGTTAATTTTCAGGATACAGCCTGTTTACCTCATATATTCATATTCAGCGTAGAAAACTGGTCTAGAGACACTATATGAAAATTTCTCCTTCTCCAAGTGGCACCTTGCTCAATTATAACCAGGACTAATTATTAAATACTTACGATGTATAGGAAGGTACAGGGATATGCTAGAATAGGCTTGAACACAATACCTGAAAATATTCAAGAAGTATTTTTCATATTATTTCCCTGCATTTCCAGGTATTTTGCTACATGTATATACATTTTGTTATATACATTTAGCTACTTTTCAAAATCAATGTTTATGTTTGATATATTTATCAGTTAACTTTCTATTCAATTCATTTTCAATTCAATTTCTGCTAGTTTACAATTATCCAATCGCAATTATTAATTCTGTTGCGTGCCCTCGCAAATCACGATATTTCTGGTTATTTTCATAAGTGGGCGAGATACAAAATTGCTTTTGCCTTGTTTTTTAAACCAGGTTATTACAAGGTGGCTACGGAAGAACAACCAAAGAGAACCAGAAGGAACAGGTATCTTAACAAACCTAATTTAGAAAAGGACAAGCCAGCGGAAGGAGGATCCACTTGATTCCAGGTTATATTCAGATTTACAGCATCTTGTAGTAGTAGTCGTTAATCCAAAGTTTTAAATCCTTTTTTTTCCCTCGGAACGAGGATGGCCTGATTCACCTCACACTTGCAGCAATCGCCCTCACCCCCTCCCTCCATTGGCCCGATTCAGTGCATCCCTCCACCCTCAACCCAACCCTCTTACTCCTCCACTCGCCTCTGTGTCCCAGTGGATTGGTCTTTGCACTTTTAGAAACAGAGGCTCGTTGATTCAAATCCCAGTCATGGCATCATTTCCTTTGAGCAGCAAGATAATGATCCACAAATGTTGTTCTTCACTCAATCAAGGTGAGGTGAATGGGTACCCGGCATGATTATCTCCTTGACTGCACAGTGCTGAAAACGCCAGCTCGAGCTGAACCCAGGGTAGTAATAAAAGTGCACCTCAGAATAGATCATATCTAGATAGCTGGTACGATATATACGTGTATGTCTGTTACTATTATTATATACACCAATAATGAGATGGATCTACCTGATTTTGTAGTTGATCTGATTAACTTGCAGCCCGAATAATAATGTACACAAATTCACGCGTATAGGGCCATCTCGTGACTGTCCAAACCGAAAGTGAACTGATGCCGCCATTGATCATTCTCATTTCTGAATCGCCTGCCTTGGAGGAATCATCGCACTCAGGACAGCTAAATCCACTTCCCAAATTGCGTTTAATATTGTGCTCATTGGTTACTTTTCTTTATTTCAAATTACCTTACCTCTTTTACTGTTTGTTATTAAGGTATTAGGTTTCCCTTACCTTGTACCAGGCCTGCCTTGTACGTGGCATATAAAAGCTATTGTAGTTGATCTTCTCTTTAGAAGTCGAATATGCTAGTGATATGTGTGCCATGTCGGCTTAGTGCAGTCAATTAATTTTTCCCCAGCTCTTCTCCCCGCATCTCAGGGCGCAGCTCTCGCATGTAGTGTCTATGTCTTACACCCTTGCTTTTGACTGGAAGTGTTTAATTCTTCATCTGGAAAAGGCGCTTAATATGAATTATTGTTACTATTCTCTCTTTCACCCATTTCCACTACCTTCTTTCACCAGCTGCCTTCTCTCCCCTCCCCTTCCACTCTCCCATGTCCCCACCCTGCTTCCTCTTTTCCCCTCCCCTGTCCACCCCCCTACTTCTCTTCATTCTGCCTCATGAGTGTATCAGCATAGACAATAAAAATCAATTTCATAAGACCTCTTTAATAAATGGAATATCATGAATGAAAGCATTTTCATTATAATCATGAACCATGGTAAAAACATTGATTTTTATCCACATAAACTAACCCAGTGAAGCAACCTACTGAGTTTATTGTTTATTTGAATGAAAATCAATGCTTGTCCATGATTCATTGGTATAATGAAAAAATTCTAATGCTTCCATTCATAAAATTCCAAAACAGATGCATTATATTTTTTTTCAATCAATTTTATTCCATTATTCTCTCATCACAAACTGTTCAGTATATAAAATTGAAATTTTTAATTCAAGCGAATTAAATCAGCTACTTTTGCAAATTTTTCACATATTCTTTTCTCTATTGACCGTTAAAGGAGTTGATTTTATCAGTCATTCTTTTACCATGGGTATATATGACTTGTTTTCTAAAGAAATAATACTAAGTGGTCTGAGAATGAATAGAGCAAGATCAATAAAGATATGATCAGAAATGCCATCAAATTGTGTTTGAATAGTTGACGTCTGATAGTTGTAGCTGATTCCCACCATTTAGATCTAGTCTGCAAGCTCAGACCCAAATTCACAATTTAATAGTACTTTGTAGTACTTGACAATATTTTGATATTGTCGAAATTATGCAATATTGAACAAATATAAACATTCAATAATTGTTTTATGATTATTTTGATATATTACAGTGACATGATATGCAAAAAATATTGTTGATTGTAAAAAAATAATCACTATTTATTGACCACAAATGCTGTACACACTTTTGTATTGTTTTAAACCAACTCAGAACTTATTATATTGGTACCCAAATGCTTGCTTTTCATGGACAGGCACTGATGAAAGCCAGCCTTTTTTTGTCCCTTCCCTGCGCTCACAGAATTGCAGTTATTAATGATAATAAGTTTGCTGGCGATGATTGCAAACATTGAAATCAAATATGGACCAGCACTAGTATCATGTCTAGGTACCTTATGTGTTGAATAAGAGAAGCAGCCAAAGTACATCTACCCATGTAGTCTCACTACTTCAGACTGTATTATGCACATTGAGAAAATGGGAGTTCTATACAGGCACGGAGAGAGGGGGGGGGGGGGGGCATGTGCCCGTTTTGAGAATCTCTTTAGGTTTGCCCCCTCTCGAAATTAGAGACTCTTTTTTTTTTGGGGGGGGGGGGGCTGTCAAACAGTACTGAATATCCTACATTTGTCTTCAATAGTCATTAAAAAACCTTTTTTTGGGGGGGGTTTGTCGAAATTTTCCTCCAAAAATTTGCCCCCCTTGGCCCCTTTTGGAAAATCCTGGATCTGCACCTGGTTCTATATGCATGCGAACTACTGTACCTTTGATTATCCTCCTACATACAACAATGATCAATCTTTAAATCACCTAACATGAACAGTCTTGCAGCATATTTTTTTCTGAGGGTAGATGTACCATCAGATAAAAAGTGTATACATTGCATGTAGACAAAATTATTATTTTCAAGAAGACTAACATGCTTTGACAAAATATTATGAAGCAGCATTTTATTCAAATTTTAGAAATACATGTATTATGCATAATTTTTACTTTTATATATGTTACTCAAATTACATATTTTTGTATTCACTCTAAGAGTTGATTGCAAAGTTGATGAATCAATGTATGTTTGATTTAAATAAATGAATTTTTTATTAGTGTGTCTTGTGAATATTTGAGGTATGATTTTAGGTATCGTTATTTAATGTGGAGTTATAGCACCAATTTGATCCCTGGATGGATTAAAAACTTATGTTTTAGTGATATGAAGCAGTGAATGAAATATTGTTCACCTGAAATTTGCCTCTTTGCATCTTATGATAGAGCGGTAGATAGACAGATAGAAAGATTCATACATACACTCTCCCACACACCCTCACACACACACTCATGTAGAGGTGTTGTCCAGCAGTGGACAAGTCTTCTGACATTGGGGTTCTCATTCCGCCTTAGCTTTTGCATCCTCTGACAATGCATTTATCTACATTTGCCACTCCCTACCTAGGTGTAGCAAATGGCTCTAGTTATAATGTGCAATGCTAAGGAACATATGTATTATAAATTTTGCATATCATTGTCATTATAGGTACCTGGTAATGATAATATGCAACTGATAACAGTGGAGTAGACTCTGGTCTATTTCATGCATGTACATATCAGAATAGTATACATGGACCACTGCTCGTGACTAACATTTCTTACAGTAGGTTTTGGTTATTAAAAGCTTGGCTGTGAGATTGCATGTCTAAAATTATTAAAAATTGAATGCTATAAACCCAGCCTTACTACTGAAATACTATTCTGTCAAGAGACAAGAATCTTGAAAACATTAAGAGTAAACTTCAAAGTACTTTGTTTATTACAACAGAACCCTCAAAGGGATCATATTTCTATTCGGGGGTGGTGTGGGGGGGGAGTCTGTTTTAGCAAATAAATGTTTGTCCATAATTGATTTTCTGTTGGTGAAAATCACTGACATAACTGACCTAAGCTACAATAAATCCTTGCATCTGAATGGCTGTTAACAAACTATTAAGTGAAAATCACATATGACATTGTTCATGGAATGTTTCCCCAAATGTAAAGAAATGAGGTCATGAAAATAAAAATTTCTTTGTTTTCTGTTAAGATCTTGATGTATCCTATTGATAACGCTGTTCTAAGTTATTAACAAGAGATTATATGAAATATGAGAGATATTTAAAATATAGCACCTAGTTTATGTGAAAAGGAACGAAAATAAATTTATAGATGTGCAGGTAGTGTATATAGCATGTTTGTGTGATGTTTTCGCCAAGTGTGATGCGCGAGATGTCACGCAAGTTCAGTATCGGAAAATGTGATTGTGCCATCACGTTGGGTTATAGCGTCTGGTGGTCGGACAATCGTGAAACCGGACCATTTCGAGAAAAGGTACCCATAATTCCCGAAAGGTCAGGTCCATTTTACACCGACCCTTTGTATATTTGGTTTATAATTTTCACAAAACATCGGGTAAATTGGACCAAACTTCGATATATTTGACTGACAATTTTCACAAACGGTCGGATAAACTTGCGAACACATTTCTGGAATTTAGGGGGGGGGGGGACTTTTCTTTTCTTTTTATTTAAGTGCACACTTAGTTCCCAATAATGCATATAGCATTTTCATTATATTTGTTTGTAGGGTAAAAAGTATTGTCAATTGACTACTTTGCTTTCAAGCATAGGTTCCGCGGCCGGGGATCGAACCCCGTAGCCAGGCGCCTTACACCACTAGGCCACGGCAACTCCCGAATGGTCGGGTTACGCGAAAGCTCAATCCGACGCAATAACCAGATGTGATGATGGCACAGGCCGAAAAATGGGGGTGTTAAAGAAACAGAGGGAAGGGGGGGGGGGGGGGGAGTGCTGGGTTGTGGTATGTGGAAGCCACAGGGGAAGACATGCATACGAATAGACGGTAAAGAGTGAGAGGGGGAGGCCCAAAAGAGCGATACCTTGCAGAGAAGAAAAGAGAGTGCAGAGGGATTTTTTTGTGTGGGATCCTATGGTAGATTTTAAAGTTTCAACTCTCTTATTCTTTGATGAATTTCATCAAACTTTCATCGATATATATATATATAAGAATTTCATCAAACTTTCATCAATATATATATATGGGCCAGCTTCCAGTATGGTTACTCTTATAATTCTTGCACTGACGTATAGTAGACCTCGTATGCATCCAATTATTTAATATCGTATTTTCGAATTCACTTCGCAGACACTCACTGGAACATTGAAAATCTATTGAAAATGCCTGTCAAATCATAATGGACAGTGTAGAGGTCATTGTTGGTGGACCGGGCCCGCACACCGTCTTAAGACCGGACCGGACGAAAAATTGAAAATATGTCGTTTATCTCGAGTCTAGGACGACACTGCTGTTTCGATTTGTTTCGATTTTTGACAAAGGCTTCTAAGAATTGTTTTGAAGGGCCTTTCTACCATTTTTCTACCATCGAACATTCGGTATATTTACATTCTCATTACGTAACGTTACACAGCTATACTCATGCACGTGATGCGATCTCCACGTGCGTCAACGGTTGCCGGTAGCCGACCTAAAATCAAGACCGTAACTTGTGTTTGCCAGTATTTGTGTAATCAAATCCCATCGAAAGTTAATGATGGGACAGAAAATAATGAGCGCATCAAGGTGTAATTTAACCACGAAATTTTAGCACGTGAACTGTTGATGAACTGTTGATAAGGTTCGCTTGAATCTGGGTTGGGATTGGTCAGTGGCTCACGCGAATTTAAAAAAAAATGAATCCTAAACCAAAATGAGTGGAATAGCCTGAAAGATGAATGTTAGGAGCATATTTGTGAAAAATCAAACCCCCCTAAAAAATAAAAAAATTAAGCGTATACAGTTGAACGATGAATAGGGGAAATAGACCAGTTCGTAGTTATGGACAATTTTGGTCAAATGACCTTTCATTTCTTTCAATGATGGGCAGATTTCAAAGCAAGATATTACGTAAGCTTGCCTTACATAGCAGGATGAAGAGATTGAATAAAACCAGGTGACTAGAATAGTACACCAATGAACACTTCATGAAGGTATTTGTTGCATTCCTACTTTGAATGCATATCATAGCATGTTGCACAATGTACTTGGCAAACTGTGAAATACCAGTCGTTCGTGGACGCATTGCTGTTTTTTGTGGATGTAAATGAAAACTACAATTCAAAAGAATATATGAATAATCAAGACATCAAAGTTGGTGCTTATCTCATTAGATTATAAACCACCTTGTCACTTTAGTACAAATGACCTTCCTCTGATCATGCGTAGAATATTTTGATCATGTGCAGAAAGGAACTACGAACTGGCTTATTCATTAGGGATAAACGGAATGGCTAATTTAAGCATTAATTTTTTCCTTCAAAATCATATTGGCTACATCATTATGATAAAAAAGGTGATCTTTTGTCGCGTATGGACAAGAAATAAGAAAATAACGTAAACATGTGAACTAAAGATAGACTAATCAAAGTAAAAGCTTTGAATATTTTTTTATGAGGAAGTGAAACAAAAATCAGAGTGCTAAGAATCTATATATACCTCTATCATTTGTCGTATTATACACGGCATAAACAATATGAAATGAGTTTTTTATATTATTGACTAATTATCAAGCAGTGTCGGGCATAGACATGCGTACTGCCATTTTCAGATTTAATGTGTACTTTTGAAATAAATTGTTACTTTGATTATATCTGGTCAGATGTTATTGTTGATTTCTTATTACTTGTCCGGACGCAAGGCAACCGGAAAGCTTGTCAGAGGCTTGCCGACATAGCAACAAGAGTAAGTTTGCGAAAATTTGACCGTACGCGGTATTCTTTTTTCGGAGGGGGGGGGGGCAGGAATATGTGAAAATGATCGAAACATAATCATGAGCGACAGAATCGTATGGTACGTAATTTTGAATTTGTACTTGAACGATCTACTGCAAATGGAGGTTTGTTGAAAACTTGCACCTCCGTCCCCGCTGCGTAGATCCGTAATTCAAACTATACTGTTAAATTATCTCTTTTTTTTACCCCATTCGTGACTCGCATTATCAAAGTAAAATGCCTTAATGTTGACTACTTTCCAAGGAAAGAATATTCGGTGAGATTGAATCACTTAAAACATTACGGCCTGTATTCTGAAGTCTGGTTTAACTTTGACCATGGTCTCACTTTGTGCTAAATTACCGGAAGCCAAAAATGTCAAAAATTTGTTTACATTGAAAGAATTGTCTTTTCAATGATTTGAGACTGAGAGCCAAATTAGCTGATACATTGAACTTCTACACTTACAGATCACTCCCGATTGGCTGTCCATAATTATATTTAGCCCCACCTTTTATTCAGAGTTTGAATTAAACCAATCTTTAGAATCAGTCGAAATATCATGATATTTGCATGAAACACTTAATTAACACACCCGATTTCCTATAGGAGGCGGATATCATATGGCCACTCTGCGTGAGAAAGCCTTTGGCCAACCCGCAACCCGCCAATCTCCCTTTAAACGTAAGACTGTAATATAAGACATGTAAGTTTTCATCAACATGCGAAGTATTTAACATTGAAATCTTAATTGTCTACCGTTAAATTTATTGCGAAGCGCTGGTTTCCAGTTGAGGGGTGTCAGCAACCTTGGCATGTTTGAAATTGGTCAAAGCATTGTTTCGGATTGACCATTGTCAAAGCGATACATCAATAAAAGGTCTCTTATCAAACAAGATTTCGGTTTCTGCGAATTGTATTTTTCATTCGGGACAGAGCTTGCGATTGAGGAAGCTGTTCGTATATGTACACGACATAGCTACGGATTCTGATAATAAGTGTTTCGATTGTTCAAGACCGGTTACGATTCTTGCATTAACACGGCATTAACACCAAGATTCCGATAAATTTAGGTTGCGATTAATTAGAGAACCCCATCATCATTGCGGACTAAAGTTTTGGTTTGTTCAACATCAAGTTTCCCAGTGGACTAAAGCTCGCATATTCAATGAATGATAATATTGATCACTCTAACGCGAGAAGTGCAACTCTTAATATTTAACCAGCGACATTCACGTGAGTCATCCGATGTTCAATATCAGTTCATTGCATTCTCTCGCTCATTCCATTCAGCGAAAGAGGTCAAGTGACTCAGACTACGAAATGTAACTGAGTTATTCACCTCTTCATGCTACAGTACATATTTTGAAAAGAAGCAAATATCTGCGGATCAAATGTACTTTAATTTCTCTGAATAATATCGAGTGCTTATTTTGTTGTGTTTTGCCTATGAAAATTAATCAGACCGCCGTACACGCCGGGTATACACCGAATCAGATATCCATCTGCAAGAGAGATTTGTCGGGTATGCTTTTAGGAAGATTCCTGATATTTGGACAGTGTTATAAATTTGAACGTTATGTGAAGGACAACAGTATCATTCCTCAACAGTGATAAAAAACAATAATAAATAAAACACGGAGTTTTGTGTATGTGTTTGGTGCAAAAATATAATTTGATACAAAGTTTGTGCTGTTTCGGAAAGCAAGAATGACAGGAACATCTGAAACGACGCCCAAACATATTGAGCATGTCCATACCGTTGATGTGAGGGATGAATCCACCGATGGATCTCTTCAATCCCTTCCGCGGGAAGGAGAGGAAGAAGATTCAGGTAAGAAATCGTATTTTCTGTTGTTTATTTTCTTCATCCGCCGCCCCCATCCCGGGTAGAAAGCCCCGAGTAGAAGGAAATGCTCTGCAGTAATATTGTCAATTGATATAATGCTAATGAATACGTATCAAATCAAAACAATCAGAAATATTGTCGTGTGGTCCAGTGGTTAGAGCACTGGACTTATAATCGCAAGGTTGTGAGTTCGAATCCCAACTCTGCCATTGTCTCCACGTTGATAAAAAGGCCCGAGAGTGATATCTGTCGTCTATAACGTCAGCCACTATGACTGATTAACCTAGACGTAAAATGTTTCCAAGGTAATTGGTTATATACCAGCTTGGCGTTTATCAGCAAAATGCTGTCCTGCCGAGTTCCTACGGGAGTAAACAGAAACAGAATATATTGTGGTGACCATGCAGGGTGGATTTAGTGCACGATTCAATTCGATTGAATTCATTCATTTTCTCTTTCAATCTTTTTACATTTACAATGGTTGCTCAATATACATATTTACAAAATACAACATTTAAATAAAAATGATACAATACAAATAATACAATAATACCTTGAAATCGAAAGGGAAGGAGACCAACTAAAAAGCAGAGCTTGTAGGGTGAAGGCCCCTTTTATAAGTACATTTTTATGAATAAAAATAAGATAAAATAAAAATACATACAATGAATAAAAAATAAAAGTAAAATAAATGAAATTGTGATAGGAGATTATTGTAATTTTGTGGGGGGGGGGGGTAGAGGGGCGTTGGGAGTGAAATGCCTCGGATTAAAAACGTGTTTTATTCAAAGATATATGATATAGGCCTATATACAAAATGTGTTTAGAGTGTTGAAACCGTTTGAATATGTGACTTATGGCAATGGTAGTATAATTGACGTTTCCTCAGATAAAATAATGGCGCTATACAAATGCTTTTCATTATCATCATCATCATCACGGTTATCATCATGACCACCGCCAACTGAATGTCTCCTTGCTTGTATATTTTTTCTTAGGTTTTGAACCCTGTAGCACGTTAGTAGATCAGGGCCCAAGCATAAAGCTATCAGATTATTTTGTCCTGTGTAAATTTGGACCCATATAATTATATTTACATGTGTCTTGAATTGACACACTCTCCCCTATGAAAATACATTATTTTCATCAATACCTTGAACTGAATGTGTGCTGTTTTTTTAAAGGAATATGAATATCTACCTATAGGATTTGTTTTCCCAATCCATTAATTTTAAATAAAACTCCGTTTACAGTATATGTAGATGTAGGCCACATGTGATTACAATTTGTATTTCCTTATATAGTATCATTCATGGAAATATATAATGTTGTTTATTGAACGTGTTTTTTCTTATCTGTATGTTTGCCGTGGTCATGTTCTCTTATAGGAGGAGAATGACAAATATTCTATACTCCTTGTAATGGACTTCATCACACAGGCATACATATGGGATCTTTGGGAGGAAAATGGACGCCCAAAATTTTTACGACTAGGAAAATAGAGGGGAAAAAAGAAAGGGAAATTTAAAAAGTGTGAAATATGATAGCATGTTCGGAATATTCATGTGAAAATTATCCCCCCAACTAGATCTTTGTATTAAAATGGTCAAATTTTTGCTCGAACGCTCAGCTATCTCGCAGCCCTTTATAAATTTTGCCCTATGCGCCATGTGTGCCCCCTCAAAATTGTTGGCTCCTTGCGCTTCTGCTTTATTAGGTTGCTATACATACCATACTTGGAAATCTATTGAATCCATTCATGGCCCTTATTATTATTTTTTCCTTCGAAATCGTACTATCTCGGATCAGTTTGTGACGTACAAATACGTCTGGACTTCTGGGAATAGGTTGAAACTTGACTTGATATACCATTTGAATGGTACAGATTAAGTTTCATAACAATACCAGCCTTTCATTCTTAAACCGGACACAGTATATCATGAATCGTTTAAAGATCAAAGAGCCAAAAGTTTTCCTGTTCTCACCTTTCTGCCAAAACTAAACTTACAAAATGATAATGACATAATGTACAATGCGCAAATGTATGTCTACAGACTCAATTGGCGTACAGGTGGGGTGGGGATTTGGGCCATTCACCTACCTCCCACGCCATGCCCCATCCCCCCCAAAAAAATAAAAAAGCTCCACGATCAAGGAAGAAAAATGTCAGAAAAAGAATAAAAGAGAAAGGGAAAGGGTAAGATGTAATTTTTTTTATGAATGAATATAATGTTATAATCTTTCAGAAGATTATAAGTTTTCTAAGAAAATCACAAAATAATTTTGCTAGCTCGCTGCACTCTGTTGATACTTTTTACACAAATTGTTACAGACAACATGTTATGCCCTTTTTTTCTTCTTGTTTTTTTTTTTTTTGGGGGGGGGGGGGCGGCTCATTAGGCCACTGCCGCCCTCTCAGATCTTTGTTGACCAACGTGTAAGACTAAATACAACCATACCAACTGTTGGTCCAACAAAATTACGTGCAATACAAATGTTTTTTTTATTTATTAGGTTCATACTTTAGCATTAACCATTCTGTTGAGACGGAATGTGAAAATTGTGGAATAAAGATGTTCATGAACTGGCAGTACCCTAAACATTGTATAGGTAAATTTATTTCAAATATTTGAAATAAATAAATAGGTTCAATCATGAAGTAGCTCCATGATTCATTCATTCCTGCGGAGTGAGTTTGCGTGTCAGTGAATGATAATGCTCCATGCATCACTGTTGACATGCGATGAACGGGTTATGAATATTCTCTCTAAATCATATCTCTCCCTACGAGTTTGGAAATAATATGTCGGTATTGCAAATTGATTTTTAAAATGTATAATACATAATGATTTAGTTTGCATTGTCAATTCCTGGCTCTTTTCGCAAATTGAGGAGTGTGAATATGTATTTAGCAACCCATGTGTAACTCAATGCATGTCATAAATCAATTTTGATAATTACCGTGATGAATAGCAAATGAAACTGTACTTGGTATTTTTGTTTACATTGAAATAAGTTCATTTTGATTGAAACGATCCATTGTTTACAATTAATGTATTCAAGGTCAGCTCATGAATTTAGAAAGAGTACTTCAGGAATGATATTCCCTGCCAGAGGCGATGCTATATAGGGCACCAGGCAGGATCTACGGCTTGCAGCCAAAGGGGGGGGGGGGGGGGGTGCAAGAAAAAATATATCTTATCTTTAAAGAATTGAAGATTCGGTAGTTTAAAGGAGCGTATTAATAGGAATGGATTATTTTATTTTCATCCTCACTTTGTCAGTACAAAGCAGTCAGGTAATGTATCTGTCAAGACGTGGTTTAAATTTGTAATACCCATATTTTCTTCTGTGAGAAAAAAGAGAAGGATGAACATTTTGCCTTGCCTCCTATCAAGATAAATTGTGACGGTTCCACGACATTTTCTCCGACGACAACTGCTCCATTGTTAATTCCACACACTAACGGAATGATTAACTTCTACCCATACCATAACCTACATGTCCGTCCTAAACCCGCAACACAAAACCGCGTATCTATCGTAACGAAATAAATCCTCGCCGGAACAAATGTCGTGTCACCATACGGTGACCTGGCCCTTGCCATGCCATACCCGTTGATTTTGTGAGATTTCGGTCCGTGTATGAGGGTGGGGTAGTGAGCGAGACGACCCTCTCCCCGGGGGGGGGGGCACTCAGTATATAATGCATAGTGGGTATGTGCCGCGGAGGGGACCCCCATTTTCACACTCAAATTTCCGTTCCAAGGCATAGCATTTTTGTCTTATTGAGAAAAAGAACAGAGAAAGCCGCTCCAAGGCATAGCATTTTCTTCTTATCGTGAAAAGCGAAGAAAGAAATCCGCTCCAAAGCTTCGCATATTTTCCGTTACGCCGTTCCGGTCGCATTGATCTGCTACAATGAGCCGAAATTTTGGTGAAAAGCGGCCGCTGAGCGAGGTCCGACCATTGCCTCTGTGCTAGCGCACCCGGCGCCCGTGCCGCCGGGCTAGCTGTATGCACGTATGCCCGTTCCATGGGGATGCATATGCGCACTCACATGCAGGCGACTCGTTCCAAGGACCCCCGTTTTCACAAACATTTGTAGTTCCGAAGCCCGTTCCGAGGACCCTCCTTTTTACAATTAGCCCGCTCCGAGGCCCCCGTTTTTTGTCTCGCCCGCGGCACACCCCCACCACTTTTTTGGTCGAGTGCCCCCCGGGACCCTCTCTCATAATTATATACGATGCTCTACAAAATCATAAATCCAAGGGGAGGGGCATGCACCCGCCCCCCCGTTTTCCCGACATCGTCCCCTATGGTCCTCCTATTTTTCAAACATATTCAGCGATGAACTATTAAAACCACGCATCTGCTTCAATAAACAAATAACCAGTATGCTAAGTATACCATATATACCTCTATAAGCTTGACAAGATTAATTACAAGTGCCACATTATAATGCTACACTCGCGTCTAAATGGATAATTTGGTGCATAGTAATGATTATGAAAACAAAAGCCTTCCGTGAAATATAAGATAAAATGAGTTAAGCCCATAAACTGCAATTTGTCTAAGCATGAATAGTGGAACGGTGAAATTTTCATCAAACTTGAATGGAAAATAAGAATAGTATGACACTTTAAAAGGTTGTCTTAACAAAAAAAGAAGGATTTTGCACAAGGTGGGTGATATACACTCACTATTGCTTTTGTATTTTTTTATCACATCCACTTTTTGTGTGCATTAATATTTCAATGAATGCTATTTCGGCACGAAAATTGTAGGGCTATTCCTTTCTCTTTATTTTTGCTGCAGCTCCAGTCAGGGACCTGGCCACGATGGATTACATAGTAAAATAAAAATAGCACGTTGTTTAAGCCTGGCGCTCTAACAAATTGTTTAGACCTTTTGTATACTATTGTTTAAACTTTTTTAACAACTTGTTTAAAAACTTTAAACAGTAGTTGTTCGAGTGACGGGCTTAAACAATGTGCTAAAAATGTTAAACAACGTTTTTACAGTGTATTGCATTATTACTGTGGGTGCTGAGCTTAGTCACGGCACCCACAGTAACAATATTTAATCCTCCATGGCCAGGCAACTCCTACAACAAAGTTATAGAATGAATATATTTTTGCTTGCATTAAAAAAATATACGACAGGATTTTTCAGAGACGGTTCTCTTTTATATGTGACCGTGACCCAGCTGAATTTGAATTGCATGTATGCATATATTCTTTTTATCACTCGCTTGTAACGAAGAGCAGAACGATTATGAAGTTGTTTACAAAAAAAGACAATCACAAATAGATCACAATGGAGGTTGACGATTCATGGAAATTCGACCCATTTCTAAAGCGTAACTTTGGGCCATGATGACTGCCCCCCATATCTTATATGAATTTAACATGGGCGTGTTTCGTTCGGTGTATTTTCCGCTATTTTCATTCGTTGAAATCGACCGTAGATCTTTGATTGTATGGCTGTAATTCATTTATTATAATAATAATAATAACGTTTTATTTACCCAGGGTAGCCACTTCAGTTAGGAAACTGCTCTACCAGCGGGCCCTGCATAACATGTGTTATTATTACCCTTCTCCAATCTAAATGATAGCAAGAAGGCAAAAGGTCCCATTTTTATCAGTCTTTGGTATGACTCGGCCGAGGATCGAACCCACGACCTCCCGTTCATGAGGCGGACGCTCTACCACTGAGCCACCATGTCCGGTTATAGTAGTATAAAGTTCGATCATACATAGAGTTGAGGCCAGAAATTTACATACACCCAGAAAATTCAACGAAAAGTTGACACTTGCCAAACATCATAAAATTTACTGTATCTTATAAAATATTTGTGCTATCATGACGAATTTGATATCAAACACAGGGGCGGATCCAGCTTCCGCCATTTTTTTTTTTTGGGGGGGGGCGCGGAAAATTTCACCCATATTTTCCCCGATCGCCCCTCAAAGTTGAACATTGATTGTTTCTTTGAAGGGTTGGTCCTAACAGTGACTTTTCTTTGCTTTATTCTTATAAATTACAATAATCTCATAAGCCCTATGTATAGTGCGAGCGCGAAGCGCCAGCTAAAGCTTTTAGAAATTTCATGTATTTTGTCCTGAAAATTGAACATTCTGGGGCTCTGGGCAATGTTTGTGATCTTAAACAAGATGCACATGTAACTAAATAATTACTGTGAGCGTGAAGCACGAGCAAAATTTATTTAATATATGTTCTGGCCTGATCGAAAATGGACCTGTTGAGGACAGTTTGCAGTTAGCCATGAAGACGATACATATTTCAATAATCAAATAATGTGAGCATGAAGCGGGAGCTAAATATTTTTGAAATTTCAACCTAAGAAAATGACACTAAGTACTTTTTGTCATCATTAAGAGGATAGCTAAATAACTAAACAATACTAGCTGAATAAACAAGATTTGTAGACCTAAACATGTCATAACTTTTACTTTCATTGGATAGATGAGACCCCAACCCAAGAATGTAATATGTGAAAAAAAACATGTTGCATATTTTTTAATTCCCAGGGCTTCTTCAAGGCTTTATTTTGATAGGCACTGTAGAATTATACATATACAGAAAAGGTATACATAATTATCTCACCGTTCAAAATGCGAGCGCTCAGCGCTAGATAATAGGTTTTGACAATCAGAACTGAAAAGGAAAACTAATATTTTGAGAACTTTATGGAATACACAAAGAGAATAGGTACTTGACAAATGAAATATTGCTAGCGCGCAGTGCGAGCTGAAAATGTTGATACACGACTACAAAACTGGCATTTTACAAAGCACTTTTAAAAATCAATTCATATCATAAATGAAAGCTCGATATCCGCGCAAGCGAAAATTTTACATATTTTCCCAATTTTTATTTTTATTTTCCAAGGCTTCCCCTCATCTCATTTTATTCATTCGTTTTCCTCCTCATTTTCCCTCTTCTCTTTATTTCTCCTCTCTATTTCCTTCCTTTTTTTTTGCTCCGCCAATATGAGGGGCCCGGGCTGCGCGTTTCCGTTTTACACCCTGGCAAAGGCATTTTCCGGAAAAGTAGCCAAAAAGCGACTAGTGAAGAGTCTACGTCTACGTTTGTTTACATTATCAGCTGGGCGCGCGATCCAAAGTCCGCACCGAAGTTATCCGCAGAACGTACTTGCAAATGCAGCTGAGCAATAGAGATGTATATGTATTGTCAATATACATCTCTATGAGCTGAGCTTATACTTTCCAGGTTCAGTACGAATGTTTGAGTTGATCATTTGCCTTGCCGATTTGCTGATGTCTGTCTTTCTCTCTATCTGTCTATATATCTATCTCTCAAATTCCATCTCTATCTATCTATCTAACTATCTATCTATCTATCTATCTATGTAACTGCAGTATCTATCTATCTAATAATCTTCTCTGTCTCTCTCATTCTTTATCTAACATCTATCTATCTCAAATTCTCTATCTCTCTCTCTCTATCCATCCATCTGTCTGTCTTTCTCTATTTCTCTCTCTCTACCTACCTATGTAACTACAGTATCTATCTGTTAATTTGTCGCTCTTCTCTCTCATTCTTGATCTATCTGACATCTATCTATCTCTCAAATTCTCCAGCTCTCTCTCTCTCTCTATCCATCTGTCTGTCTTTCTTCTATCTATTTATCTATCTATCTATGAAACTACAGTATCGGTTAATTTGTCTATCTTCTCTGTTTCTCTCATTCTTTATCTATCTAACATCTATTTATCTCTCAAATTCTCTATCTCTCTCTCTCCCTCTATCTATCCATCTGTCTGTCTTTTTCTCTATTTCTCTTTTTCCGTCCATATATCTATAACATATCTCCATCTCTCAAGTTCTCCCCCCATCTATCTATCTATCTATCTATCTATCTTCTATCTATTTTTGTAACTACAGTATCTATCTATCTGTTAATTTGTTGATAATCTTCACTGTCTCATTCTTTATCTATTTAACATCTATCTATCTCTCAAATTCTCTCTATCTCTCCCTATCTATCTATCTATCTATCTATCCATCTGTCTGTCTTTCTCTATTTCTCTCTATCTATTTATCTATCTATTTTTATAACTTCAGCCTTATCTATCTGTTAATATGTTAATAATATTCTCTGTCTCTCTCACTTTTAAATCTATTTAACATCTATCTCTCAAATTATCTATCTATCTCTCTATCCATCTATCTATCCATCTGTCTTTCTCTATTTCTCTCTATCTATTTATCTATTTTTTTAACTAGAGTATTTATCTATCTGTTAATTTGTTAATAATCTTCTATGTCTCTCTCATTCTTTATCTATTTAATATCTATCTCTCTATCTATCTATCTATCCATCTGTCTGTCTTTCTCTCATTCTCTCTATCTATTTATCTATCTATTTTTTTTAACTATAGAGTATCTATCTACCTGTTAATTTGTTAATATTCTTTGTCTCTCTCCCTCTTTATCTATCTCTCATCTATCTATCTCTCAAATCCTCTATCTATCCATCTGTCTGTTTTTCTCTATTTCTCTCTATCTATCTATCTGTTAATTTGTCTATCTTCTCTGTCTCTCTCATTCTTTATCTTTCTATCTATCTAACATCTATCTATCTGTCTCTCAAATTCTCTATCTCTCTCCTTCTCTAGCATCTGTCTGTCTTTTTTCTCTCTTTCTCTTTGTCCGTCCATATTTCTATCTATAACATCTCTCCCTCTCTCTCTCTATCTATCTATCCTTCACTCTCTCTAACTCTCTCTCCTCTCCCTCTATATATCGACCTCTCTGTCTCTCCCCCTCTCTCTATTTATCTATCTATCCATCCATCTCTCCCTCTTTCTCTCTCTTTCTATCTATCTATCCACCTCTCTCTCTCTCTCTCTCTCTCTCTATTTCTATCTATCTGTCTATCTTGTCTCTATCTATTTATCAGTCTTCTATATCTATCTTTCGGCAGCTTCTAAGTGTATCAATCCATCAAACTTCAATTTGTCTTTCCATTATAAGTATCTGTTTATTTTGATTTTGTCTGTCATTCTATTCATTTAGTTCATAATTTATTTTTAGAAAAAAAAAAACTATCATAAACATTGCAACGCGACTGCAAAAGCATGTTCGGATTTCATTCCTGACTGCCGCTCTCTCTGTACATGAAGTGCCGAGGAACTCTGTGCTCTGATCAGTAACTGTGGAAATTGCATGCGGTGGTGGACTCGCCTGTGTCGCACGCTGCATGCAACCAGCGACGTGTGTAGACTCTTCACTAGTCGCTTTTTGGCTACTTTTCCGGAAAATGCCTTCGCCAGGGTGTAAAACGGAAACGCGCGCCCGGGCTCCTGTCGGCCCCTGGATTCGCCTGTGAAACAAATGAGTATGTCATGCTTCTTCATCACATTGCTTTGTCATCAGCAGCTGAAAAATATTTAGGTGTCAATTTTCCCCAAAATATCTTTATCTTAGACAAATTAGAAATAAAAACTTGACAAAAACATTTCATATTTGTGCTAGTTACTTCTCAACACTTCTCAACATTTCAGATTACACTTTTTTGTTCAGTGGTGGCATATCATGAGAGAAAATATAATATAAATCAAAGATTTGACATTTATATATTCCTATAAAACGATGCTTGAAAATATGATAACAAACAATAGAATACATTTGGCGCGAATATTACTTTTTTCAAAGAAAATTCCACCTGAAATATACTTTAATCCCAATGTCATCCCAATCATGTGAAAGAGCTTAATATACGCTCTTTTAACTATTTTGATACCAAATTCGTTATGGCATATATTTCTGAAGATATAGCAAATTTTACGATGTTTTGGCAAGCGAACAAATTTCACTGAATTCCATGCACTGTTAAAAAACCTGATTTTACAGAAAAAAGAAGATTTTGCAGAAAGCAATAACAGAATCATTCTGTAAATTCATAAAACATGAATTTTTCTGCAATTTAACAGAACAGTTCTGTTTAAAAAGGGGAGAAGTGTGTTTTATTTAAGGAAATTTGTAAGGTTCTATACACCAAATACCAATTTCCTGTAATTTTAAATGATATAATGTAAGATTACGCAATCTGGTAAAATTACAGCCGTTCTCGAGACTCTGCTGCAGGAACTTCTTATATTTAAAGGGTAAACAGTGTGGGTGTATGTCAACTTTGTCCTCAACTGTATATTTATCATAATTATGTAATAATTTGAAATCGTTGTGATCTTAACAGTTTCCATTTTCTTTGAGTTCATTAAGTCTAAAGCTTATATATTTCATCAAATTAATTTCTTGAATTTAAGAATCACTGTAAACAGAATGAATAAGTATTCTTTATTGTTATCTGTCTGTCTGGATATGTGCTTTAAATGTAGTAAATAGCACCAACTAACAATTCAAACAAAAACAGAGAGAAACAAAACAATAAAACTGTTGCTTCGCTGAACAATAGGATTTACATGTATTTTGTTGTATTTGGTATATATGAATACTATTCCATCGCAAAATGTCCTGTTTTTGCGCGAAAGATATGTTGAAGATCGTTATATTAGAAACTTTCATGATCTTCGAACAAAATATATAAAAGCAGTGGCGTACCGTGGGTCACGGCATGGGGGGCACCATAAAAAAATCTGAGTCACCTAGTGAGCGCGCGAAGCGCGCATAGTTGCCAGGTATACTGACCTAAAAGAGACATTTTAAGGACAGTGTCATTAAACGGATATGTATCTCAATGATCAAATAACGCGAGGGCGAAGCGCGAGCTGAAATTTTTTGACATTCAGAACTAGAAAGGGACATTATAAACAATTAAAAAAAAATCATGTTACATATCTGTCTCGCTAAACAAACAATAAGAGCGCGAAGCACAAGCTATTTTTTTTGTAAATATTGACCCCAAACAGACATTTTAAGGACTATATTTTAGGAATCAATTGAGAGTAGACATATCTCGCCATATTCATCTAATGTGAGTGCCAAGCGCTTGCTGATTTTGTTAGAATTATATCTAAACACAGGAAGCACTTGTAGTCATTGTAATCATGATTAACATACGCATCTCACTAATAAAATATTGCGAGCGCAAAGCGCGAGCTAAAATTTAGGAAATTCAGACCTGAAGAGGGGCATTCTAAGGCTTGTTTTTAGGAATTCACTAAGACCATACGCATTTCACTAACTGAATGATGCAAGCGCGAAGCGCAAGCTGAAAATTGTTGATATTCCGATCAGAAAAGGGGACATTTAAGGACTGATTTTAGGAACTCATGAAGAGCAGACATATCTCACCAATCACTTAATGCGAACGTAAGCACGGAAGGAAATGTTTTATAATAGGACATTAAATGGCGCGATCACTTTAAGTAGTCATGAAAAAGAAGCATGTCACTACATAAAACAATAATAGCTGGAAGTGAGAGGAAACGCCCTGAGCGAATTATGTTTCATAAAATTATGACCAAAATGTTTATTTATGTAATATACATCAACATAACATAATTATGATATAATGTAAAATTAATAATTTCTTCTGTCCCACTACGTTTCTCTTCTTTCTCTCTCTTTTTTTCCTTTTCCTCGTTTTTTTTTGGCCAGCCGATGGGGGGGGGGGGGGGCACGTCCCCCCATGCCCCCCGTAGTTACGCCACTGAATAAAAGACAAAATATTTATCCAGAAAAAAAGGAAAAATACTCCAATATGAATTATTAGCTGTCTGGCCCGGAGCCCTCAACGCCCAGTTATCTTATTCCACTTCAAAGTTTTATTGAATTCGCATTGTATTTAGTTGTTCCATATAGTCTTGTTGCACATTTTTGTTCACTGCATCTAGAAAGCAAGATGAATGTCCCCTTTAAATTTTGATGTTCTTTCTCTGAACCTTCAAATCCTCGTCATCGGATAGTCCGATTCGGCTCCGACAAGAAATGTCAAACCATTCCCTCAAAAAGATAAGCATGAAATCTGTTAATGGCTGCTGGATCAGGAACCATATGATAACATTTCTTCTGTCGGTGAATCAATACTCCATTTCATCTGAAAATATGAAAGATTCACTCCCTCAGGGGAAATGGTTACAGCAAATCCGTCAATCGACTTCTGCAAATTGCGTGACGTTCGTATCGGCTATATGATTTTATTTTGTAACCATTCTAAAGAAAAATTATGATCACAAAAGGTCTACGTTTACTGGATTTGGGACAATATTTTTACATTTTCATACCGTCTTTCTTTGCTTTCCGTCCATCTCCTACAATGGATGTGTGGGATTTTTGCCAGTCATTTTGAAAGGAAGTCAGATAAATGGGTTAGGCATAATTGTAGGCATCGATACCTTGCATCCAAGAAATCATTCGAAATTTCATCAAACCTTAATGAACCAATCTATCCCATATCCGTTCGTATCATTATTCAATATTTGATTTTGTACAATGTTTTATTTAACATTTACTTTTTATTTCTAATGCTTGTCATGGCATTGAAACTAACTTTTTAACTGTACGGGGTCATTTATATTTATGGTTAAATCCTTCTCAAAATCTCAGGCGTGTCTATGAGACGAAAAGAGAGAAGCACTTAAAGGGGAAATTCACCCAGAAGAAAAGTTTGTTGTAGAATTATCAACCCCCCCAAAAAAAAAATAATGAAAAAATAATGGCGAAGGTTTGAGGAAAATCCATTCACGAATAAGAAAGTTATTAGAATTTTAAATTTTGGATTTGTGACGTCATACACGAGCAGCTGCCACATAGGTTATGTATTATGAAAAGCATAAATAATGATTAGAAAAATAATGGGTCCTGATGACTTTTTTGTTTGTCTTCTGTTTAGGAACACGTGTGAAATGATTTGTCTATTGATGTACTAAAGGTACAGTATAAAACCATTTTAAATTTTCGGAGAAAATGACATTCCATTTTTTTTTAGCATGCGATAATTATGTAGGAATGCTGCTCGCATATGACGTCATAAATCAAGTGATTAGAATTCTAATAACTTTTTTATTCTTTGGTGGATTTTTCTCAAACCTTTGACAATTTTTTTTCAAATCATTTTCGAGCTATTTTTACAATATTTTTTTTTTGTCAGGGTGAACTTCCTTTTAACATGCTTAATTGAAAAAAAATAGGGCTACCTTGAACTTTTTTGTCTTTATAAAAATTACCTGCCTTGAAGGTATCTTGGACATGTATAGGCCTAATGTTTTTTTTTTCTAATGGCTAATTATCGACTGGATTTGTCCGCTTGAGGCACTTTAGCGATAAAGCAGTGGCGTACAGATTGGAGGGGGGGGGGGCTTGGGGCGTTTTTTTGATCATGAATCAAAGTTGATATGTAATAATGATGATAGAAATAACGTCTTATTTACCCATGGTAGCCACTGCAGGTAGGAAACTGCTCTACCAGTGGGTCCTGCATACAATGTTATTATTACCCTAATCCCATATAGAAACCATGTATTAAGCGCTATATAAATACAATGTATTATTATTTTTACATGCCGAGCACCAAGCAAGAAGTCAGAAAGATCCCATTTTTATAAGTCTTTGGTATGACTCGGATGGGGATCGAACCCATGACCTCCCGTTCATGAGGCGGACGCTCTACCACTGAGCCACCATGCCCTGTATGGAGTCACGCAATCACATTTTTTGTTATCTGAAATACGAAATATTCCAATTTCTTCTCATTGTCACGTGAAACAAAAGTGGTATTCTTCTCGAAATATGTGGAATTACCACTGTTTAAGCAAGTTGGTCTTTATTGTCAAGTTGGTCTTTATCGTCAAATCTGTAAAACTTGAAATATTGCATAATTCAAACAATAAAAAAACAAAAGAAATAGTGAGAGTAAGGGACACCATCGACCCGCTCCTTTGCATGTCACTGAGTTGTGCATTATAACAGAACTCTTTTTTTTGTGAAAAATAAGCGAAACTTTATAGTCATAACTTATCTATTTTACATCCGATTTTGATGAAATTTCAGCGTTATGCTCGTTTCATCTTTCTCTAATGATTCAAATCAACATTTTTCTGGGGTGGACCTGACCTTTAACGTATTTCAGGTTGTCGGATCGCTGAGTTATATGAATCAGTGTATCATGATGAAATAATGTAATACGATGTATAACAAAAGCAATATCAATGGTAAACATAATTCTAATAAACACTGATAATTGTGATAATGGTAATAAATGACAATGATGAAGTCAACGAGAAATAATGCATGCTGTTAGTAATTGATAATGCTTATAGCCATTAGAAAGTATATTAGCAAGTTCAAAGGGGGAAAACATCAGAAGGGAAGAAAAAGAAAACTGAACACAGCAAAAAATGTGGTGTTAATCGGTGTACATAGAGGACCACAATTATTTTACACCGGTGTTAAATTGACAATGTTAGTTTAACACATATGGATTACATCACCTTTGGTTGTTACACTTACACTCTTTGGTGTTACGTTCAATCTCTATAAGGTGTAATTTTAACACCTCAGGGTGTGGTCCTCTATTAACACCAACTGGTGTCAGTTTTAACACCACAGTTTTTACAAGGAATAATCCATTCCATCGCTGGTCAGCTTCCTATGTTTTTTTTTTGTTCGAGGTGATAGATGATACCAAACTCTACGTTTTTATCAATTTTTATTTTATTTCAGTTCATTACTAAACGGGTTGAGTGCCAGTTTGTTGTTTTCCGATTGACATTACTGCCTGCAACGTCCGGTTTATTTGTGACGTCATAGCCTCGTGACGTCAAGTATGAATGTCAGCTATTTATTATGACCATTAATATTTGAACAGGAAATATCATTTGTAGGCATTTTCTTTTACCCAGCAGAATGTCATAATTTAAGCATGCCAATGTCAAACACATAATTATGGTTAATGTAAGAGAGAGAGAGAGAGAGAGAGGGGGGGACGTTGGGAGATGATGACATTAAGCAAGCTAAAACACTTTGGAAAACAACCATTGCGCGCTCACAGAAGAAAAATACTTTGCTAAGAGTTGTCAAATTCGTCAATTTTAATTCGTCCATTAACTAAATTTTGCCAGATAAAATTTGATGTGTACTTTTTTAAAATTTTTGTGAGATAAATCATAAATTTGATTTAGTTTTAATGTTTTTTTGGAATGTCTCGTCTCCATGGTTGCATGCGTAGGAAGAACGCTGATACTGAGTAATCAACGTAAATCATGCATGGGACACCGGGGGAGGAAGTTTGTGTCGCGTAACTGTCTCGACAACGGTTGCCAAGGAGCGGCATACTCTGCAGTCCTACGGAGATAGGTAAAATAGAACCAAAAAAGAATGTGAAAGAGAAAGAAAGATCAAGAGATCAAAACAATTAACATAAAATGAAACAAAATGAAATGAAATAAAATGGAACGATTTAGAGAGGAAAATAGAGACAGCTAGCCGAAAGTGATTAAAGGTCTTTGTTTAGTGCATTCATATTCATGTATTTGTTATTCATTTATTTCTATGAGCAATGATATCTTGTTTAACATGTTTAAAGCTTTGACATAATTTTCTTGATTAATTTTCTTGATTTGTATTTTGTTGGAAAGGAAATAAATGAAATGAAATAAAGGAAAGGATAAAAAGGGAATATAGAAGGAGCAGGTTACATGTAGAGTCAAACTATGATAAGATGAGATGAAACTTGAAGGAATTTAAGGAGAATGAAGGGTGCGGGTTTTTGTGGTAGAGGGGAAAGCAAAGAGGCGAAAGATAATTGATCTGTTTTTAATGATAATGTTGAACACACCTATTTCAGCTAGATTGGCATTCCTGAACGTAAAGCTGCACCCCCTCTTCTCATCAAGTTCAATCCTATCATGACTATCATGATAAGCTTGCCAGTATCTATTGCCTTAATTTAACCTTGGCATTGTCTCTTTACGATTTGTCACTTCTGTGCTTTCCCTGATATATATTATTGGGACAGTTGTTGTCTGCTATGCAGGAAATTTCGGATGGGTTAAAGACCGAATTCCAACACAGCATTTTGGGGCTCGACATAATTCAGCCTCGTATAATGCATCACAAGCCATCATAAACGTCGAAAAGAAGGTTAAAAATTTCCCAAATTTGTTTTTTATTGAACAGGAATCACATTGTTTATTTTGTGTTGATGATGTAAGATATGTGTATGATTTTGTAAGATACAAGTTTAGCATTGTATCCTGTTAACGTTTAATGGGGAAGGTTTCGAAACGAAAACCGTAAAGGAAACCCCAGACTTCTTGAAGTGTGTGTATGTCATCTTGCATCTTGTTATTTTTTAAAAAAATCTTATTTCTTGCCTCGGTTGCGTCACGGGGCGTGGCTATTGCGTCTCGACGCTAGCAACCAATTAGTCAATTTCGACTTCATGGATGATAATCATGAAAGGATCAATGGAATAACCAAGCACTTTAAAACTTGGTTGAAACCCAACAATGTAACCACATGTTGTGTCCTGATCATCAAAGTTAAGGGTTTTTTTTAGCCTTCTAACTATTCAGGCAGTTCTCAGTAATTTAACTCGTACAGTATAGCAAGAAACGTCCCCTCCCTTGAAGATTTAAATTTCACTTTCATGCATGATGGGCAGACTAAACATACATTTATGAAGAGACTCGAGATTTTCGAAGGGCAAAAGGACATTTTTTCACAAATAAAACAAATAATCAGGGATCACAATATTTAAAAATGATTTACACGTAAAGGGGCATTCTTGGTAGACCCATTACGGTGATTTCGCACGCCCCACATGTTCAAGAAAGAGCTAAATATATTTCACATTGTAGGAGGAATTTTTTTTTGTCATTTTCTATAAAATGTGGGCCGTCATCGGTTTCTTATTCTGCGTACTGCCCGTGTTGTGCGTAATATTTTCTAACCTTTAAATGAAGCCTTTAAATAATATAAATATCTTATTTACGACAATTATTTTTTCTAATTGTAAAATTTATCTTGTTTAAACTTTAATGTGCATGCGATTTTATAAAGGCCATACTACATGTCATGATCACTATACAGTTTTCCCGTTTTTGGAAGTAACCATTCGACAATCCATCATCCCGGTCATCTCTAAATAATTATTTCATCTTATGTCGATTGAGATATCCTTAAAGCACAAAAAAGATCCGAAATCAAATTTGGATGATAAAAAATTATTGTTAGGAATATCGGAAGTTTCCAAGACCGAAGCAAATAGAAATACGGTTGTTAAATCTGTAATTGGTAGGTGAACTTTTCTTTGCTTTTAACTACTTTTGTTTTAATCCATTTATCACAGAGTCCTAGTCATTATGTGTTATTAAGAAATGATAAATCGTGTATAAATCTCGGTTCCACTTTTGTGAGACAAAATGTACTCGCTGAGAGAACGAGAGTGAAACAGGATTTAACCTACATATACATCTATTGCCATTATCATGACAAGTAAACCTCGTCATAAACTTGGTGGCTACCTTAATGATGATTGTAAAAAATAAAGTGTCCTTTGTATGAGAATATGTTGACTACCGGAAATCAGAAGATTTGTTTTGAAGCATGCATGTGTCGATCAAGCGTCCTATAGCACGCCCCCATATCATATTTTTTTAAATCTATAATACTGATAGTCACAGAAATTCTGCAATTTCTTTAGAAGTTTAGGAAGATGTTTTCTTGACCTTAATGGCGGTCGAATTCTCAATATTAATGACAATAATTCCTCCAGAACCTGAATATAAATCGTGGAAGAGGTTTATGGTGCACTATACCCAGATCAGTGGTTGCCGCTCATAGAAATAATTATGTTGTAGGCTTGCCCCAGTACTCTTGTGACAATGTTGAATAACGCCATCTACAGGTCAGATTATTATACTCTATAACAACGGCCATAAAAGCACCTTCGATCTACTTCATCAATAACCAGGTATCCGAGGAGCAGTTAAAAAATACCTTTTATATCTATAACCTTACCATGTCAAGCTTATTACAGGAAGGGGGGTGATGTTCAAACACAGGGCGTGAAATGAATAAATAAAATTCTCATCACAAAGGGAAAAAAAAACAATGACATGCAGGAAAAGCCAGAAAAATTGGAGAGGGGTGGAAGATAAATTGCGACATACATAGAAGTCTGTAATTGATATTGATTAATTTCAATTTGTGTTTATCTTTTTCTTTTTTTTTTACTTGGCTTTTCTATTTTATACTCGATACAAACTGACATTGATCTATAATTGCATCTGTACATGACAAAAAATTGGATATGACGTAGTTCTTGTATTGATGTATATTTATGTATACCCTGCACGCCTGAACAAGGCAGTATACTGTATAGGCCGTAGAATTAATGATACCAATTTCTTTTCCCTTTTTACTGTTTTTGTTTTTGCAACTTGTATTCTTTCTACTTCACTTTTGGTTATGTTTGTTATGAAAGATGAAAAGTGCACAAGGAAAAAGATCAGTTTAAATCAGAAAAAAAATCAATAGTCAGAAAAGGCGTAGACATTCTTTCACAATATAAGGGCGGTTAAAATAAACACAAGCCATCCAACCAACCTTGTCCTTTCCATGAACAATCATGTATCACGCGTGTTATTTACAAAGCAAATTATGTATTTATAATTATATTGAATTGTTATTTTATGAAAATTCGATAGGACCAACTAATGGAGGTGTGACTTATCAATATTAATGTATACACATAATAACGCCAAATGGTTGGACGTCACATGCTCTTTTCCTGTACTTCTCAGAGCGACTGGCCCGCGTATAATCTGCAAAGTTTGAAGGGTGCCATTAATCAAATACTCTACTACTACTACTACTACTACTACTATACTACTACTACTACTACTTGTACTGCTACTACTGCTTCTCTACTACTACTACTACTACTTCTTCTACTACTA
Organism: Lytechinus variegatus; assembly: GCF_018143015.1. Taxonomy (NCBI): domain Eukaryota; kingdom Metazoa; phylum Echinodermata; class Echinoidea; order Temnopleuroida; family Toxopneustidae; genus Lytechinus; species Lytechinus variegatus. Next base: position 51,468,444 of record NC_054740.1, on the reverse strand, counting down.
CTACTACTAGTAGTAGTACTACTACTACCAGGGGCCGCGGAAGCGGAGGGGGGGGGGGGCTTCAGCCCCCCACTTTTTCCCCAAAACGTGTACAATAATGACCATAGGATTATCATTTTTGCATGGTCAGCCCCCCCCCCCCACTTTTGGATCAGCCCCTTACTTTGAAAACCGTTCCGCGGCCCCTGACTACTACTACTACTTCTACATCTATACAACTACTTCTAATAATGATAATACTGCTGCTGCTACTACTACTACTCGAAACACGAGACTCGAAGTTTAGCAACACACTTACTGCTGCATAAATAATGACGTTATTGTTATTATTGTGTCGTGTACATAGTAAAAACGCTGTTAAATTTATAGTAGACTGTTTAAGCCAGTCACTCGAACAAAAAGTTGTTTAAACTATCAAAAATTGTTTCAAACTTTTAAAACAACTTATTTTAAAGTTCAAGCAAGCTTGTTGAAAAATTCAAAGAATAGTTGTTATAGTGACTGGCTTAAAAAAATGCTTATAATAATAAAGTACGGTATCTTACAGCGAACCCATGCACGCATATCCCTTTTCCTCCCGGTGTCAGCGGAGTATTATTAGAATCTATACTCGGTCATATCATATCATAAAAATAAAATTATCCCCCAGATAATAATCAGGATGATATATATTTGTTCCCTCTCCAAGATCTTTCAGATTTTGAGGTTATTTCGTTTTCATATAGGGCTGCATAGGCATGATAGTTAGTTCTTGGAAAATAATGGCTAAGGATTAATCGTTGTTACGCCGATGTTGTGCAGATCAACGCTGTGTAATTTATTTACTGATTATAATAGCAAGAAATAATTGTATTTAAAGAAAACTAGTTTATCAGAAATTATGGTTCACTTGTTATGTTTTCTATATTTTTTTTTTCAATGTTTAATGTTTTTCAGCACCGGTAACTTATCTATCTATTGATATTTCAAACATTCATTGTATTGCGTAAAAGGGAACTTATTTTACAGCGCCTCTTGGCCTTATTTTAGTTTCCTTTTTTTCAATTTTCATTTGCTAAATTTTGGATGTGAAAGGCTTTGTAATGACACTGTTTTATGTGATTGTGAAATAAATGATTAAACAAAGTTTGTTCTTTGGTAAAAAGTAGATGTCAGACTGAATCAACGCTGTCAGAAATCCGAAATCATCCAAGGTTCACAAAAAAATGACTGAATTTCACCAAGAAATGGATCGAGCGTTTTCTGAATATAAATATGAATTCTTAAGATTACATGTTTTAATACAGTAATTTGATAATCCGACCGTAATTCGATCTTGTTTCCTTGTTCAAGATCATGGTAACTACATGATTATGGAAACTTATATTAGCAATCAAATCAATTTACACTGGTAATATCTTTTTGGATTTCAATACAGATTTATTGGTATTGATCGAATTACAGTTCAAAATGTAGTACGTTTTCTTTTACCAAAACATGTAAATTATTTATTATTACCAATATCATGCAGTCATAGGCGGCGGAAGCGGGGGGGGGGGCGTGTCCCCCCTAAATTTGTAGCTGATGACCTTTTTTTTTTTTTTTTTTTTTTTTGCTTGTCAATTTATTTTCCTACGTCCCCCCTAAAATGTTTGGGTTGAGACCCTCTTGTCAAAAAAAAAAATTGGTTGTCCCCTTCTAACATTTTTGGCTTCCGCCGCCAATGCATGCAGTATCCAGTACCCTTCCTTTCTCACCCCCTCTATCCTCTTTCTCCCACCTCCCTTCCTTTAGTAGGTAGTGGTGTTGATGACTGTCTTAAGAATGGGATATAAGTACTATAAAAAAATATTGGACAACATTTTTACCACCTCGAGGGTAATTATGTGTCCAACATAATTTTCTAGTGGGCAGTATTTTACCCAATGCGGGAAGCAAGCTGTCCAGTAAGGTTAAAACAATAGGTAGCAGTTACTTTAAAATGGGAAAAATATCACACTGGATAAATAAAAATGCCCCAAAGAAATGCCAAATGTTGATTGGACACCCTCAAGGAATGTGATGGGGGCTGGCTGGAGGAGGGGCACCCCTGAAACCATGCTGATTGCTTCATTATAAATACCTCATTTTAGTACCTCAATTCAACCTCGATGATCTATTTGTCTCATGATCTCTTCATCCAAACTGTGTACATTAAATCTATTAATATATACTTCCCTACCCGTATATTTTTCTACGTGAAATATATATCAGTCAACCTATAAAATCAGAAGAGAATGTTTACTATGTAAAATCTGCGATATGCTCATTTGGACAACGCACCCTTGTCAACCAGGTACCATTTCGAAGCTCTTGATGCGTCTATTAGGCCTATCATTTATTTAAAACTTGAACTCTTTTTTTGTTATAACCACAGATCAAGGAAGCATTATATACAGGAGTACAATCGAGAGTTTTGCGTTATAGATTGCATTTTAAAGCCAGGAAATGACAAGATATTTTCCATAATAAACATAGTGGTCATATTTCTTGACATCACACTTACAGCCCCTGTTGGATCTTGAGATATATTCATTATTTGTTTTGTATTTGCAGCAGATATGACTACCTTGATGAGGGTCCGCCTTGGGAGCCGGAGAAGCAACGACTCCAACCCAATTTTAGGAGACATCGAGAATAATTTGGACGAGAGCTCAGACGGTTTAGACGTGCTGCCAAGTAGCGCGGATGCAGTGCGCAAACCCCGCAGCAATACCTACGCTGGGTTTTCGAGCAAGCAGCCGCCGAACTATTACCACAACGAGGTATACGAAAGCGACAGCAGACGTGGTTCGCTGAGGAGTAGCTGTTTCAGTCAAGGCGATTTGGGCATCAACGGCGCTTTGGGCATCAACGGCGATTTAGCAGGAATTACCGATCACGACTTGGGGATGAAGGTACGGTCTTCGCTCTCGTTGCCTCGCGATAGAGGTGGGATGGTGGTCATCAACGCTGCCATTGGGGAGAAGCTGGCGATGTCGAACTTGGAGCAGTACTCGATGCTGCCGATGACGAAAGAAACTGGGAACAATAACTTTGACGATGACGAGGAGGATCCCGCATCGACGTCGAAGACGGGGTCGATGAAGCCAGTTGATGGGAGTCAGGTTGCCGAAGAGGCCGAGAGTGAAGAGGAGTTTTTAGCGTGCGGGTGGTTTTTCTTGAGACCCAAATGCTTGCAGGTGAGTCGTTTCATTCATGAATATTATTATTCTTTTGCTTGAAAGTCAATTATCATCTCTTAATTATCATCATCATCATCATCATCATCATCATTTTATTATCATTATTATCATCATCATTATTGTTTTCATCAACATCATTGCCATCATCATTATCATCATCACCACCACCATCATCATCATCATGATCACCACCATCATCATCAACATCAAAATCAACATCATCATTGATAATTATCATCATCGTCGTCGTCTCATCATCATCAACAACATCCCGACACCAACATCATCACTTTGTCATAAAAAATATACCAACAACATCAATAACAGTAATCACAACAACAAAGGCAACAGCAGTCATGACAGTATATAGTGGTAGCTTAGCCCCCACAACAGCTAATCCAGTGCAAAAACAACGTCAACATAAACAAGCATCAACATCTTTCTTAATAAAAGTCATGGAAAAGGTGATGACTAGTTATAATTTCATATTTTCAATTATTGTATACAGCTTCTAACTATTATTTGAAACCGTCATTAAGACCCGTCAATTATTTCCCCCACTTAGCAAGAAGTTGAACGTTCGAGCTGCAGGGACAACCCTAAACAACTCTGACTGCCAAATATGAAAATCATGCATGACCTTGATTGCATATGATAGCTGACTGTCAATGCAACGACGTCGCCATGTGTACAGCACAGTAGCTATTTCTGCGATGGTTTTATGTACATAAAAAGATTGCTTGACTAAACCATTTGCGTGTTAACGCAGCTAAACTCGGGATTATCTAATTAATTCAATGAGAGCTTAATTGAATGGTGTTTGCAACGCAAACACGAAATGCTTCAACGACTTATAATGAAGGTATTAAAAAATCGATTTCTTTGTTTAGCTCAATAACCGTTTGTATCCAAGAGTTTGAACCTCACAGTTTCTCCACATGACGAGTTCAAACCCGAGTTCAATGTGTTTGGTATATTAATGCTATAGTCATACCAACATAGCTGACTCCAAACCGATCAAAAATATTACGTTATTACCAATAACAAACTATCGGTCGGAAAGGAGTCGGTGTCGTGTGTGTGTCAAAGGCCGAACTCTTTTTCTGGGGAACAATTTCATCTTTTCCGAAAGAGGATAAAAAATGATTCTAAAATCACACATTTGCTTCGTGAAGTAGATGATTAGGCATCTGTTTCGCAAGATTGTTGAATATTTCATTAGCAACTTGTGATTTGATGGTTACATAACATCGTGACATAATTATGAGGAATATTTACATAATAAGTGGTACCCTAGGCATGCGAGGTGCATGATTATGAATCTTCAATGGAAATTTGCAGGTATTTCTTTAAGTTATTATCAGATTTTTTTCTGCAAGCTGGGGATGGAAGGGGGGGGGGGGTCAAATTATGAAATGTTATATAATGATCATAACCAGTACCAATACTGTAACACGTGTACAACGATCATGATTAAAAAAGAACACCTGATATGATGTAGGCTCCATGACATTTGCTCCGGCGACAACTGCTCTGATGAAAGATCCGCACGGAAAATGCCAAATATAAAACTTAACTTCCAAAAGTAAATAAACACTTATCCTACCTAATCTTTATATTATTTTGAACCAAAACATTAAACCCCATGCCTTATGAGATATAAAGACCGGAGCAAATTTCGGAGTATACAGGTTTTTTTTTATAGAATGAATTTTTTTTTATTTTTTTTTTATAGAATAAATGCAGATTCGACCTGTTTTCAGGAAAACACGTTTTATCACAACTCAACAACGCCCCGGGACTTTGGGGAAATAAAAATGTTCTGAAATAAGAAAGCGATGAATGAATTTGATCTGACAGCGGATGTATAGTTCGATGAAGTAGTTATTTGATTTTTTAAAGGAAACTTGAAGAGTGAGAAGATGGCAAGAATCGAGACATTATTGTTCCCCCTCAACTAAACCCGTTTGAGAATTAAGATTCATCATTTCTTCTCGGGGGCGAGTCTGTTTGACAGGATATATTGTTTGATCTATGGAGATTGTCTGTAAAATTAATGATCCAGACAACCTCGAGATATTTAAAGAATGAATGGGATTGTTTTAGTGTCTTCGAAAATGACATGCATATCAAAATCATTACAGATACATTTTGCTTTATTGTAGGATCGTATCATTTGGAAATAAGAATTAAGGCTTTAAAATCCTTTCTAAAGTTTCGATGAATTATATTTGATCTCCTGGATATGGTTTTATCATTAAGAAGTCACACAATATATTGTGACAATTTCGACATATTGACTTTCTGTGAAAATGTTAGGTGATGTTGTGCCCCTACCCCGTCTCTCTGCTAATACGCCATGGCCTTCAATTTATTCTATGTAAAAAGTCATGAGCAAAGATTGGTGAAATTTCGTCCCTGTGACCAGGGCTTGAAATTCTCTTTTTTTCAAATACCAAAAAAGAAAACGCTGTAAAAAGCGGAAGACTGGACTTGTTAAATCTTCTTTTTTTCCCGTTGTAAATGCTACAAGATTTTACAAATGTTTAGATTGCCTCTTGCAGAAAAAAAGTTTGCTAATTGATAAAGGTCTAGGGTTTATAATCTTTCATTTTATTCGAGAACGAATAATCTTTAGATCTGTCAAATTTTGATAAAGGTTTTAGCGACATTTGTTATAGGGTGATTATAGGGTGATTCAGAATAACGTATTTTCCCCCTATGTTAATTTCATCACTTCATCATAATGTCTTTATGCACACAATTTCGCAAGGCCATAAAGGACTGTAATCTAAATAGTTTGAAAAATATGGAAGTCAGATAGTTTAAATTTTGTTGTATATTTGTCACTAATGTGATGCTTTCGCTTACATGTATTTCTTTCTTTATTTTTGTTTCCGTCGAAACTGTATATTGGCTCACAAATTTTCATTTTTATAGTCTCTTTCCTATACGTTGCCCAGTAAAAACTCTCTATTAAATTTTATTCAACGCTTTAATAATTTGAATAGTTCAAACAAATTAATATAACAAAAATCAAATCTATGTTGTTTCATATTTTATACTTAAAGACTTGTTTAAAACGTTAAATAACAACTGATCATAGTTAAAATGGTATATGAAAATATTAAACATCGTGTTTAGTATGTACAATTCTCGTCTAAATGCACATCCAGATAATTCATATTCAGGATGAGTTTTTCCGACAATATATCTTTGTTATACCATGCAGTATTATGGTGTGTTTATGACAAGAATGTTACTTGAAAAAATCCCTTGTGTCATACGCGGTTATGACTGTCAATACTTTATGCTTCCTGCCCCCAAACATGTTAAATAAACTTTACGTTTTACGGTTTAGGCGAGTCATGCAGGGGCGCGGTGTTTCTTCATGAACCAGGAATACCTTTTCTATTTGCCGAGGCAGAGACGGGGGGGGGGGGGGGTCTATACCCTTGATTATGATGATCATCATAATTTTGTCCAACGTAACTAACTCTTTATGCAGTCGCTCATATTTTGTTGTAGATTTTTGTTATTAAATGAATTAAAGTAAAAAACATTAAAGAAAACAATGTCCGGAAGTACCCCTTTCCCAGCCTCTTTTTGAAGCCGTGCTTCCATTAAAATTCCTTCGCGTGCCCTTTCATTTTCTAGCACCTCGTGTCAAATCGGAGGACAGTGCTACTTCAAAAAAGATGATACAGGAGAAAATATTTAGCTGAAGAATAAACACGTCTCTGAAAATGATAAAGAAATTATTGACAGATACTCGAAAAAAACTACTCAACATCTTTCATTTCCTTGTTCTGATGAAAATAATGATCCCGTTCTCGCTTGAAATTTAGAAAGTTTAAACGTGTTAAAGAGTGAATCAAAATTCCTTGAATGTGATTGACCCTTTATCATTTAATTTTGACTTATATTTCTAACTAAAACCATATTTCGAAAACAAGATTCTATCCTCAGTGTCCTGCTTGTCATGAGAGTTCTTTGTCAGCGGTGGATCTAATATTGACCAGTTGGGGGGGGGGGGCTCTGTTTTTCAAAAATCTACTGACTAGCATAAAACAAGATGTCGAAGGAAACCACTATTTTCGTTTTTCCAGGGCCGAAATAATTCGTACACTCCGTTCTATCATATACTTTTCCTCAGGAAGAGAAGGGGCGGGGGCAGTATTTTGGATCTGTGAATTTAGACTGAAATATTAATGATTACTAGTAATATTGGAAATGCAGTATTTTAGTATAAAAATTCACATTGTACTTTAAACCATGGACCTGTAGGTCCACGTTCTTATTAACCAAGCTCTCATCTTCCCGTTTCTCGAGCTAATCTATATTAATGGCACCAAACTCCCTCACCCCTTTTTTTAATTGATAATGGCAATACTATGATCACTGGCGGATCAGGGGGTGGGGCAAAGCCCCCTCTTGCCCCCCTTCTCATGAGAGGCACAATTAAAATTTGTAACGTAAAAATGGCTTTAAAACAGAAGTGTTTCTCCCCCCCCCCCTTTGAAAGTGAAGTCCTTTTTTTTGTCTTGTCAAAAAAAATCGTGGACGAAATATCCTTATTTCGAGTTGAAAACCTTTTTTTTTTTGCATGTCAAATTTTTCCTCGGGAAAATGTGCCCCCTCCTTTTGAAAAATCCTGGATCCGCCCCTGACTATGATTCATGTATAGCAGGATTCATCTAATTATCACTCCTATTGTTAACATATTTACAAGTTATTGACTTTGAATTTTGCCGAAAAATCCCTGACTCAGTGAAGCTTGATTTTATAATTAGCATCATAATTATATAGAAGAGAGGTAACTCACGTCGTTTAGATTTCGTGTTTTTTATATTTTACATTTGGTTGGCAAGCTAATAAAAAGTATGTAATCACCCAAGAAGTTTTGTTTTCTCGATAATTGTACCAAGAAGACCGCTGATATTAATTTTTTTTCCAAGGGGGTTTCCCCCAAGCGCGTCCGTATGCAAAAAAAAAAAGAAAAAAAAATAGGGAGGTTTGGAAATCACCATGCAGACGATTTCTGGAACTTAGAGAATCTGTTGTCCAAAGCCCTCCATGACAATACAGTCTTTGTCGAAAATCAGAGAGTCAAAACGACATTATTTGCAATCTTTTGTCGTCTCCGAATCTTAGGAGGGTCTGCTGCCCCAGTTTACTCATTTTCGACAAAGACCTCTCAGCTCTTCATTGTGAATTGACGGCCACTTTCATTACATTTACTATGTTCCAAAATCCGCCCCCGTTGCTTTCGAAAACTCATTAATGTGTTCCGCGCTATTCGACGAAGATCAAGTTGTACTGCGTACGATATAACACACTCGTGACAGACTAAGAAATGGTTAATAATAAAAAAAAACCGCGACCCCTTTTCCAAAAGAAGGTGAAAGCATTTTTTTAATAAGATGAGAAGAATAAGCGCCTTCCACATATTATTAAAGGTCAAGTCCACCTCAGAGAAAATATGTTGATTTGAATTATTGATGGAGAAAAATCAGACAAGCATAATGCTGAAAATTTCATCAAAATTTGGATGTAAATTAAGAAAGTTATGACATTTTAAAGTTTTGCTTATTTTTCACAAAATAGTTACATGCACAGTTTAGTCACATGCAAATGAGAGAATCGATGATGTCACTCACTCACTATTTCTTTTTGTTTTTATTGTTCGAATTACACAATATTTCAATTTTTACAGATTTCTTATTTTATATCCGAATTTGATGAAATTTTCAGCGTTATGCTAGTTGGATTTTTCTCTTTTTATTCAAATCAACCTTTTGTTGGGGTATTTTTTTCCTTTAAGCTATCGTTCAGTGCTGAGTGGCGGGAACATAATGTTGATGATTATGTTAATATAGTTATATTTAGTAACCAGCTAGTGTAATTATAACATGGATAATACAATTACCGGAGTATGAGTGACGGAGAGTGAACATTAACTTGCAAAACAGCTTTTTACACTTAAAATAGATCATGCTGTTCTTCACAGGCCGCGAGGATCGGGGGGTCCCCCGTTTTGCTTTTTGTTCTGCTCATCACGAGATTCTCAGCAAATCGATACACTTTCTACGGTACTTCTGATCATTTTAGTGAAATCTTCGATCTAGTTTCTGAACAGGAAACCCATTGATCATATTTAAAGAACCCTCATGCGCTCCCTTACATTGGGTAACAAAGGGTGTGATTTGCACGACTTCTCTCACGAACAATGCACTGTTCAGAGATTACAGCTCGAGCTCGTGTTGTTGATAATGTTCTGTCGTTTGAATTTTTTTTATAAGAGTTGGGATCGCAGCTGATTAGAGCAGGCTTTCAATTCAGTGATTGCGGGATCGAACTGCAGTCAAATCCTCGGTAATCGCAATTGAGACTCGGCAGGTCGGTTACCATTATGAACAACAGTGTACATGGTGTAATGAGCAAAAATGATAATAAAATTTAAAAAATCAAAGAGAAGGAAGGGACCAGACAAGGAGTTTGGGACAAAGTTTATGAAAAGCTGCGATCGATCGAAGCGAACTAGCAAAAATTTTGATTATTTTGATACAAAAAGAATAATTTTCTGATGGACTTTTACCTGTTATTCAGAATATTTTCACATTTTCCGTTCCTTTTCTTCTTTTTTTCTTATTTGTGATTTTTTTTTTTTGGGGGGGGGGGGGTCCATGGCCCTTAATTCCACCCATCCTTACGCCAGTTATTGATTGCAAAGGGTTAAAAACCAAACCTTGACATCGTCGTGACAGTAGTAAAACGTTTCTTTCAATGGCAATCATGGTAATGGCCAATGAAGATCAGTGTTGCATGCGCATATTTTTCAAATACCAACTACCAACCAATGAGAATCGTCGTCTTATTGCAGTTCATCTCATATTCTTATTTGATCCTGTTTGATTTTTTTTCTCTCTTTTAGATTCACAGCAACCTAAAATTAGGGTAGACTTGGTAATAGTCAATTGTTGAATTAAAAAAAAAATTGAGATTGCCCATCATATTGCTGAATAATACGATTTAATATTCACATTCATTTAGGTTTGAACGGATGAAAGGAATTATGGTGTGCGGTGTGTACTTCTCATGGCTATGCACTCGGAACAATCTGATATAAATCCTATATTGATAAATAAGTAAATACACGTATTTCGACATCTGGTGTGAATTTATCTGGAGTTATAAATCTGTCCGGAGGGTCACCGGGGAAAGAAGGATTGGACGAATAATGAAAAAAATCTAGCTATTTTAAGCAACTCAACAAATCCAACAATTGACCTTTAACTTCACAGAGATGTATAGGCCTATATTACTCTCTCCCTATCGAGAAGAGTAAAATGCAGATCACTTTGCGTGCTTGTCATGTTCGTGGGTGAAGTTTAAAACGCATGAATTTAGTTTGAATTTCGTTTTAAACTTAAAATCATCTTATGTGATCATAATGATAGCAGGGCCCGCTGGGAGGATTTTTTTTCAGAACTGAAGTGGCTTCCCTGGGTAAATATACCTATATTATTATTATCTCAATTTCTTATTTGAATAATAATTTATTTCGGGCAAATGATACTTATAAATGCGAAGTAATAGAAATATAACATCTATCAGTGGCCCAGGGGAGTGAAAAGACATTAAAGAAATCTAGCTCATCTTCAGGAGGTTCACAAGTCGGTTGTTGACTCTAACTGTGGTCACCATGTTGACATACAAACATGTGCAAAAACTAAGACCCCAAATATAATGTGTACGTATGTTTTAATATATCAACAAATGAAAACAAATTGATTTATTTGTACTCGGTAGTAAGGTTTTAATAGACTTGTAATCTCATCAGATAGTGGAATTTTATATCCAGCCATCCATATCGCATTCAATTTTGATCCCAAGATAAATAGAAAAACACAACAACAACAACACCAGCGACAACGAGTTCATAGTCATACCACTTAGTAGTAAACACGATTATCAGGGACGTGAGATATATATTTTTAGTTTGATTACCGATGTTGGGTAAAATATATAGGCCCTATTATATGCGGGTATTTAGATTCTATTTCTAACCATTTCGTTTAATGTGGCGTCAGTACTCGAGTAAAGTTTAATGAATTTAAAAACAATCAGGCGTGGATGCAATGGTGAGTTTAGTACAATGAGCACCGAAGAGTGGACCTGTGCGCTGTACAAGTAGCCATCATCATTATTAATGTGATTCAGTGAGGCATGAATAATAATGATAAAAAAACAAGCACATCATGTTCACACTGAAACGCATGTTTAAACTAATCAATACAGTAATCGATTTGTTTTTAAACCTTTTCGTCAGGAGTACAGCATATATATTGCTACACTAAAGTGTAATTTCTTTCCCCCCCCCAAAAAAAAATACACTCTTAAAATAGTTGGGCAAAAAAAAAGCCCAACTTCTTACCAACCCTGGGCAGCATATACTGTCCACATAATTGTTCAAATCTGTCCAAATTGGGTAATAAAAACATGATTGGGTAATAAATTTGCTAAATTTGATAATAATTACCCAGAATATATATATATATATATATATATATATATATATATATATATATATATATATATATATATTTACAACATACATTACCCAACACTGTAGACAGTATGCTGAACAACATTTTTACTGGGGTATTGCATCTCCAAAATCATAATTTTCACCGTATTTCCTATAACATCATGTCCCACTTGACTAGTTTTGAGTTCACGTGTTTTGCAATGCATCGTTCGAGTTGGGTCGAATGTTCGACCTCGGAGGTAATGCAGATTAAAATCTGGAATGGGCGGGATTTGAAAAATAGAATAAAATGCCCTAAGTCAGGCTTTACACCACGTCACAGTCACATTTATATTATATATATCGATAGAGTCATTTATGGTGATGTTTATGATCTACTTTTGTAATCAACTGCTTATAGAATGAGATAATACAAGGGAATCTCCGTTCAATGCTGTTGATATTAAACTCTCTGACCCTGTGGGCATAAGTAGCTCCATAGAACGACATTTACATTTCATTGCGGACATGTCTATTTCTGAATACGTAGATTTGGTGGTGTCGTCTTAGTAGTATATCAAAACTGGTATGAATAAAAAAAAAGAATGTACATGTGCTTTGGGGTTAATAAATTAATATAATGAGGAAGTGAATGAATACTCATACACTTTGATATTTTCAAGTGAAATTTATTTTGATAAATAGATCAATCTATTTCGCTAGGTAAAATATCAAGTGTGTAAAAGAGTTCAATGGTTTTGTAAAATGTAAATCAGTTGGAGTGAAATTTATTTAAAATTTTCCCACATGGCGTGCCATATGTTTGTGTTTCCATCGAGCAGTCGAGGCGTTTCTTGGCAACAATCACCCCTTCCCATAAGGGGAAAGACCCCCGCTTATTAACCTTTCCATTGTTCCGTCTATCACGGTGATTGTGGTCATGTTTATGGTCATGATGACCACAAAATGAATTCTAGATACTAAATTCCATATGCGGGAAGTTATTCAGTTACTTTTAATTCTAACCCGTGATGATTCTCTATGATTAGTTGATCATTAGGGAATGGTTATAATCAAAACCATCCGTCCCAAACTCTTGTATTTTTTTTGAAATCAAACGTGAATATCACGTGACGTACACTTTTCCATTTCTTTCGTTTTCCTGTTGATCAGCGAGGTCCGTTTGTGCGTACTGGGGCTGGATTCTGGAGACTTTTAATCTTTCTTTTTTATTTTTCCCTTTCTATTTTAATTTCCCCCCATTTCTTGTTAATTTAACTAGTTTATACTCAAGTTGTTATTTTGATTTTTTATATGCTATGTAACCAAAGGAATATTTAATAGGAGTCTGCACTCTACAAGCTCCGCTTTTTAGCAGCCTCCTCCATTTCCAACCTGATATGTAATAATCTTGAATATAATTTTTGTACAGGGAAACTTGAAATATGTTTTGCTATTTGTATGTCAAAATGTACAAAACAAACTGCAATTGTTGAAAATATAAATAAACGAAATGAAATCTATTTGGGAATGGCCTATATTGCATAGGCATATTCATACAAATTACGGTAATAAAGCTGAATCGAAGGAAATTGCCATCTGCACCCTTCTATTTAAATGATATTTTCTATTTTCTTCTTAATGTCAAAGGCCTGCACCCACCAACTGCAATTTAATTCACTTAGACCACTGATCGGGATACTAAGTCAGTATCCAGATCAGTGATCACGTTGACTTCTCTTTCAACTCCCAAAGATTGTCGAGTTCCTTGCCCCCATCTCCAATTCAACCGTCACGTTTGTGCAACGGTTTGTCTGCAATTTCCGGATGCATCACGCGTAGCTCATTGCGTGCATGATGTCACGTTTGAATGTTCGGTAACACAAGATTGACATCTCCCCCCTCTTTGACGAAATGGAATAAAGTTACGTGCCAATCTGAGCTCATATACCCCCATAAACCCTCTTATGAACTCTCGAAGACCAGTTTCAAGAATATCCTTACACATACATGAAAAAAATACTTTGCGTTTTTTTTTTAAATGCAGCTGTCTCGAAAAGCGCCTTGTGGATTCGGTGCGATATAAGTCCAGTTGTTTTTATCATTATTATCATCATTAATTTAGGATAGTTTTAGTAGTCACGTAATCTTTCCTGTCCACAAAATAGTTTCATCCTTGAATTCTTGACCATCCAACATGTAGGGCCTACAAGTAGCTTTTCATTACCTCGAAGGAAAAAAAATCTACCAAAATCCTAAATATAGGAAATTTCCTGATTGTCAATTGTCAAATTTCCGGATCGTGAGTTGTCAGAGATCATGAGTTGAAGATTTTATATTTTTTCATAATCTCACTCATATCGAAGCCATTGAAGGATACACGAGTCCTAATTCCTTCTTAATGATTTCGTCCCTTAAAGATGTTGAAACCACCGAGTCTTTGCATGGCATCACTGACATCTAGACGGGGGTGGGGGGGGGGCTTGGGGTGCTTGCCCCCCCCCAGGGCCCCTGCTAAATTTACACGACCAAGAAATAAAAAAATGAACAGTAAAGGGATTAGGGTGAAAAATTATATTATTTGATTTGAAATATGTCGAAATCTATCACAAAATTGATTTTTTTTTGCTAGCTCGCTTCGCTTGCTTTAATTTAATTGAGATACTGTAAATTAATTTTGCTTATGTAATAAAGGCAAATACTAGGGTTTTCTGATATGTTACCATAAACTCGTCTTGTTATTTAATGTGACAACACCCACCATACATACCTTGGCTTTTCGCATTTGTTTTTTTAATATCCGATTTTCTTCTCAGGTCGTATTGAACATCATTTTGTTGACAAATTAATAATCTTGGTGACATTTTTATTTTGTTTTAAATGATTTCACTTTCATAGTTTATTCAGCCAGTGTCTTCCTGTTTGAAGACTTAAATTTGGGGAATGAGAAATACATGTATAGGAACAGTATGGAAATAATAGGTGATGTCTTGTCATCGAAAACCACAAGTTATTTTTGGCAAAGATACTCTTGCTTGCCTGGAAAATTATATTGCACGAAATACGTGCATATACACTCCCGATATAGGCCTTCTTACGGTATAAGTAAGGACTCTCTTTCATAATATGCTGACCTTCAATTGGGATTAATAATTCGTTTTAACAACACCTAAGTACAATATCCATGATTCAATTTAGTATAACTTGCGTGAGCTCTCAAATCTTTGTTATTGTGAAAGCATCGTTTTCCTTCGAGCACGTGTATGTACATGTTGTTTTCTCCCTTTTATCTTCTTTTTATCAAAAGATAAGCAATTCAGGCGGGGACCTTCAGGGTGCGATGGACCCCCGAATTTTCACGACTAGGAAGGAAAAAAAAATCAGCCACAAAAAGGAAAGAAAAAATGTAAAATAAAGATACTATTTTCTAAAGTTCATATTAAAATCTATTTATATAAAAAAAAGGATTTTTTATTGAAATTTATTTCTGTTTGTTGGCTTCACTCACTCGGATATTTTTTATATTAATTTTGCCCCACAGGCCATGTATGGCCCCATAAAATGTGTTTGTCTCATTACGGTACTTCCCCACTCCGGTTGCGATATGTGATAATTCTTGACCTGTAATAACCCCCCCCCCTCATTTTCATTCAATTTTAGTTTTAGAATTATTATTTGTCTCATCAAAGAGGTATAAATCGCAACAGAGCAAATCAGTGGCGTTAAGAGCAAAAAAAAAAAAAAAAATTGAGGGGGGGGGTAACATTGGCCCTGTGACAATATCTTTTTTAACATGCGAAGTGAGCGAGCAAAAATTGTGATCGTATTAAACTGAGAATCTCATTTTGGGAAAAGATTTTGGCATAAAAATTAAAAAAGTGATATCCCATCTTATTTTTTTCTTGGTTATGGAACTTTTTTTTTTTTTTGGGGGGGGGGTTACCCCCAAGGCCATTTGTAAGCCAGTGGTACCAATTGAAAATGCAACATTTACGATTACGTCGCGACCTTTGGCCGATCGCACCCCCTCCCTCCCTCCCTACACCTTTCTCTAATTGTTGGGGAGTATATGTTGGTTCAATGCCAAGATGGTATTATCAATTGATCAACGACAGCTACCTTGCCATGATAACTTCCTCTCCTTCAGTAGTTCAGGAGTTATGGGGGCCCTGGTCGGTGGCACCTATCTAGAACCAACGTCCGTTTCCGCAGCTAGGCTACCCATCTATCCTTGAGGAATCTTATTACGTAACATTTTGTTGTGGATTGACCAATCTGAACAACAAAATACATTTATAGGAATATACAGAAGTACGGTAGGAGAAGTTAAAGGGATTGCGATGCCGCCCCCGAAAACCCCCTTTTTTGTAATTTTTGTTTTGTTCTTGTCAAATCTTGATCCGCCCATGTTCCCAAAGTTGTGAAAAGTTGTAAAGAATAGTAATAATTAAGCAAGATTTTATTATTCTTCATGAATTTTGTTAACGAGACTCAACTGAAAGTTGAACGATAGCACTTATATGATATACTGTTGCAATGAACATGATGAAGGGACGATAAAAAGGTATCTTTTCAGGTATTTTTTTGTTTTTCAATGGAATGTGGAATTAACATGATTAAAGTGGTTTTGGAAAAAAAAAGACTTCACCTGTAAGTCGCCCTGCCCCTTTATCAAAATATCACTATAATGCCGCCCCTCTTTCAAGTTTTGTCCGTAATTTTGTTTAATAAATTATTTGAATTTATTTTTGCACCTAAATTTATTCCATATAGTGTTGTATTCTTCTTCCAAAGTCATTAAATGAATTTGTCAGTTTCACATACCTTTTAGATTTTTATTTCTTCCGAGTGCTTTGTTATCCATGAACATCATCATAGTTTTCATGCGTGAATGAGTAACAACGCATAGGTTACCATAACAAAAGATCTTCAGTCAGATATGGAATTATTTTAAGAAGACCTTGGTTCTGTATGCCATGTTGCTCATTCGTCACAAAATGGTTCCGCTTTAGATTACGCAGGATATGGGGGATACTCGAATCGGAAGCTGTCGGTTAACTTCGGAATCTATATGATCATATTTCATCCATTCATCTTTTGAAAGGATGGGTGAGGCCCAATATTCCTGGGCGGTCTTCTTCAAAATATGATTCTAATTCCACCATGTCCACCCTTCCTTGGTTTATTCAGTGGCGTAATGAGCCAGAAATTTTGAGGGGGGCAGACACGTGGCATATGGGGCAACATTTTATTTCTTTTAATTAAAGCTGCGAGCGAAGCAAGCAAGCAAGCAAAATTTCTGACCTATCTATGATAACATGGGACCACGGATGGAAGGTCCGTGGTTTATACAAAGCGGGAGAAACCTGTGCGAAGTTGTCTGGCAATGCCCGCTCTCATGATAGTGTACAATACAAACAACATGATACCATAACAGAAAATCAAGTAGATCATTATGAAATATAATGGGGAAAAGGCAAATAATCAAGAAGACACAAAGCGCATTCACATTTGTTTCATTTTTACGTATTTTGCAATCTTATGCATGTGTGATACATATTATGTATCACATATTAGGCCTAGGCCCTGTATTTTTATAGCACTGTATTCAATACATTTCATTTTAACAATTTCATTAAATCATTCTCGGGGAGGGGGTCTACTCTATTTTGTACAAAGATTAATGAGAAAGCCTATATAGCATGTAGGCTTAGACGGGTCAACATTCTATCTACCTTCTTACATTAACTAATGTCTACTTTATACCTTTGTTCTAATTCTTTCAAGGTTCACGGAGAAACTGCCATCTCAATACATGGTATTATGATCTAAACGTCTTGAAATGATACTTTCTATTAAAATTTGACTATCAAATTACACTCTGAAGTTTAGGATAATGGCTTTAAGTTCTTCTTTGGAAATGAGATTTTGTTTCGGTGCAATTGTTTATCCCTTTAAAAAAAACACGGTGTGAATGTAAACTTGTAAAGAGCACAAAAAGAGAAATATAAATTATGATCATGCTTTTGACATTCCTGCCAACTATGAGAGCCAAGAAAAATGAATAAATTCCTAAGAAATTTCCAGAAATAGAAACATTCTTAAGCTTCCAATTCAATACTGCATATTTTTTTCTTAACAAAAATAGGAAATCACAGGTTAAAATGTCAATTTGCCTCCCCCCAGAGGAATATTCTCCTTGGAATAGAGCTGTTGCATATTGGATTTTACAACCTATTCAATTTTACTGCTCGATTTTCCTAGTCACAATTGACACGAACTTGAAATAAAAACTAGGGAGAGTTCGGTCTCCATCGTGTAAACAGATTAGTATGGAAACAAAGAAGGAAATAGTCTAATACCACGATGAATTATGTGGGGTGTTTTTGATTTATGTCTCATTATTCCCGCCCAAACTGTCCATTAGCAAGGGCCTCCCTTTATGAAGAAAGCACGCTTCGGATAAACAGCATAGTGAAACATCTCCCCCCCCCAAAAAAAAAAGGAAAACAAAAATCGTGCAGAATTTCCTTTTTTGTGATGCAATGGGCGAAAAAGCAAAAATTTGAAGTTTTTACCAGAAATTTTGAAATTTTAGTTCGACAGATTTTTACTTAAAACTTTCACAAAAGTGCACGCGTATAGTATTTTAATAATTTTATTTTACTTCGGAAAAAGCAAACGCACCCCCGTGACAAACTCGGTCGATTCTCTCTCTCTCTCTCTATCTCCCCCCCCCTCTTTCTCTCGCTTTTGATTTTCCGTTATTTTAATACATCTTACCCCCCCCCCTTTCGGAAAAAAGGGAATCGAACCCACTTCCCTCTGACTGAAAGGCTAGAGCCAGACCGGGGCCAAAACCACGACACATCTTCCCGCTACCACGTTAAAGGGGAAGTTCACCCTGAAGAAAAGTTTGTTGTAAAAATAGCAGAAAAAATAATAAAAAATATTGGTGAAGGTTTGAGGAAAATCCGTCAATTATTAAGAAAGTTATTAGAATTCAAAGTTTTGAATTTGTGACGTCATATGCGAGCAGCATTCCTACAAGGCGAATGGTAAAAAATATATGAAATGTCATTTTCTCAGAAAATTGAAAATGTTTTTTACTGTGCCTTTTGTATATCAATAGACAAATCATTTCACACCCGATCATAAATAGAAAACAAAATAAAGTTATCAGGAACCGTACAAAATTTGAAATTCATTGATTTTTTACCATTCGCTATGTAGGAATGCTGCTCGCATATGACGTCACAAATCCAAAACTTTGAATTCTAATAACTTTCTTAATCTTTAACGGATTTTCCTCAAACCTTCACCAATATTTTTTATTATTTTTTCTGCTATTTTTACAACAAACTTTTCTTCAGGGTGAACTTCCCCTTTAATGTAGCCTGTATCCAGTATAGACCGTATGCCCTATATAGGATCCATCTCAGGACTTGAAAAAATGTCAATCGGGCTGCCTGCATCGTGGACAGGAGGGCGGATATGAAAGTGAACAAGATCATGAAGATGGGTTGACCTTGGAGGAATTGGTTGACCTTACAAACAAGCTATGTTGATGCTGGGTCCATAACCCCAAATTGCCCAATACAACAACATCTCAACTTTACCGACCCCGAGCTCTTCGGTCGGTATCCAAGCTCTGATCAGTATCTGACCAACATCAACAAAGAGAAGCGTCACAGATTGTTGTCATATAAATTCGAGTGGTTTCATACAGGGATAAAACGATGATGGAAGAAGAGGTGGGGGGGGGATGTAGGCCTATGTATAATGTCAAGGGCGATCTGGGGGCGCTGCTGCTTCTCGAGACCATAATTGAAATACTATTTTTTACGAGGATATCAGTGTATGCATGATAGATGAAATTGAATATAAATTGTAAATAAGTTGTGATGAAAATCACCCAAGAAAAAGAATTGGTACATATAATAAATATACGCATCTTTTCGTCCCATCAGCGTCCATCGTCACGAAAAGGCGTCTTGAAATGAATATGATGATGCAGTCATTGCAGGCTACAATTACTTATTTGATTTGAATATTACAGGTGGGCTAACTTTTTGTTTCACCTGCATAGCAGAGTGAGACTATAGGCGCCGCTTTTCCGACGGCGGCGGCGGCGTCAACATCTTAACCTAAGGTTAAGTTTTTGAAATGACATCATAAGTATATGGACCTAGTTCATGAAACTTTGCCATAAGATTAATCAAGTATTACTGAACATTGTATTATAGTTTCATGTCACATGACCAAGGTCAAAGTTCATTTAGGGTCAATGAACTTAGACCATGTTGGGGGAATCAACATCAAAATTTTAACCTGAGTTTAAGTTTTTGAAATGTCATCATAACTTAGAAAATATATGGGCCTAGTTCATTAAACTTGAAAAAAAGGTTAATCAAGTATCACCAAACATCCTGCATGAGTTTCACGTCACATGACTTAGGTCAAAGGTCATTTAGGGTCAATAAACTTTGGCCGATTGTGGGTATCTGTTGAATTACAATAAAAACTTAAAAGTTTTTGATCTGATTCATGATACTTGGACATGATAGTAATTAAGTATCACTGAACATCCTGTGCAAGTTTCAGGTCACATGATCAAGGTCAAAGGTCATTTAGGGTCAATGAACTTTGGCCGAATCGGGGGTATTTGTTGAATTACCATCATAACTTTGAAAGTATGTTGGTCTAGTTCATAAAACTTGGACATAAGAGTAATCAAGTATCACTGAACATCCTGTGCGCATTTAAGGTCACATGATCAAGGTCAAAGGTCAATGAACTTTGGCCATAATGGGGGTATCTGTTGAATTACAATCATAACTTTGCAAGTTTATTGATCTGACTTTGAAACTTGGACATAAGAGTAATCAAGTATCACTGAATATCCTGTGCGAGTTTCAGGTCACATGATCAAGGTCAAAAGTCATGTCAGGTCAATGAATTTTGGCCACATTGAATTACCATCCTATCTCTGTAAGTGTATTGGTCTAGTTCATAAAACATAGAAATAAGAGTAACCAAGTATCACTGAACATCTTGTGCGAGTGATAGTAGTTTTCAAAGTCAGCACTGCTGCTATGCTGAATCGCATGATGCAGGTGAGACGGCCAGAGGCATTCCACTTGTTATGATATGTCATCAATTCTTTAAAGTATTATTATGAAAAGGTACCAATACAGACAATACTATACTTCATTAGAGGGTAGTGGCTGCTCATCACACATATTGAAGCAAGCTGACTAAAATAATATACAATGTTTTATAGAAAATCCTTTCAACCTACATTTTGAAACTTATTTTTTTTTAAACCCTCTGAGTGCAAGATTGCAATGCCTGCAAACCGTTTATCACAGATTTGTTAATGGCTCTGAAATCTGAATTCAGTTTTAAAAATGGGAAATCATGATTCATTACTTCTTCTACACAAGGCATTAACACTCGGTTGATAGGCGTTTGTGAGCTCGATCCATCATTGGCTGATTGTCTTTATCCTCGAGTGACCCCTCTAATCTGTTTCCCAGTTTTTCATTTATTATAATCACATAACGTCATTATAAAACTTGAATGCTGGAGAAACAACAAGAGTATACTTTTGAATTACATCTGCGGTAGATTTCCCTGACCTTGTCAATCAACGAAAAGTTCTTAGTTGTATCATTTACACATTATTTCTGTTATAACTTTGGTATTCAACTCCCTGGTAAATGTTAGACATAGCCAAAACTACTTAAAGTTTATTTACGCTGCTTCAAAATGATTCACTTAATTTAAAAATCCATCAAAATATTCAAGGTTGTTCGTCATTTTGATTAAAAATCTTATTTCAAATCAAGGTGGTTTATTCATGTAAAAAACCTCACTCGCGGTATGAATTACAATAGTTTTGAAATGAAATACATTTGAATTTCAGTATCATAATTTATTAAAAAGTGTTCGATGTACGAATGTACTAGACTATAGGGAGATTGTTGTACCTTGGCAATAATGCTGCAATACAAGGCCACAAGCATTGTTTGTCTGTATTGCCGCCAATTTCATGTCAAATTCTAGCCCTTCGTGCGACCTTCCAACAAATGTTCGTTCCCTGAAATTTATGAACTCCATGCCTGAAATTGATATTGATATATCATTATGAGAAATGAAATATGAAAGGTTCTTATCATGTGTTATTACTCTATCATGACTAAGATATATAACAGAAGTATCAAGAAGGCGCGTGTTTAAACTCAAAGGTACGAGTAATAGCTCCATGATGGAATTTATGTGAAGTTGAAGTATTGTTGCAATAAATACCCATGATACAAATGGGCTGATGAAATCTGTGACGCTCTCGCTATCCATTTCACTACGGGTGTACATACAGAGGGGTGGGGTGGATTGTGACTCCAGGTGTACCTGATCAAGAAAAAAAAGAGAAAATGAAAGAAAACCAAAGGAAAATGGGTGTGATATGATATTGTTTTCTGAATAATATGTCATATTCACTCAATTTTGTATTGAAAATTTCAAATTTATGCTCGCTCGCTTTTTGGGAATTTTTCTAAACACGTCATGTATGGCTCCTCATTTTTTTTTTATTCATTACAGTAATGCATCACGGCATCCATATTGACTATAGCAACCCATATTTTCTTGTTTATATCTAATACGATCATCTTTGATGCATATGATATGCTGACGTTGTTCCAGGGGCGACGTCATGATATTATTCCGGGGGAGGGGGGGGGGAGACGTCCGTTCGGCCTTTTTTTTAAATATTGAATTACAGGGGTAAATAAACGTTAAACGAGCTTTGGAAATCATAGGGATGACGTCACCCTTCCCCCGTAGCACCGCCCTGTTTCGTTCCATAATAGTGAAGTACTTGATAAAATAAGACACAAAAAGACAAATTGAAATAATATGAGAAAAACGAGGCAATCCTGAATTCTAACGGAGCTTATCGGATCTGCCAGATGCCTTGTTGAAATATATCTGGACAATTCGGACTCTATGGCAACTGTTCAAAAAACAAAGTGATAAAACATGAATTCGACTGAGTTTATGCTTCAAATCGATGCACCATACCATTATTTTTACTTTTTGTGGAGAAAATCTGGCAGATTTTCATGCATCTGTAGAAATGTTTGACGCTTCGAAGCTCGAACGTCGATAATTTCTTGATAGATCAAATTAAAAGGAACTGTCGTGTTTTAGAGGAGTAGTACCCCATGGGATGGCTGATAAAGACATCGAGTTGAACAGACCTAACAGCTGTATACCTCCGATATAAACATAACACGGACAAACAAATTTAAAATGGTCGAAAACACGCCCTTTGTACATTGGTTAGATGATTTTATTTATTTATTTATTCATTTATTTATTTATTCTTTTATTCAATCATTCATTTATTGCTTATTTTCCCTTTAAGTTTTTTTGGGGGGATGAATCATTTGGATTTCAAATCTTTCCATCAGTTGGCAGTACAGCACACCAAGTGACCAAGAGCATGCATAATTTACATTTTTCGCTATTTTCGATTTTCACCAAACATTTTCTTTGTGATTAATTCAGTAATTTTACAATTATTTTCTTCTCTCATGTATAGGTATTCAACAACCCAAAGGGCTATCTGTTCGTTCTCTGTTTCCTCGGCCTCCTCCAGAACATGACGGTCCTCGGCTACCTCCCCGTCGTCATCACCACCCTCGAGCGACGGTTCCGACTGACCAGCGTCCAGACCGGCTTCATCGTCATCGCCTACGACATCAGCAACCTCATCGTCTGCGCGTTCGTCAGCTACTTCGGCGAGCGCGGCCGCAAACCAGTCTGGGTGGGGCTGGCGTCCATGTTGTACAGCGTCGGGTCCGTCATCTTCGCCCTCCCGCACTTCCTGGCGGGGGAGTACCAATACGGCATTATGCAGGTTAGTCGTGTTAGTAATCGTTCAGCAGTAAAATCATGAAATTTAAATACCGGCTTTTATGATTTCAGTACACTTTTTTAAATTAGTATTTAAATGTCATGTGAGATCAAATAATAGCGCAGATTGGAAACCAGATGGGGTCGTCTCCTTATTCCCTCACTATTTTTTTGTTATTTTAAGGAGGCAATTCACCCTGAAAAAAAAATTTATTTTAAAATATGCAAAAAACATCACTAATATTAGAGAAGCTTTGATTGAATTACGTTAACGAATAACGAGGTTATGATTTTTTTTATTTCAATTTTGCGACGTAACTGACGAGCAGTCCTTTATGTTGTGTGATAAAATTCCCCAAAATGCAATGCCCTCAAAAATTTGAAAGGGATTTTATTGCGAAGTGGATATATCTTCAGACGCATCATTCCATATCTCTTCCATATTAACTAATGTTTCTATTCATCACATTCCATTAGATATTTGAATTTATGGAATTTACATTACATGATATACAGGGAAATTGGTATGTATATGACCGGATGTCAACGTCCAAGGGACTGTAAATTATGCATTCTTGACAATCATAGGTAGGCCTATACTGAGGCATATTTAGAATACGTCCCTCTACCATGTCTCCCCTACGTATGACGGAAGGACATTTTCTCTGCGTATGACTCTTGTCCTCGAGTAACCAGTTCGTTTGGGTTATGTACTTGGCCTGAAACGAGGATACCCTCCCCAAAAAAGTAATAATGATGAATAAATAGAAAAAACAAATGAATAAATCAATAAATAGATGGATAATAAATAAATAAATAAAGAATAAATAAGTGAATGACTGAATACATAAATAAATAAATAAAAGAATAAGTAAATAGATCAGTAAATAAATAAACAAATAAATAAATACATAAATAAATAAGTAAATAACCCTTGAGCTGAAGGGTTTGAGATCGAACAGTCAAACCTTCAGATCACTAGACGGAAAATTTACAGTCTAGCCAACCATTTTTTTCTTGGGTAACACCGGGAACTCCCTCTTCTGAACTTCCTGCCAGCCTGAAAGATTTTGTATAGCCGCCGCGCCCCTCAGCAATCAGTCCTCCCCATCCAATATTTGGCAGTGAACTTCTAACATTCGTGCACTTTCTAAATACATCAAAATCACAAAATCATAAATAAAGTGCATTCTGAAAACTTGCCATCTGGCCCATCGCATTTGTGTGATGAATTCATTAAAATATTCAATCCAATAAATGATTTTCAGCTGATGCCAGCATAGATTGTCAGTTGTTGTTAAGACGAAAATCAGGAAGCAGCGATAAAAGTATGCCATATGGGATATACTAATTTTCTCTCTCATTTTCGTGATATTCAGAAATCCGAAAGGTGTCGGAAAAACCTACTGTAAAGGTAATGTCTTAAGTATTCGAAATGCATGTAATAAAGGATGATAAAGGTAATGACGTGACGCATATCCCACTCAAAATTTAATATATTATTTCTCAAAGCGCGCCAAATTAACTTTGATTACCCCGGAGATTTGCCCTATCCGCAGCATTAAGTTAAAAGGCTGGAAAGTAAAGAATGTCTTATTGGGTTGATAAAGATATTCACACAGTCTCAGTGTCATTCAATTTAATTATTGTAGGTAATATATGGGGGCGGCGTGGTCTAGTGGTTAAAGACTCCCGTCTTTCAATCCGAGGGAAATGAGTTCGATTCCCAGCCATGGCATGTTTTCCTTCAGCAAGGAATATACCCAAGTTGTGCTGCAGTCAACCCAGGGGTCCGTTGCAGAAAGAGTTGCGTTTAAACGCAAGTCAAAAAATTTAATCACAAGTCAAAAATGCGCGCTGTTGATTGGTTGAAAATCAAGTTGCGAATGATTTCTTGAGTTGCGTTTGATTGCAACTCTTTCTGCAACGGGCCCCTGGGTTTACTGCAGAACAGGGGAGCGTTTCATCAAGATTTTTGTCCGACAAGTTGTCAGGTCTGACATCTTTCCTTGATTCTGATTGGCTGAGAGGTACTGTTACTATGGTAATTGTCGGATAAAACAGAACTTGTCGGACAAAGTCCCTTCATGAAACGCTGACCAGGTGAGGTAAATAGGTTACCGGCAAGAAGTAATTCCTCAAAAAGCTGTGAGCACCGGAATCTAGACCAGTATAGCCGCGGTAATATAGGAGCTCCTTGAGCACCTAACAAAATGGATACAGTCACGTGCTATACACTTTTTTTGTAATTGTTTTGTATATTCAGTTCTATAAATTGACTTTCTGCACGACTATCATACAACATATTTTTAACGATTGACTTCATTGACAGTGAATCTTGAAATTCAAGCGTACGATTAATCGCGTACATTGTATTACATCACCCTGATCTGAAAAATATCTATGAAATCTATCGAGTGTTAATCGTGAGTTTTCTCGGCTCCTCTTTTTTCTGAACCTGGTGAAAAAAAAGAAGATAATTGAAGTTCTCCTTTTATTTTATTACTAATTAAGCCGTCGATAAAGGTGTAGCCACAATAAAGGAGTAGATTTTATCTTTCTTTAATTGAGTTACAGAAATATTGGGAAATTTCTTCAAAATTGGTGACAGATTCGCGACACAATTTAATGCTTTAGCAGTCGCACAATACCGACTTCCGATTTCAAATCAAATGGTCATTTGATCTAAATCTATATTCTTCCAATTACCAACTCGTCTATTATCATTTCGTCTACCATCAGTTCGTCCACTTCAACATGATTTTCCACTCACCACTTCGTCTAATAATCAGTTGGTCCAATATCCATTTAGTTCACCCATGCGAAATGAATTCAAGAGAATTAGACAAATTGGTTATGAGACGAAATAGACATAGACGAACTAGTGATTGTACGAAGTGAATATTCAGTGGACCAAATGGTTGTTAGACAAAATGTTGATGGACGGAATGGCATTAGACTAAATAAAAATGTAGACCATGTGAGTCTGAAGTAGTGAGACTATATTCACTATGTAATGTGGCTGGCACTATCAACAGACATAGTCTTTGGAGTGTAGTCTTTACTCTAGACCTGTTTATTGGTTGAATTGTCAAATACGAGTCTGTGCTTGGAGACTACCGTTGATGTGACTGTGACATAGCTGTCAGTATAGTGATGTCATCACTAAGTGATATTCATGTTGACTTTGAGATTGATCTTGTGTATCGCATCGTACGTGTATCGCATCGTACCTTCGGGGCTGTTGATGTTCTCTCATCCATAACCCCAGACTTTGCTGTCAGAACCAGAAAGCATCCGACATGGCACACCCGGCCCGTGTCCTCTTTTTTTAGGAGAAAAATATGTATACGCAAGTGAGGACCCTTTTTTTTCTCTTGATTTTTTTTTCCTGTACAGAATGCCCCCTCTTTTTGAAAATCCTGGATCCGCCCCTGCATCAGAGGTGTTGTTCCATTTTGTGTGGGTTCATGCAGTGGCGTAGTGGTACAGGATTTAGATTGGAAGAAGTGGGTGTGGGGGCAATATTGTATATATTAGGGGAGGGGTGGGTTCATTTTAATGGGTCGTTGGGAAGCGAGTCAAATAAGCAAAATAGAAAAAAAATGGATCAAAAGTTCGATTTCATTACTGTAACTTTTTAATTTCTGCTATTTTATGCAAAACAGTCCTATATATAGGCCTACATTTTACAGGACACTATGATTTCGGCGTTTGTTCAAGCACGGTTCAAGGAGTTCTTAGTTTGTTCGCCAAAATTCTCAATCGGGCTGAAAATTATATTGATGCATGCCTTTTTAAATCACAATGAACAAAGCATTGACGGATGATGGCTGTTTAAACTCTTGAATAGGACCCGTTGCCACGGTTTCAGAAATACAAGTTGCGTTTAATGTGGGGGTTTGCGTGTGATTGCAAGTTTTATCCTGTGTTTGTTGTGACAGGTGCTATTACCATGGATAATATATGGATAATTCTTCCAATATCCCAAGTACCTATTAAATTACATGAATTTTCTGACGGCTCTCTCCTATCCATAATTTCCCTTGGGTCATCATCAAACTGTGACATGGCAGATTGTTATCAGATCTTTTATAAGTTATAGTAAGATATATACATATTCAGAGAAATTTGTTTTAGTATCATTTATCATTGTTATTATTACTGTTGATATTATTATTATTAGTAGTATTAATTGGGGATCGACTTTTTTTTCGCAATTTAGTATTAATTTTTTTTACTGTTCAAAATTGAGGATTCGTCACTACCAATACCCTATACAATTTAATGACAATACCTAAGAGGGCAATATGACGTTCAATGCATACTAATTATACAACATTTAAAACTAATGATGATAACGTATTTCTTTAAACTATGTTTAATGTAAGCTTCAAACTTTCACATAGGCTTCTCAAGCAGATTTTCTTCCGCGTTTCTCGTTATCTGAATATAAGACCCCCTTAAAAACACGATATTCTGTCATCGCGATGGCTATGATCGATGCTGAGAGAAATTGGATCCCATGCCATGTTCTTTGCGTGGTTTTTTGCCTCACCCCAAAGAACTATACTTTCACATATCGACTTCTCAAGCAGATTTTCTTTCGCGTTTCTCGTTATCTGAATATAAGACCCCCTTAAAAACACGATATTCTGTCATCGCGATGGCTATGATCGATGCTGAGAGAAATTGGAACCCATGCCATGTTTTTTGCGTGGTTTTTTGCCTCACCCCAAAGAACTATACTTTCACATATCGACTTCTCAAGCAGATTTTCTTATGCGTTTCTCGTTATCTGAATATAAGACCTTAAAAACACACGACATTCTGTCATCGCTATGACTATGATCGATGCTGAGAGAAATTGGAACCCATGCCATGTTCTTTGCGTGGTTCTTTGCCTCGCCCCCAAAGAACTATGTCGTCGGACTGGCCAGAGGCGGATACATGCATTTCATACTGTAGGATTAGAATTACAATTCTGTCTCCACCACCCGCCAAATAGTAAAATGATTAAAGACATCAAAGGCTCTTCCGAATGTAGGCCAGCCAGTAGTTAATGTACACATACTTGTCTCATTCTTGAAATATTCTGTTTAAAGGTCAAGTCCACCTCAGAAAAATGTTGATTTGAATCAATAGAAAAAAATCAGACAAGCACAATGCTGAAGATTTCATCAAAATCGGATGTAAAATAAGAAAGTTATGACATTTCAAAGTTTTGCTTAGTTTAAAAAATAGTTAAATGAACGATCCAGTTACATCCAAATGAGAGAGTCGATGATGTCACTTACTCACTATTTTTTTGTTTTTTATTGTTTGAATTATACAATATTTCAATTTTTACGAATTTGATGATTAGGACCTCCTTGCCTGAAGCACAAAATGTTAGAATAATGGAATTCCATGTGTTCAGGGAGGAATGAAACTTCATTTCACATGACAATGAGGAGAAAATCAAAATATTTCATATTTCAAACAATAAAAAACAAAAGAAATAGTGAGTGAGTGACATCATCGACTCCCTCATTTGGATGTAACTGGCTCGTTCATAAAACTGTTTTGTTAAAACTAAGCGAGACTTTAAAATGTCATAACTTTCTTATTTTATATCAAATTTTGATGAAATTTTCAGTGTTTTGCTTGTTGAATTTTTCTCATTTTATTCAAATCAAGTTTTTGTTGGGGTGGACTTGTCCTTTAATAATAAATACACAGTGATAGATATAGGATTTAACAAAAACAACAACAACAAGCGGTAAACAAACAAATAAAAAGGGTTATTGCCTTTGCTTCGGTGCGTTTTTATTTCAGATGGTCAAGGGAACAATCTGAACATGCTAAACATTGCGTAGGAATACTGTATAGCTTTGAATTGCTTTCATGCTCGTAGTTTGCGTCATGCAAACTATGCCTTTGGAATATGAAAGGGAAGGGGGTGTATTCAAACCCAGATTACTCCTTTATCAGCGATCTCTGTAAGTTGATAATGTCGCAATGAATGTAACGTGGGATGGGATCATTTTAGCCTATTACATTTCTGTGCAGGAATCATTTCAGACCTCCGTTGGAAAGACCAGGTGATCTGCTCTTCAAAACCTCAACCACGTTGAACGAATGCTGGAAACAAGCCAAAACAATGCACACGAAAAGTTATTTTTAGATCCATAAAGAGTTACGTGAATATTATTCATTTTTATCTAGCATGTTTCGTCACTTTTATTAAAAAGAACACTATTCGTTTGAGTTTCTGAAACCCTTCTAATGCTGTTCATGATGTTTTCAAACTAGGGCCTACTGTATTTAACTTTGCACCTTAAGCAGCTTAGTTTTAAAGGGTACATGCACCACTGAGGCCGGGCTCGAAGCACCGACCGTCTCTGAATAGGCCCTTGGGAGTTTTGAGTTTAGCCCCAGCTTGCATCTTATTTAGGGGCCTACCTGCATTAGGCACGTTCAAATATTAATTTTTTGTTTGAAAAAAATATAGTCATTATTTCCGTTCTTTTATTAGGTGATGACTTAACAATAACAATCGCTCGCTTCCCTTCAACCGTAAATTGCATTTACCAAATTATACCCTTGCCATGTTTTGGAAAGATCCCGCAAAATTCACGGGAAGAAGCATAAGAAAATATTGTTCTTCATGGTTCGTATCGTCCAAAAATGAAAATGACAGAAATCATTATTGAAGGCATGAACCCAATTAATGCGGTTGCCTTATCACAACCAATTGAAATGTGGAGTATCTATCAAACAAGGGAGTTTTTATTGGACGTTTTTTTTTTCGTCAGGTCTTGACAAGTTCCCATCATTCGACGCCGTCGTACCTATTAAACGTGACAGGACCGACCACATTAAACTCGAATACCTGTTTACATTAATTCTTAAAACATGCATGCTCCCCCCCAACATCTTGAGTCGGTAAATTGCCAATTCGCCACTCACCACATGGTCTACCTTCATCTAGTGCAATGCCATTCCGCCCATCAACATTTCGTCTATCAACCATTTGGTCCAATAACCATATGGTCCAATCATCACTTCGTCTAATCACCAGTTCGTCTATAACCATTTCGTATCAGTTGGTCTAGTATTCCTTTATTTTTATTCATTTTGCCCAATTAACACTTAGTCTAGTTAGACCAAATGGTATATGGACTAAATGGCTATTGGACCAACTGGTTATTAGACGAAATGGTGAGTAACGAAATGGCATTAAGACCATGTGGATATTGGACGAACTTGGTAGACCGAAATAAATGATAGTATAGTTGGCATTTGGACGAAGTGGCATTGGACCAAATAAAAATAACCTTAAACTCGAATACCTGTTTTCTTTAATTCTTAAAAACATGTTTTGTTTTCGCTCTTCGCGCCACGAATCATCAATAAAACATGACGTCAAACCCTAACGACTGAAAGAAAACAAGAGGTTACTAATCTTCACGAATGATTGACATGAAGTATAGTGCAAGGTCATGGTTTTCAGAAATGAAAGGTTGACAAATAAGTGAGTGAGTGGGTGAAATCATGAGGTTTGTGTATGTATGTATTTGTTTGGTTCCTTGATGACATTTGCTCCTGCGACAATTGCTCCGCTGTAAATTCCACACACTAATGATCCAAAAACTCCGGTGTTGATTTAACACCAGTCTGTAATCTATTATGTCCACACCAGAGAAGTATTGAAACAACACCAGTTTGGAATCAAACCGATGCTGTTTTAATACTAATTGGTGTTGTATAAACACCTATCTGGTTTTAGACCAAAACGAAACTGGTGTTAACACTTGTCTGGTGTGGACATATATATATTCCGGGCTGGTGTTAAATCAACACCGGAGTTTTGCAGTGTACCATAAATCCCTTTTGTAACCATAACCCTAACACTATATCTTAGACGAAATAAAGTCCGGGGCAATTGTCGCCGGAGCAAACGTCGTGTCACCTTCTGGGTTCATGATCCATGGTAGAATAGAGTTGAAGAAAATGTGCCCAACAACTTATAAGAAGTGTGGGTCGGAGGGGGACATTCTGCATCTGACATTCAAACAAAATGATGTTGATTTTATCAAAATCTTCTCTTTGGTCGTCTTCGTATGCGACAAGTTTTCAAATGTTCATAGTTCAAAACCATTCAAAGATCGTGTGAATGCAAATCGAAGTCACCAACCACAACAGAATAGGATTTATGTTAAATTTCTGTAATTCAAAAGTAAAATCATGACCACTGAGTTTCTATCATCATCCTCCCAAAAGGGAATATCAGCAACTGGCTACCATACTTTGCTCACAGTACAATCTCCCATTACCATGGTAACGTTCCCCGAGTAGTTCTTTTTATACTCGCCAGTATGATATTAAAAAGAAATGAAAAATAAAAACAAACTCTCAGACTTTATAGAATCCAAGAATATGTGCCATGAGGGCTACAATATCCGACCTATGAACATATCATCGGATCATTGCACAAGTCTCTCTTCGGTTCTCCGGTAGTATCCGGACATTTTACAACAGAACCATGGGAAGAATATAACAAAACTATCCCTCGTTTAGCGGCTATGGCGTGAAGTTTTCCCGGCCTTAGAAATCATATAGAAATTTAAAACAAAGATATTGATTTCATTGAAATAGAATGAAAATAACGCGTTTATCGTATTGATAAGTTATGCATCATCTAGGTGAGATAGTATTCACACGAAATGACGAACATACAATACTTAATCCACAACTGAAAAGTGAACACAAATAAAGTAAATATAGAGGCAACACAAATGTATATATACAAACACACCAGACACTTACTTTCACACATTGTTTTATTTTTAACACATTTTCTTAAATTTTCTTACATTATACAGTGTTTTTTGTTTGTTTTTCCTCGCATAGTGACAAGATTTTAGGGTGCAGGTATACGTGAGAAATTGCAGTCCCCTTTCTCATAGTAATAGGTGGAGGTGGTACAGTGGTGTGTGTATGTGTGCTAGGAGGGGGGGGGGGGCTGGACGTAATTAGATATGATTTCTTATATTTTCATGTTTCAGTGAAATAATGCACTTTGTATAGATTGACATCACATCGAGGAGAAATTTTTAGCCTCTCGTATACTGATTGTCCTGATGGTGTCCGCTGTTGCAGACTGGTGTTAAAAGGCCTTGTCAATTCTCGCCATAATTACCCGTTCGGACACTCTGGATGGGTGAACCGTCCCCAATATGACTATTCCAAAAAATCAAATTATGACGTACATGTATAATGCACTTGACAGAAATGCGTGGTTAAAGTCAACCCTCCGTGCTGATTTTTGGAGAAGGTCACCAATTATGGCAATGTGGTTTATTAGCATGGTGCCGAGCTCAAAAGTCCTGACAAATTGGACGATTCTTTGTTTTAGAATGTCTGGTTCTCTCGATCATTTCTAAAAGAATTGCAGGTGATGCTGCTCTCATGGTGTTGTGGTCGCTCTGTTTTGGGATAAAGTTGTTTGGTCGGGTGATGTTTACGTTTTGCTACGAAAGTGACATGTAACAACAATACAACTTTGAGATTTCGTAAGACTCGATCTCAGACGGCAAATCCTGTGGGTTTGAAGTCCCAGTCTTTCCCCCTTTTTAATCTCTGAAACTCTTTTTTATTGTTGGTCTACACTTAAGAATAATATTTAGCTTGGTTAGGGGCCAAGTTTGCTTTCATCGGAGGGCAATTCATCTTGCTGCAATCAAAATGATACAGTACAGCTTTACTTGATTTGACAATAACTTTACTTGACAGCTGGCACTGTCTTACTCAGCAATACTTTCAACCCTTGTCGCGTAACACAAAGCTTAGCGGTCGATCGTTGGACTGATGTTTTACGACTGATCATACACAATAATCAATGCAATCAATCCTTAATGTATATCTTTACGATCAATCGCTCAGTTTTAAGTTAAGGGGGCTTGGTGTGTCAATGGCTTCCAGTAATTAAAAAAAAAATCGCAAAATGCCCCAGAGAGAAAAATTGTTTTTTATTCTGAGGGTCTCCGAGAAGAAATTATTCGCTTTTATACTCTGGTCAATTTCAATTTATTGAAGGTGAGGAAAATGTGAACATTGCGTGCTACACATTTTTTTTCTTTTCACGTCATGTGATTTTCATGTTCGTGCATGAGCAGTGGCGTAAGGGGCCACAAATACATGACGTAGGTGGCGAATTTCAATTTTGGGATAGATATTGATATAAAGATTCTTTGAAGGGTATTATCGGCCTTGGTGTGGCTTCGATTAGGATGGTTCTGCAATTATGTTTCCGGTCATGATTGGGGCTTTTGCGTGAGGTTTCTTGTAACAATTAGTGTCAGGAATTACCATGGATCAACGTGTGTTCCGAGTGGCATCGTGAAACTGCTATTTTTATGATATTGGTCCATCGCGGTCAATGTTATGACCCGACTTCCCTTCAAGATGATGATCTGACCAGGTGATTTGATGATGAATTATGGTCAATATCAGGGTCCGACACCTTGTAATTGACGATAATTAGGCCAAGGGTCAATGTAATAATTCTACATTCATACCGTTGAAAATAGTCTTCTTCTAGACTCAAATTGCTGAGAGTTTTTTATTTGCCGACAGTACACCAATCCGAGTGAACGCGCGATCCCGAGAACAAGAACCCCCGAAAACACTTCTAGGGGAAGTTCACCCTGACAAAAATTTTATTGTGAAAATAGCAGAGAAATTATTTTAAAAATGCCGAAGGTTTGAGAAAAATCCATCAAGGAAATAAAAAGTTATTAGAATTTCTATTATTTGATTTGTGACGTGACATGCGAGCAGCATTCCTCCATAGCGAATGGTAAAAGAAAAATCAATGAAATGTCATTTTCTCAGATAATTGAAAATGTGCTTTACTGTACATTTTGTATGTCAATATACAAATCATTTCACACCTGATCATGAAAAGAAAAAAAATAAGTCACCAGAAACCATTAAAAAATGAAATTCATGCAATTACATAACACATGGGGCAGCTGCTCGTTTATGACGTCACAAATCCCTAATTTAAACCTTTTTTATCTTTAACGGATTTTCCTCACAACTTCACCAATATTTTTAACTATTTTACTGCTATTTTTACCCAAAAAAATTATTTAGGGTAAACTTCCCCTTTAAACCAAGAATTGTTTTTCCTCGGGCCTCTGGTCGTTCACAGCGAATAAGGAATCCAGCAAATGGAGTCTACAACTATAGACTACGGTGAAACCGACTCCAGACCGATAAAGCTTATTACGTTACCACCACTGACATACAATTTCGCTGGTGTGATTGTCTGATCTGGGGAGCGTTTCATCAATATTTTCATCCGACAAGTTGTCAGATCTGACATCTTTCCATGATTTTGATTGGCTGAGAGGCGCTGTTCCTATGGTAACTGTCGGATAAAATGGGACATGTCGGATAAAACGTCCGACAAGTCCTTTCATGAAACGCCCCCAGGAATCCCCTGCACTGGTCTGACATCTTGGGTGCCATACTGATTTCCTTGAAACTCATAAAAGTCCGACATGATATAGTAGCGATATAGGGATATGGATGAAAGGCGGTCAAGATTGTAGTGATGTCCACCTTGACCATAACATTTATTACCGATGTCGTCTTGACCATCACACCTGTCATGCGTACATCAATGATGAAGGAAACAAAACTAGTCTGCAGGCTCAAACCCTTGAAACTGCAGTCAACAAGTGGGTCTTCACACAAAGACTAGCATATATTAAACATGTTTCAATTCAGGACGTTATTGGCTCAAGTGACGGGTTTGGATAGCAGACGACAAGAACATCGTGAAGACACTGAAATCGCTGATCAGAGATGTAGTCGGGGGGGGGGGGGGGCACTCGGATTTGGAAAGGGTAGGGGGACTGAATTACAGATGGGGGTTGTGCTTTTTCACGACCAAGCAAAAAAAAAGAGACAAGGAAAGGGATAAGGATGAAAATATGACATCATTTTCTGAATATTATGTCAAAATCTATCACAAACTTGTATTTTTGTAATAAAAATGTCAAAATTTTTGCTTACATCACTCGCTCGCAACATTAAAAAAAATACGCGATACGCCAGATCGAGCCCCCTCAAAATTTGTGGTTCACTACGCCACTGGGTAAGAGAGTGTGGCCCCTAAATCTGCATACCCTTACTGAATGTGCTTATGAAACGAGGGGGTCAAAGCCCTCTGCGAATGTGAGTGATCGGGGCCGATTTTTATCATGAAATGGGGGTCTTTTACACTGACGCCTGAAATGGGGGTCTTAGAACTCTCATATTAAATGAAAACAAGTCGTGCGAACTGACTTCTCACTGCTGGTCAATACAAAAGGGTGAAAATGGTATGCTATAAAAAGGAAAAGTGCCGGACGTCGAAAGCCAAAACACGGATAAACCCGTCAATCCCCAATACGCTCGAATTTATTGTACAGTAGACGCCCCCCTCCCTAATTTCGCAGTTGGCATATGGATCAGTTTGAATAAAATATTGTTTTTCTTCATCAGTCTCAATTGTAATAAAGTAATTTATGAAATTTGATACCATGGCATACAAATTCAATTACCTCCATTCATTTGATTTATATGAGCGTGCTTGAAGTCGAGCAGTGTGATATGTTCGAATATGTTATTTATGGGAAAATATTGCTCGTATGTTATTTTCATTCCATATATTACATAAATAACCCAAAGCCGGAGCTCGAAAATTCAATCTCCAATCGAATAAAGGATTGCGTTATTTCCTTTTGAATGTAAATTTATTCCAGACGAAGTATAAATGGTGCAATAGTATAGGTTCATTGAATTAAATATTATGTTATTGTATTTTTTTGTGAAACCGCTGTATACGTGAGGAGCTTAAACTTCCGTTGTCTCACTGCTTGCATAACTTTTTCCCCAATCATGAAAGATTGGAAAAATCTGATACACAGCCCCAAGGGTAATTCTTCTCCCATGCATTATTCGTTAAGATAAAATTGATTGCTTTATACTATACTAAAAAAACATGAAAACGCTTTAAATGATTAAATCCACTTGCTTTCACCGCGTGGTTTGGTTTGCGGTTTAAATCACCATTTCCTTCATATTTGCACGACTCTTTGTTCAAAATATTCACTTGCATGTATCTAACGAAAGTGATTTTTCTTATATACACAAAATTTCCTGTGCATGTGACGAAGTGTATGAATGTTCAGACATTTGAATGAAGATCTTCTAAACCGTCGCATTTCCATAGTAATCTTTCCAAATCTCCTTCGAGTTCGAAATGATTTTGCCTCTCATCCATGACTCATGCCATGTATGTGGGTGCAGTTTGTTGCCATGGAAACTGATCTTGTTGCGACGAGTGCACCTGGTCTCTTTTCTCGGCTTCCCGCCAATTCTTTTTCTTTAATTATCGAAAAATCAGATCACCTGTTTTCTTGTTTCCGACGTTGAAAGCAGGCTTGGGCATGGCATATATTGGTTGAGGCAATGGTTGATCCGTCGAATATTAGAAAATGGTGAGATATTGTGCCACACCCATGCAGCTCAGGTGAGGTAAATGGTTATGATATATGTCAAAAATTTATTTATTGTAGTGGTAGAAGCGGTTTTCGCTTGAACCGAGGTGATGATTATGGAACGCCAGCAGGGTCATATTTTTTTTAAACAAGTGCACACCTAGGTACCAATAATGCATACATCATTTCCACTTATTTGAAAGCAGGATAAAAGAGCATTGTAGATTAAACATGTTAAATGCCTTGCTCACGGGCATAGGTGCCGCGGCCGGGGATTGAACTCCGGGTTTTCCATGTATAGCCAGTCGCCGTAGACCACTCGGCCACGGCAGACATAAGCGATACGTAATCTTATTCTCGTTCTTCCTCATATTCACCTTCTCCTTCATTACCACTTATATCTTTTTTTTTTTTTTACTATTTTCATTCTTAATCATTATTTTTTAGCTGGTTTGGAGGTGTTTGGAATGTTTTGAAAAATTCATCATTTTTATAGATACGTAATGAAGTTTTATCTTTGTTTGATAAAGGCAGGAAGAACGAAACATGTCGTAGTCACATTCTTCTGGGCATTATCCAGCTTATTCAATGATCTTTCCGCTACATTCACGCCAACGAAACCGACTCCAAACCAACCGATAGTATGTCATTGGTAATAACGTAATAGCTTTGATCGGCCTGGAGTCGGTTTCCCATGTCCGAATGTACCACATTTTACTTCGCTGTGCGCTCCCCATGCAATGTCAAGAATGTTCCCCTCAGAATGCACTTTTCTCAGATCACATTTCATCTTAAAATCGGAGAGACATCTCTTTTAAAATCAGGTCGGGATTGGACAAGGCTATATAAGGCTAAGGACATGACAATTTGTTGAGTAGGGATGATTTATCTGTCATTGTTTGTATTAGAAACAGTTCCAATTTCAAACTCCCAAGTCCAAGTTATCTCACCGTCGTAAGGAATTCAATATAAGTTTGTAGGACTGCAGGAACCGTCTACTTGTACATTAACGAGTAATTCGATACTTAGGCTTGTAATGAGTTTGATGAAACTTTGCTGCTTCATCATGAATCACGGGGAAAGTGAGATTCAATTTCGAGATGCGTTCAATATCGTCAAGGATGACGATTTATCAGATAACTGAACTCGACAGATTGCTTCTTGGCGGAAAGGCTGAGGTAATTCTTCGTAAGAAGATACGCCTCTGGCATCCACATGCATGGTGTCATGTAAAATTGGGAAAGAAGGGAAAACGTCACCGGTGCTTAGCGACGTGATGTTCAGATTGAAAGGATAAATCGATGGGCTTTGACGGAGGGAGAACATTGGTAATGGTTACAAGTCAAGGTCCCGGTGTAACATGAATACATTAGTATCACATGACAAGGAACGCCTCGCCAATCTTAATTGGTGTTGTT
The DNA here is from genome assembly GCF_018143015.1 of Lytechinus variegatus. NCBI lineage: Eukaryota > Metazoa > Echinodermata > Echinoidea > Temnopleuroida > Toxopneustidae > Lytechinus > Lytechinus variegatus. Next base: position 51,429,833 of record NC_054740.1, on the reverse strand, counting down.
TCTTATTTCAATCTGTCTGTATTATTGGGGCCCGATACAGTACGTGGCGCTCTCCCCGCATTCGGAAGAGAGACTTCGTATCGATACACTCTTAAAAAAAACCCCTGATTTTACAGAAAAAAGCAGAAAGCAATAACAGAATCATCCTGTAAATTCATAATACTGAATTTTTTCTGCACTTTAGCAGAACAGGTCTGTTTAAAAAGGGGAAAAGGGTGTTTTATTTCAGGAAATTTGTAAAATTCCATACACCAAATACCAATTTCCTGTATAGATTTCACAATCTGGTAAGATTACAGGTGTTCTCGAGACTCTGCTGCAGGAACTTCTTTTATTTTAAGGATAAATTTTCTATACGTGTAGACACATTTTGTTTATTTGCACTTCGTCTACAATGTCATTTGATTTGTGTATTCACAGCTGAAATTATTTTGTTATATTATTTTGTATGATATTTTCTATATTATGGATATATCTATGAATTTTATTAGAGGTGAGTGAATAATAAAGATAAACAAAAACATTGATATACGACGTACGTACATACGACGTATATATACACGACGTATGGGCATACAACGCATGGATGTAAAACGTATGGACACACACAATCTACACTCTAAATGTAAAAGATATAATCTGTACACTCCTCAGAGTGAGACGAGAGACCAGTCATATTAGAGTGGGATTGCCATCTTTTAGGTTTGCAATATAGCTCCTTCTGGAGTGAACAGTGTACAGTTTTACTCCAAAAAGATGTAAATCCCACTCCAAAAGGGCTGGTCCCTCGTCTCTCTCTGAGAGGATTGTTATAAGGGGACCATTATTAGCTCTTGCATTGTATGGATATCGGAAATGCTCTTTGATACATTGATACGCAATTTCGATATCGAATGGGCCGTTCTGGTCGCCGTCACCTCTGAGTGGTCGAACGTTAATTCATTCATCGTATCAATACATCGTATGACTATACCACTCCGTATTCTGTTTCATAAAGAATCGTGTTATTTACTTAAAGGACATGTTACAAGTTTTGCACACAATGGAAATATATTGAAAATGCATTGGAGAGTAGTAGGTTATAGGAGGACCGGTACTTTGGAAAATTGACAACAAGAGTATTACTAGGAATAGATGCAATTTTTACGGTAATGAGTCGGGGGCTGGGGAGGGGCATTGTGACCACTGGATATGCCATACGATGTTTGTAATTGAATTTCAAATGTTTCAAAGAATCTAATAATCTGCATTACAAATTTGCTGAACAAGAAAACTGGAGATATTTGTTTGGTAGACGGTGATTTTGATTTACATGGAAGAATTTCTCGGTTTTCGCTCAGGTGTTGGAACATGTGAGCGGAAGAAAGGCGTGTGATGCCAATGTGAGCATTATCTCGCAAAGCACATTGAGATAGTTTCGCCAAAACCTTAAGTAATTGATTGATATCTAAAACATTAACTTATCTAAAGAGACAACCTTCAATTAGTGCCTGGCATCCTGCCCTAGCCTTAAATGGTACTACCCAGAAGCGAAGTGAATGCATGTTATCTTCCAGTCTTACAGTTCGATAGTTCAATCCCAAAAGTTACCTGAAACAAAACAAAACGCACTTGAGGGTTCCTTTTTTATTCCTGAAGGCTAAAACGACAATGGGAATGGAGTTGTAATAGTTTGAAATCAAACTGAGAATAATCCATATTCCTATCTGAATAATAGGCCTACCTCAGTCACATTTGCTCTCGCCACACGGCGAGTCGAAAACAGCCGTTATCACATTTTTTTGTACCAGCTACATATAGGTGGTTTGAAAAAAAAAGTAAAATGGCTGTTTTCTAATCGCCGTACAGCCGCCGTTGAACAAAATGTGACCGAGGTATTACTCAATATTGATCAATTCGAGTAGAACTTATTCTCATACATTGATGTTTTGAAAAAAAGAATCAGACTTCGTTGCAGTCCAAATAATTGCGCTCATTTGGGTTAGTGTTCTCTGTGAATAAGACTACTATCTTAATTTATTCGATAAAATCAACATGTCACTAATTGCCAATTGCTAGTTAATTAGATTCCCTCAAAAATTATTCCTGTTCTTCTTTTTTCTTCTCCTTCTTCCTTTTCACTTTCTTTTCCCCATTGCTTCCCCTCCTTCTTCTCCCCCTCCTCTTCTCCAAGTCTGCTTATTTCCCTACTTTTTGTGTTCTCCTACTACCATGACTATACAAACTTTCTTTCTTCCTTTCATTTCAAGTAACCCTGATATACTTTTAATTGTCATTTTCTAATTAGATTATCTTAACCGAATACAGACCATAATAGACTGACAGATGTCGAATAAATTCACCTGTCATTTTTGGCATCACGGAAACACAGTCATCACAAATTGCCTTTTAAGATAATTCAAATTTTATTCCCTTATCTTTTAATTTCCCGCTTTCCTCTGACCCCTTTCAATTCAATTTCAGTTAAATTTCTTCCAGTCAGAGTACTTTCCATCGTGATCGTCCCTCAGAGGTGGGATTAGGCATACGTGTTAGGGGTCATATCATGCGTATTGTCAGTGCACCATTTTCTTTTAGAATTAGCGAGCGAGCGAAGCACGTAACAATTAATGCTGCGATTGATTTGACAATCAAACCATCAAATTAGCAAATTATTCAAACAATCTTATTCTTTAAAAAACATGATTAAGTTAAAAGTTCCTAAAAAGCGCCTTGAGCGCTCCACAGAGTGGATTTGGCGGGCGGGCGCGATATAAGTCTAATTATTATAATTAAAAGTACATGCAATTTGTTAACAGAGGTCTATCATTCTTGTTAATTATTTTGTTGCTTATTTCATTATTATTTCAGTTTTCCCATGGGGGGGGGGCATCTCAAAGATTCAACGAGTACATCAATACAGCCGTAAATAAGGGAAAGAGAAAACACATCCCCGCTATATTAAATGTAATCATTATGTAAGGTTTCCTGTTTAATTCTCTTTACCGCACTATTCAACTTGCAATCCTTGAATTATTTTATCTCTTTAGTTAAAGAAATAACATTTGATGCATGAAATGTCTTAAATCCGTTGCATCTGTCATTACTTGAGAATTGTTTTTCACCTATAGCTATTACATTCGTATCAATCGTCATAATCTTGATCATTAATTAAGTAGGGGCCTACATTTCCGACAAATTCATTGTGTATCCAGGAGTTTCAAAGATTTCAGATACATGTGAGGTTCAATTCACGTGTCTATATTTTCTAAAAACGAATGAATTATTCATCGTGATTAATCATAATCTATCTACATATCCTGTTTATAAACAGTATTCTTTTATTTCACCCGGGATTTCACCCCCCCCCCCGACGAACTGTGATATGATATCCTTGAGGCTTGACTTTTACGAAAAAACCGCCATGAAATATATCCATTTTTGCTCTTCCCATCTTCTTCATCGGGGTTGGGGTGATAATAAAGATACAATCACTTCCAAAGGACTCGAACCATGAACTTACCGGTCCACGATGAAGTCATGCATTAAGCATGAGATGGTGGCACCTCGATCTTAGCATCACATCGTGATCAAAACTGATAAAGGCTTAAGCAAGATTACTTGAGTTTATTTAGATACTGTCCGAGCTCCGAAGTGTCCAAACTAGAACTTCAAGTGTTACTTGTATATCATTATTGTATTAAACACAGACCGCTGTTTAAGCGCTTCATTGATTGTTATGATAGAAGTGGTATTTATTTCCTAGTTCACTCCCTTCGCTTTCTTGCATCGCATAAATTATTCAATATTGCTTGTATCGCTGTCATTGATAGCGCTGTCACACCTTCGCGTTTTAGAGAGCGTATACGCCCGACGTATGAGGAATTTGGCGAATACGCTGGCGTACGTCGAATACGTTACGGGTAAGTTTTGCATACATTAAGAGTACGCTAAAACACGCTGGTATACGGCGAGGTCGTCGACAAATTTTGTGCAAGCACAAAATTTTTCGACGTATGCCAGCGTATGGCTCATACGTCCCGCATACGCGATCGTTGATACACGTTGACACACGTTACTCGTAAGTTACTCATAAGTCGATGTACGTCGAGATAATGTCCAGCGTACCCTAAAACTTACTTCTAACCTATGAGTAACGTGCTTTGAACGTATGTGTAACTTAACTCCAACGTATATTGACGTATGAAGACGTGCTCCGGACGACCACAAAACTTACTGAACGTGTTTATAACTGACAGCTACCGTATAATGGCGTATTGACAACGTTTATAGGAATTGGTATATAAAGGTGGGGTTCAGCGGTCTTCGAAGTTTTCTTCGGCATAGCGGTGGTGTTGATACGGTGATGTATCGTGCGGTTATGATTTGAATAGTCGAGCGGCAGCCTTTTTATAGGCTACGACACGTGTTCGTCAGCGATACGCTGCCGCGCGCTATGCGTAAGTTAGGCTATCGTAGGGCATAAGTTGTGTACGCCAGCAATACGCTAAGCATTCGTTGGATTACGTTACTTATAAGTTAACGAAGCGTTCGATATAAGTTACTAATACGTTATGTATACGTCCAACTCGTTATGAATACGCTAAGTATACGCCCAGAGTTGAAAAAAAACATTTAAAGTTCAGCGTATGCCGACGTTTTAGAGAAAGTTTGATACGTCGGGCATACGCTGTCTAAAACGCCAAGGTGTGACAGCGCCATGAGATATCCCGATCTAGTTTCAAATCTTATATCACGAATTTACACTATGAAACCTTGACCCCGGAACATAAAAAAACTTAGCGATTGATTTCTAAGATTGATTGCATTGATATGTTTGATCTATCTTAAAACAAAATAGCTAATTAGGTAACAGGTTAACGACAAAACATCATCATCACCATCATTCATGTCATGTGTGAAGTATTTAAGGCGTCTTGTTGCCCATGTGTTTTTGAAAGTCTTTTCTAGCCTGTTGGGGGTCCTTAAAAAAAATCCCCGCCCCTTACGTTATAATCTGATAATAAGCAGTTATACAATTATATCCTAAGTTTTCAAAATATTAATAACAAATTTGTACCAGTGTACCGAAGATATCATTTACAAAAAACAAATGCCGTATCAAAACAGATCAAAACAAATGTTATAAAACTGGAACCATGGTATTAATACAGGTTCCTAATTCGAGATCTCCAAAGTTATATCATTTCCCTCGAGGCAGCTGGAAATAATTCATCTTTTTCATTTTTTAAGTAACGCTTGTCATGCTTGTGATTTGTTTGTGCTTTGGCCTGTTTCCGGGCAATAAATTGGCAGGAACTTTCTCCTTTTGGACACCTCCATTATACATATTTCCATTGTATTGGAAAGGAAATAAGACAGACAGTATATGCCTATAATATCGATGTTGATAAATTAAAATTGAAATAAGTCTTTGGAGCACATGCATATGCTTCGGAAGTTCACTTCGACAATAAGTTGGTTTTAATAGTAGCAGAAAAGGTCAAGTCCACCCGAGAAAAATGTTGGTATGAATAAATAAAGAAAAATAAAGCTAGAATCCCGCTAAAAATTTCATCAAAATCGGATGTAAAAAAATTTCGCTTATTTTTCACAGAACAGTGTTACCCAGAACGTGCCATAATGTATTGTTAAGCAATGCTTATTCCACATGTTCAGGGAGGAATTAATCGTTGTTTCATTGACAATGAGGAGAAAATTAGAATATTTCGTATTTAATATAATAAACTACAAAAGAAATAGTGAGTGGATGACGTCATCAATCTCTTCATTTGCATACCGACCACGATGTTCATATTTCTGTTTTGTGAAATTAAGCGAAACTTTGAAATAATTATCATCATTCACACTAAGAAAGAAAGGTTCAAAATTAAACTCTGAAAGGTTAATGCAAAATCAGCACCCTGTGTGTTCAAAAATTGAACCCCTGATTTGGGTTTCTAAAATTGAACCCTGCGGTTGGGGTTCATTTTTGCACCCTGCGGGTTCAAAACTGCCCCTTAGGGTTCAATTTAAAATTTAGGGGTGTAGTTTTGAACCAGATGACTGAGTGCTATGACAATAGATTTTCTACGTTCCAGAAATCGTCCGCGTATTGCTTGCCAAAACTCCTGATTTTCCTTGGGCCCGTTGCAAAAAGAGGTGCACTGGGTTCTTCGACATGTTCGAACGCACTATTTATGAAGCGCAAGTCTCTAACATGCGCTTTTAATTGGCTAAAAATCACTTTGTGTTTGATCATAATATACTTTATAAAAAGGGCCCATTCATTTATCAATCAACAATCAACGGCGACGCATCGTCTGGGAGGGCCGGGGGGGGGGGGCACGTTGACGCACATTAAGTACCTCTACCCAATTATTTTGTTTAGTTGTTTTTTCTTCTTCTTTTTTTTTCTCTATCTTCCACCTTTGCAATAATTGTGTGATAGCGACACCGGGGGAGGGGGCAGGGGGCTACGAAGCTGTTCGTATAAGCTCTTTAACATATTGGAGGTTGATAGTAATTTATTTGAAAAGGCATCTGAATGATTTGTGTAAACAATTATGATAGCGTTATAAGAACATCTCTGCAATTAAGAAAAGGGGCTATCTTGTGTAACACAAAAAGGTTGCCATCAATGCATAAAGCCATGTAAAACAAGCACCTTTATAAGTTCCCATCATAATAGCATGGTCCCTGCCTGTTCTCCCTTCCCAGGTAAATATTTATAACACATTTTTGCTTCTACCAATGAGATGATCTCCTTGCTTCTAACATTGCACTCTTTCCTTGTACACCCTCCTTCTCTCTTTCGTCTTTTCGTTCGTATTCCTTGAATTACTTACCTAAAGTATCATGTTGGAGAAGAAAGTAAGAGACGATTTATACCCTACGAATAATCTTTTTTATGCTCACGATAAGTTAATGCGTCCGCAATTATACAAACGGTAAAAAAGCTGTTTTTATGCAACGCTGCTTAGACCTTTGTAGTAGTCATTACACACTAATATTCAATCAAGAAATTAAGCATGGTTGTTTATAAAAAAAGAATTACTATTGTTTTAACTGTCAACCGACTACTTACAAATTTCAAACAGGGTTTTTACTTTGCATGTAAAGTCATTCACATCTGTATCATTTTTATTTTACTTCTGTCCATGTTTTTGTAATCTGTGTATTCATTGAATGTCCTTGTAAAATTCATACTACATGAAATTTACGAGGTTGTACTGTTATTAGCAAATGGATTGTGGATCACGGTCTATATTTAGGATTTGGAATCGTTTTAATGTTCATAATAAAATCAGATTCTTTGAAAAATGAAGTATATTAAGAATATCGATGCCGATAATAAAACAAAGGAGTGTATTAGGATTATGAATATCGATAACAAAAGTCTAAGAGGATGTGTATATTCTCTTACACACACACACACACCCTTGCATGCATATATACATTGCGTATGAAAAAGTTAACACTTAGAAGTAATCCTGTAAAATTGTGTATTTGTAATATCCTGAAGCCTTTTCCTCATTTAAACATTGGTACAGTTCTCTTTAAGCAAGTGACAGTATAACTCATTTACGGTTGAATTATCTTTCCGCTTGGGTGAGCACCACTTACTTTTGAAAAGTTCGTGAAAAAATGATTTGCGCAGAACTTGGACATGGACTTTAGCTGGGAAGATTTATTTGAAGATATCTTTTAACTTGTTTCCTTGCCCAAAACACTTCAAAAAGCGCAATTGCGCCCCTCCCTCAGCCCCCCTACACACACCGACGCCATCGTGATGGTATCTACTTTACACGGAGCTTTGATTCACACGATGGCTTTGGCTTGATTTTCGTTTTGTTAATCATTTTCAAGCTTGGGAAAAGTGGATAAACAAGTATTAAAATGAAATGTGAAATGCTATCCGATGTTAAAAACTGAGTGAAAAAAAGCTGGAGATGTCTGAAATAAACTTCTGTTTCCATTCAATTATGTCCTCAGATCTAGCCTTCACAAAAAAGGGTAAAGGTTGTGTATACCTAGGATGAAAATGTTACTCTGGGTAGATAAGTTATTACAAAATGTTTAAATGTATTTGTTTTATTTTAACTTGCTACGCAGGGTCAGGTCTTTTCCTTTACACATCGTGAAAATGATTTGCAAACCGATTTCTGCGAGCTTTACAAAATGAACAGTTCTTATTTCAAGAGTAGCATTCTATCAACATTTTTACTTCGTATATGCACAGTGCTAGGCTTTGGTATGCAAATGGAGGGGGGCGGTGGGTCTGTGCCCCAAGCATCTCCTAAGACCAAGATAAGAAGGTGAAAAAGAAAAGCGGTAAAATATGATTTTACTTGTTAAAAATTCTGTCGAAAACTATCGCAAAATTAAATTTTCATTTTAGAAAAGCTCTCTTCTAGAAATTTGCCCATATGACGAAGCCATGCTGTGCCCCTTAACCTTTTTTTTCCTCATTACACCACTGTTGTGATGTCATTATAGACCCCTAACATTATTTTTATGTAATGTTGTAGCACATGATATAACATGATATGCCCTGTAATAATATATATGTGCTATAAATATGAGCCAATTACCTCATTAAGTTTGTCCAGGGTCCGTATTTATCTGACCACATTTTGTACGCGCTTGAACTGTGCTGGTTTTATGTTTGTTTGTCTTTATTCTATGTCCTATGTGAGGAGTATTAGCCTAATTGCATTTCATTTCACTCGTAGTAATTTGACAAAGGAACGATGGGGGGGGGCTTATGCTGATGTTGCACACTGATGTCAGTTGTGGGTGTTTCCATGTTTGATATGAATGCTTAAACTTGCCGTACATCTTTAGGGTTTTTGATATACTACAGAATAGTTCACATAAATACTTTATTTTATCAACAAATTTTCTATAAAACATTCATAGCCTTATAATCCAACCCCCCCCCCTTTTTTTACTCACTTTCAATAATTGTTTCGAGGAAACAAACAAAATACTGGACCTGGACAAATTTTCTCATGTTTCTAGTTCATATATAGTGTCTCATTTCAGGAAATATTTTCCATTTGTATATTTCCTTTTTCTCATTTTTTCTCTACCGTGTGAAAGTATCTTGTTTCAGTATCTATATTGAATATTATCATGATTATTTAAGGTCATATTGAGCTCCGTGGTATAACCGGCCAATAAAACGAACTCAGGGGACCGTTTTAATAAAGATTTAAAACTGTTGTAAAATTTGCTATAATTTCAACTACCATTGTTTGCTCACCAGGCAATCACAATCAAGATTTTCGTATGGTAGCTATAACAAAGGCAATTTTACTGTAGTTTTAAAGGCTTTTATAAAACGGGCCTCCAAGGATGTGCACATGATAATGAGCATCCGTTATTATATTGTCATGGTGATCATAATCATATCTAGAATTACAATGTTTCTTAATCATTAGCGTGATAAAATCAGTGATATTTACCGTTTGTTGCCATGGTTACAGGATGATGTCTGTCCAGCTTTGTCTAATGTTACATCTGGGAGCTCCTGTGGTGAGATGACGTCATCATCCGACAATTCAATGCTGCTTTACTATTGGTTGTTTATCATCGGTCAGGTGTTACATGGATGGGGCGGGTCGACCCTCTACACTGTCGGTATTACGTATATGGATGAGAGTTTGCCGTCTTCGACGTTCGGCCTTTATATGGGTAAGGCAAACCCTTCCGCTATGACTACTGAACATGAAGCAAAGAAGCGTATTTTCACAAAATTTGTATTGGTAATGGTCTATTCACGGATTGGACTATAATTCATGGTTCAATAAATTTTGACTTCTCATAATTCGTTTTGTATTTATCATGGCTCATATCATTTTCGATATGTCATGATTGTTTTTATTGTAACCTCGACTTTAACATCCATTGGCCTCCACTGGGTTACTGTCCTACCCCACCGAATTATTATCGAAAGGAACAGATTATGATTACTGTCGCGTTCATCATCATCATCATCATCATCAATACCACCATCATCATCATCACCACCACCATCATTATCACAATCATCTTGATTACCATCAGCATCCTCGTCACCATTCTCATCCAAATACCACATAATCAACGAAGTCAACATCACTATTTACACGATTTTCACCATGACTGCCACCACAATAATAATAATCACACCCCCACCATCATAACCACTGCAACCACACAATATCACCAAAACTACTATCATCAACACCATTACCATCATGATCATCAGCATCGTCATCTACACCACAACCACCACCAGCACCATCACCTCCACCGCAATCCCCACCACCACCAACATCATCCCTAATTCCTGACATTATCCATTCCTGACATTATCCACCAACCACCATTTATACTACCATCACCACTACCATCACCATCACCACTACCATCACCACCACTATCCTCCATACCCCCACCACCACCGTCACCAGCAATACCACTACCAATACCACCCTACCACTCGCCGTCACGCCATTACCCTTCTCTCCATTTCGACAAGGATATTAATGTATCACCTTCGTCATTCATTCCTCAGGAATCTTCACCGCTATGAACGCCGTTGGACCAGCTCTGGGTTACCTGATAGGCGGCGCCATGCTGTCAGACCTGTACAATGATATCACAACACCTTTGTCAAGGCAAGTTTACAATCATTAGCTCCATCTTCAACCTCAACCGAAAATGAAGATGTGTGCATTTCCAAATCCTTCCCAGTAATAATATAGTACGTAAAATGTTAGAGAAAAAATTAAGTGAGAGATCCAGGCGACTCTGGCAAGAGTTAGGTATTGATGAAACGATTGAATTTATAAGTCAAAGATCAAGTTGAGGATCTTAGGAGAAAATGGAAGAAGGATCTGGTGCACATTCTGGATTTTAATTAAAAAATGCAATGTACATTTTTTATATGTCCATGCCTTTAACCAGAAGTTTATTTCCTAGAAGAATGTGCAAAGTCCATCAACATCTTGTTTTGAATCACACCTTTCCTGAAGACCGTTAGTCTATCGTACCTGCGTTCCTGTCGGGTCGTGTCTGTCACTACCTTTCATCAGCGTTACACGCGCTAATCAGGGAATTCCGTTTCAAAGGGGACATAGATACATTAAATCGAATACATCAACTATTTGGAAATTTATTTGTAACTGTGCCAGTATTCCTAAGAACCTTATAAGACTTCATTCGTTGTTTGCCGGAGGCATTCATTTTCAGCGGCTCGTTTTTAAAAAGATTTCCTATTGATCTGAGCAAACCCAACTATATGGGATCCATCAAAGTCATAATTATTCATAATTATAGGAAACATAGAAAACGTCACTTTGAAAATGAAGAAGAGCACACTGGGATATCACAGATGCATGCGGGAGATTAATTTTTAATATTTAAAAAACACCTAAAAGAGATATTATGCTTCTATTGTAGATGTCGCTTGCTTTCCATAGTTCAGACTTTATAAAAACGGTGTACAGGATGTTTTGTCTTCTTGAATAGTCTCAGTCATAATTGTTTTGAAGACCTAATTGACAGGTAGGGTATTGACGGAGGCCTGTTACATCCCCGAGTTGAATGTAAGCTAATTAGGGAGTAATTCAAGTAATAAATCATTTTAAGTCAGTATCTTTTTATCCAATGCCGGAAGGAAGTCAATGGAACACGGTAGTGCCATAGCCATCACAATCGGCCTGTGATGCAATGTCTATCAGGATCGGAACCTTCCTATTTTACGGGGACCGATGTTTAAGTTTCACGTGGATTTTCACTTAGATTTTCATCACGGGGCTGCGAACTCCAAACCTTCTGGCTCTCAGTCCGTTAACCTTTTTATTGCACCACATCAACCATCTGCCCTTACACTGATGTATGTTTGATTCATCTACACTGTTAACAAAACCGTGATTTTACAGAAAAAAGAAGATTTTGCAGAAAGCAATAACAGAATCATTCTATAAATTCATAAAACAGGAATTTTTCTGCAATTTAACAGAACGGGTCTGTTTAAGAAGGTGAAAAGGGTGTTTTATTTAGGGAAATTTATAAGATTTCATACACCAAATACCAATTTCCTGTAAGATTATGCAATCTGGTAAGATTACAGGTGTTTTCGAGACTCTGCTGCAGGAACTTCTTTTATTTTAAGGATAAATTTTCTAACAGTGCAGGAAGACAGTCAAAGGACGAAAGGAAAAAGATATTCATCTGGACTTACTTTTATGAAACGGAGAATATAGTTTCACGACTTCTTGAACTAGTCTGCTTTGGTGGGAAATTGTACGCGCGTCCAGGATCGGACGTAAAACTGATCACCGTTTCATAAAAGCAAGTCCAGATGAATAGATTTATTTTTTTCTATCGTTATTTCATCTGCCATCTCTGTATAACATCTTTAACTTTTGAATAATCTCTTTGCTTTTCGTATAGTTTGGACATCACCCCTGATAATCCTGTTTGGGTCGGAGCTTGGTGGTTGGGATTTTTAATCAATGCTGCGCTCATTTTCATCTTCGCTTTCCTCAACCTCGGCTTTCCAAAGAAACTACCAGGTAAGAGAATTCATCTGTATTGAAAAATTAAACCGGGTTAGTAAAATCATGACAATTAAATACAAAATTTGGAAACCAACTCACTCAAATCGAACTTTTAGCAAAGGCACCAATTTCATCAACGAATCTCAGAACATAACTAACTGATACGTTCACGTATGAGAAATGAATTTTCTTAAAGTCCTACAAGGTCAGTTGTAGCCTGCTAATAAGGAAAGAAAAAGTTATCAAGTTGATTTTAACACAATGAAGATATCAATCCTGAATACGGAGGATTGCCTAGGGCCGAACTTAAGACGATTGTTTTGTTCAAGTTTTCGTATCGGGCCCTTATCAAAGAAAGTTGGAACTATTCTCCGCGTGATTCACAATCAATCTCATGGGAAGCTGGACCTCTATCCTGTCGCGATTCTTCGTCTCCAGCATATATTTTTTTTTTTTTTATAGATTTTTCTGAAAGTCAATCTTTGACCATCGCGATAATCTAAATGGAAATCATCTGGGCCCCGTAACAAAGAAATTAGAGATTAATCGCTAAATGAAATAACCTATCAAGACCATCGTTGCATGTGAACTTTGCTCAGTAGACTGACCAATCACAATTGTTCTTTCAAATTAGCGATCAATCCCCAACCTATGTGTTACAGGGCCCTTCGTCTGTTTGATAAGGGTAAAATAACAATGACCATTCAAGATAATTGTTGCATACGCATATTGATCAACATGCTGACTTTGAGCCAATCAGATTCGTTGTTTAAAATTCGCAGTTTTTAGCAAATCTTTTAATCGATTAGTGTCTGGATACCCGTCTATGTTGAGTTCATGACGCTTGATTTTACAACCGCGCGAGAGCGTAAAACATTATCTCTGAAGAACATCTCAATTTGGGAATCGTTTATGTCCCAGTCCATGAATGTATACCGTAAGATAATCCCGTTATCAAGATAGATTTTCTCCAGACTGAATTGTATTAGCTTTATATTGGTTTTAAGATCGTTTTGGGTGTCATTCTGTCCTCCTATCCAGACGATGTTATTACCCCCATGGAGCATTGGCACACATACAGGGACGGCGATACGGGGGGGGGGGGAGGGAAGGGGTGAATGTCCCATGATTTTTAAAGTAGTTAAGAATATTAAGAAATAAAAGCAAAAATAAAAGAAAAACGGGATAAAATAGAAAGGGGACCATCAAAAAATGTCTTAATACACCTATTATTCAGTTAAAAATATGTCGCCACTTTTAGGTCGCCTAGTCAATCCCCTCCCATCGAATTCCTTAGCACCGCCCCCTGCTAATATTTCCTTGTTGAAAAAACAACAACCAAGTTTCAGTGGTAGGGCAGCGATGAAGAAAATAATCTCACATTGTTTTAAATTGAAAAAAATCATCACCCGTAATGTTGATGATGAAAAACAAATAAATAACACCAATATGTATATGACATAGAGCTTCCAGACTTTAAATTCACATGTCCTGTACGAGTCCTCAAGACACTTTAGGGGGAAAAAACAACGACAACAAATGAAAACAATATAAAGGCTTATCATTACTTATGAGGCTTGGGTAGGCCCTAACTAATTACATTTTGTTCATATTTTACTTTTTATTCATTCATTTATCTTCTGCGTGTTCAGCAGTAGTTCTTTGTCCTATCTTTTAAACCTGTTCACATGACATTTCAATTTGCCATGATGGAATTAAGTTTGACATTTATCGTACATATTTGTGCATGATGTATGGTGCCATTTCATGTGTGCTCTAGCCATTCAAGAATTGTGAGTGATCATTTAAATGCGAGGCAGGTGGAAGCGTAATGCCTGATAACTTCGATGATTTATTCTGGCAATTTGAAAAGTTGCGATGACAAATTACATTGTCAGTTACAAAAGGGTCAATCATCTATCTTGCTTGACAAGCTTCTTATTTTGAATTGTTAAAACAGTGATTTCTTTTCCTCTCATTGATTCGAGAGAAATTCCTAAAAGTTTTGAATTACCAGGTTAACCTTTTTTCGTGACCTTCTTTTCTAAGTAGGCCTATTCCTTTTTATCCTTTTTTTAATCAAAACTTTTACCAAATTAAAGTGGTGAGCACCGTCCCTCTCCTTTCACACACACCCACACCCTTCTTCACGCACCTGCATACACATATACACACATGCCTACACCCTCACACACGCACGCATGCCTACACACACTCCCCCACTCACACACACACACACACACACCCTTACACATACACCCTTACACACATACACACACACTTCCTCACACACACTTGCACACGTTTGACATAGGAAGGGGCGTGGGCGAGAGTGAAGGTGATATTAGAGAATGCATGCAATTCAAGGAGAAGTGCTTCTAGAACTCTTAACGTTGTAAAGCATCGATACAATAAAGATTAAATCCACTTTCCTTTAAATTAATTTCACATTTCCTTTTGTTTTTCTATCTTTCAGTAATGGATAAGATTTTACAAGAGAAGAGAAACGAATCTCAAGCAGGTTGCGAGTTCGAATCCCGGGACGGTTCGTACCTCGAAGTTCTTCAAGACTTCCCCAAGGCTCTTTTAGGCCTCTTCAAAAACCCTCCATTTATCTTCCTGTCATTGATTGCTACCTGTGAGTGGTTTGTCTACGCCGGCCTTACAACGTTCGGCCCAAAGTTTTTCGAATCTCAACTCAACATCTCGGCAGGGGACGCAAGCTATGATATAGGTAGTCCTATATTTTTGCCAGCATGACTTTGTTTTTCGATATCATAACCATATACCGTTGCTCGATAATTCAAACAATAGCTATGCCTTATTAACAATGTTTTGTTAAACTTAAAGGCTATTTCATTCTTTCAAAGAAGACTTTATTCAATGTTTATCAAAAGGCCTCATTATTGTGAGGTGCTAATAACTAAAGATGAGACCAAACAAAAAAAAAATGGAATATGTACGAAGTATTATAGTTCACGATAGTAAAAACACGCATTTGGGGAAAGGGGGAAAACACCGCCCGCACTCCCACACAATCGCTTTCAAAAGGGTCATACATTTTAGTTGTAACCAATTCTGGTGAAGGGTCTCTCAAAATTAATATTTAATCTCTTTTTCTTCTTAACTTTCTCTTTCTTAGGAATCATCAGCGTCTCGGCTGGCATCGTAGGTTCCCTGATAAGTGGAGTATTGATGAAACGACTGAATCTATCTGTCAGAGGTCTTTTGAAGCTGAGTGTCATTTGTGCCGTAGTCTCTCTCCTGTCGCAGTTCGTATTTCTCTTCCCTTGCCCTGATATTCCTTTTGCTGGAGTGACAGTTCCCTATGGTAATGGGTAAGTGGAATAGACATTTGAATACCCCCCCCCCCAGTTTTCATTATTTCAGGGGTGTACTGATTCACGCTATGATTAAAATGAGGGATGTCCTTGAAGTTCTATTAAAAACCCTTTGAAAATTTGTGCCCCCCCCTTTCGGAAAATCCTGGATCCGCCCCTGAATTGTGGTGGCGATCGTATAAATGGATCGCACAACAGTGGGAACGAAGTCTTCCCTTTTTATATGCCTTGCATTATAATGATCAGTAATTATTTATCCTTCTACATTAATATCCAAATGCTTGCCGAGAAGGCAGAAAGTCTCATTTTCAAGTCTTTAGTATGTCTGATCGGAAACTGACTCGAACCCTCTCAAACTTACGATATCCTTACGATCTCCCTACGAGCTACGATTTATGAAGAATTTGCTTTATTGTATTAGCCAATACAAAAGATTGTAGCCAATATGTCCGGGGTATTTTTTTTTTTTGGGGGGGGGTGTCTCGGTGAGACAGCAGCCTACTATATGAGCTGAAAACACAAAGACCAAGACATGCCTTTTTTTTAAATTTTCATCATAAAAGCGAAAACTTTAATGTCAATTAAACATGAATCTTAAGAATAAAAAATGGGATAATTCTAAACAAAAAGAGCCCATGAAAACAACAGAAACACCAACAAAAGAGTCATTAAAATGTATTTAATTCAAAATTGTTTAATCCTCCTCTTTCAGCCAAGGCACCCTCAATAGCACAAATATTTCAGCACCATGTCACGGTTCCTGCGCATGCTCAGATACGTTTGACCCCGTCTGTGGAGAGGATGATATCCTTTACTACTCGGCCTGTCACGCTGGATGCTCTGCGCAAGAACAAACATTGGATGGCAAGATAGTAAGTCATGACTTTTGTTAAATAAGGTTTACTTGTTTCTTTGTTTGAATTGTCATTTATGTTTCTATATTTCTAGCGAAATAAACACGTGGTATAGTTATATTGACGATTTTAATGGGAGTGATTTTATTAGCTTAATTCCTGCGTGAGAATACTTTGATGAAATCAATTTCACGTGAAAATTTTGGATCGAATTATATGATTCAAATATTACTAGATATAGAATACCTTGAAAGAAATGATCATGACTAAGTCAGTATCAGCAGAGGAGTTCAGCGTTTCCAGATTTTAATGTATGATGAACAGGAGAAATTTAATGCATGTACAGTTCAATACCTACATGCCTATAAATAATCTGATTGAAGTGTAATAATTAACATGTCTGCTTCTGTGGGAGATGATGATATGGGGTTATATATAATAATATAGTTGTGCTCAAAAGTATTGTATCTCCAGACTTCAAAATTAAATAGGGCCAATCTAAAATTTGGCAGAACTTGGACACTTTGAATATGCTCATTTTCTGGTGGGGTTAACTAACTTTGGAGCTCCACTGTAAGAGTATTCACTTGATCCAGGCAATGTCTGACTTTTTTATATTTCAATTATGTCAATCCTCCCTATTCTTCCTTCGCATACAGCAATACATGAATTGTTCGTGCGTTTCAAACCCCGCTTATCCAAATGGGGACTCATTCGTGTCTGGGACCGTCGAGAGAGGACGCTGTTCACAAAAGTGTGGCTACCGATGGTTATTTTACATATTGATGTTCGTTGCCCTTATTTCGACGTCGATGTTAATAGTTCCAACATGGGCAGCAACAGTAAGGTAAGAATAAAGGCAGATTCTGGAATAGGGGAGGGGGGGGATAGGGACGTACGCTAACTAACCAAAAAAAAACCTCTTCTGTATTATTTTACATGTTTTAAGAGGAGCGTATTAAGAGGAGAGCCGAGGTTTGTATACTGACAAATTCTCCTTTTTCCGATAACAATGAACCATTATTGATATATACAGTTGATCGATTGTACGATTGCATCAAAACTTTAAAACTTTTTTAACTTACCCTTTTTTCAAGTATTGCTCTTTCTTTCTTAAATGCATAGTATATTTTTGACAATATATATCGTTGATAACTCAAAATACTTATTATATAAAACGATTATTATCCTGTTTACCGAACAAAATATATATAAATCCATTTTAACAGGTGTGTTGAACATAGTCTTAGAGGCCTAGCTCTCGGTGTCCAAACAGTTATGTATGGAGCATTGGGTAAGTCATTTTAGCACAAACAATTTCCTCAAAATATTTGCTGCTATATGTCAGACAAGCAAGATAACAGTGTCACTTAAAACTATTATCATTTATATAAAATACTTCGATGTATTTTTTGTATGGAATTTTGATGTTTTGATCTACACAAATAACAATTCTTTTAGAAAGAAAAGTACTATATTCCTATCAGGCGATTAAAAATGGACATTGTTATTCGGTAAATATGCCGTTGATTTAAGCACCTGAAATACAAGACATGCAAATAGAGTTAGGTAATGATTGGTCGTCTAATTTACATAATGTATAATGCATATTAATGTTTTGTGAAAATGTGTTGGATTTTTGATATCATAACTTTCATATTTTACATCCGATTTTATTGACATTTTAAAGGTTATCCCTTTTAATACTAAAAAACGAAACTTTCTTTTAAAGCACTCGTTTTTAGGTCGACTTGGCCATCGAAATTGTGATATATGATTTGACTTACTGGCGAATTTCATTTTGTTTTCTTCTTTCAGGCAATGTTCCTGCTCCGGTCGTATTCGGGCTCCTTATCGACCGCTCCTGCCTCCTGTGGGAGACAGCTTGCAACGGCTCACGCTCCTGCTGGCTCTACGATAACAAGCAATTCGCCAACTCATTTTTTCTCCTCACCGTTATCTTCAAATCGTCCTCCCTTATCTTCTGTATAGCAGCGCTTCTCAGCTACAAACCGGTCTCTGCCGGTGTCCCGACGGATTCCAGTCCCAGCAATCTGCCGGAGTTCGCCCGGCGGTTTAGCAGGAAAGTGTCGATACGGTTGTCCACGAAAACGCGAGGATCGGTGTACCCCGTGGATACATGAGCAGATCATTATAGAACTCACCACAGAGCATTCGTGGAACGTAGATTTAAAGGGACCATTAAGTCGCAATTCATACGTTCGCGAGCAGTTCGCTTTATCTCGACCTGTAGGCATTGAAACCCTTTCATTCAGGACCAGCGAAAACGAAAGGATACGGTGTACCCCGAAAACGCGAGGATCGGTGTACCCCGTGGATACATGAGCAGATCATTATAGAACTCACCACAGAGCATTCGTGGAACGTAGATTTAAAGGGACCATTAAGTCGCAATTCATACGTTCGCGAGCAGTTCGCTTTATCTCGACCTGTAGGCATTGAAACCCTTTCATTCAGGACCAGCGAAATAAAAAGCAGTGAAACTCGCTTCTTGCGAAATTGCGTAGTTCCTCGGACCCGTTTCTTGCCTTGCCATCCAATGAAGAAGTTTCGCTTCAAGACGCTCGACGGATTATATAAAAAACAAAACATCCTAAATGGAAAGGGTATAATTGTCAAAATGTGAAATAGTCAGAATGTAAAATGCCCTTTATGACAAAGCACAACCAATAAGTCTTTGTCGAAATTTGATGAATCAAAACAGCAGTTTCGTCCTGAACTCTGGACAAACGACATATGTGCAATTTTTCGTCTGCCCCTAAACTTCGGATGAAGCTGCTGTTACGGTTCACCGATTTTCGACAAAGACCTTCCAGCTGGACTTTGTCATTTGACGGGTATCTTCAATACATTTACTGTTCTTGAATCCGTCGTTCGTCATGGAAACGAGGACCATGGACAACATCAGCGTCACCATCAGCGACGATTAGAAGAAGGGAGAATCGTTGATCTAAAATGCGCGCATTAACAGTACTTTTAAAATGAGCTTACATGCATTTCAGTATTATAATTATTTGTATTTCACAAAGAAGCTAAACAATCAAACTGCATGTAATATTGTCAATGTTTTTTGTATTTGTAATGTAATGTTTGACTGTATCGTGAGAGTAGCTGTTATTAGCCTTTAGAGGGTAACTAGTAAGTCGATTTATTTTATCGTCATGAGCGGAAAATGGACATCATTATTATCTTTCAATCTTCACTGCTCAGAAAATACTTTCAAAATGATTAAATGAATGAATTTTGATTTACCTCATTAGCAAGAAACCTCGCACATCTGAAGAAACGAATGAAAAATATAATAACTGATAATGGGCGAGTCGTGGTCTAGTGGTTCTGACTCTCGCCTTTCAAACAGAGGGTCGTGGGTTCGAATCCTAACCATGACGTGTTTTCCTTCAGCAAGAAATTTATCCACACTGATGCACTCGACCCAGGCGAGATGAATGGGTACCCGGCAGGATTAATTCCTTGCATGCACTGAGCGCCGGTGATAGTAGCTCTAGCCAAAGCCGGAATTGATAATATCAGCGCTTTGTATCCTCGGGCAAAAAAGCGCTTTATAAATACAGCTATTATTATTATTATTTGATTATTTTTAAATCACGAATATTGAGAGAGGGTAATCTCGACAAATTTTACGCACAAAAGTTTGTTGGGCATATGCATCGATTACGGGTTTTGTTATTTTTCCCCACAAGGTTCCTGAATAACATCTTATCTTGTTTTCCATAAAGCCTTGACCATTATTTATATTTTATGACGTGTATTTGCTGAAAAACGTCGTTTTGTATTCGTATTGTGTTTGTATAAATGTAAACCTTCAAAAGTAGAGGGCAGCAATACCGGCAGTGTTGACGCCCAAATAAGTTCGTTGATGTACAGTTTGTAAACCATATCAAATGTCTCATATCTAATTTGATTTCTGTATTTATGCAAGTGTGATTTTGTCATATATATGTATATGGAATAGTTATGAAAGTATGATACTGTAACTGTTAAAAATATTCTTTACCAAAGAGGTTGTGGAACAAGTCTAAAGCTGCAAGAATTTAGAGTGCATGGCATTATAATTTTTTTTTAGAGAACAGGTGGTTTATTTTATTTCCTTACGAAGAGACCAAGAGGTTGTCAGATTATACCAAACGAAGCATAATGCTGCGAAACGTGTCAATATTTATAAAGAAGATAAATATTTTCACATTATCTGCCGTTTCACTTGTTTATATGAATTGTTGGATAATATAGTGCGTCGAAAGAAAATGTCTAGAAGTGAATGGAATTGATTTTTACGGAAGAACGTTAGTGCGACCTTGATTATATCTTTTTTAGGATAAATTACCCTGCCGCTCCAGTAAATTTCTCTTGAAAACTAGTTCACATGTAGCACTAAAATTGGCTTCCGTAGAATAGACTAGAGTTACAATTAAAAAGATCAGAACCGATTTTTATTTATGTCATCTCGTCATTTATTTAAAATCATCAGCTGGCCAAATTATTGAAATAGAACGTCATACAAAGCAGATGTCGTTCATTTCATTTGATTTCTTTTTAGGCAAAATAATGTGACAGTTTTTTATGAATGAAGAGCCACTCTGCGCTACCTCACGGATAAATTTACTAAAGCAATCCGAAAAGTTATGATGAAATTAATTATATTATTGCTTGCAATGATTTCCAGAGAAGATAAAAAACAAGAGTTTGAAATCGTTAACGTTGTGATGAATCGTAAGAATTGCATTTTCATCAATTGAAACTGATTGGAATAACTGATATCCACTTAAACTCTTTCACCCTATCAATAATTGGAATAAAGTGTTAAATTTGGCAATAAAGGAGCTCGTAGAGTAATTACACGTAGCTAGTGAGGTGTTGCATTGAGGAGCCAATGTGCGAAAATAAGCCCCCGTCCTAAAGAAATATTTGTAACCCATTTTATAGAGCTAAATGTTCTAGATGAAACGGCACTTTCGTCGGATACAATTGTCTTGTTCTTTTGTAAAATCTGATGATATGAAACCATACATTATACTTCTTCGATATGTTATTGCAAGTAAATGTAACTGAATAAATTATTTTGCTCTTGTAAGCATAAAGTGTCCAATGGATAGTTTTTCTCTTCTCGAACATTATAAACTGTCAACCAGTAGGAGATTACCAATCCCACCCAGGCCTTGTATACAGTATATTTTATAAACTCTACAGGGGGTATGTCAATATAATTACTATTAGTGTAGAGTTTATGAAAGATATTGTATACTGGGAGTGGGATGGTATTCACCTATACTGTGTATGTGAATATGAGGCAATTAGAAACATTTAATCTTCGGGTTATCGGATTTGCTAATTTGCTTCTTTTAAGTTTCAATGCAATCATAATTATATTCAAACTAATAGCAAACTAGAAACACCTACAATTGTATCATTAATAAAGTATATTGAATTCAATTCAAATTCATCCCACAAATTGGGCAAAAACAATCATAATATGATCCAAATAAATATCTTAACAGGTAGTTTATAAATACAGAGGTAAGTCAAACGAAGGTTGATTGACGAAATAAGCGGTGTACACGTGGCAAAAAAGTCCGACAATTTGATACAAAAAAAATCAAAGTACAAGTGGGGGGGGGAACTTCCTCTCTCCCTGTCTTGCTTTTCTACGAATTAAATTAGGATTAAGATAATGTATACCTGATCTTCATAACTACATATAAGACAGAACGTGATAAAACAGCATGATAAACTAAGAACGAGGGCAAATAAAATGAGAGTGAGAGACAAAAGGCTTATCGGTGGCCATTTTGGACGCCATCATAGATTTGGAAGTTTTCGCAACAAATTTATTTCAAGTAGGCTTTACATTACAATCACAATCGGATGTAAAATAGGAAAGTTATTACATTTAAAGTTTCGCTTAATTTCACAAATTAGTTATATGCACATCCTGGTCGGTATATAGAATTAATAAGGGGACTGATGACGTCACCCACTCAGTAATTCTTTTGTAATTATGATGTATGAAATATTTTAATTTTCTCCTCATTTTCATGTGAAACAAAGATTTTTTCCTCCCTGAACATGTGGTATTACCATTGTTTTGATATTTTGTGGTTCAGTCAAGTTTGTTATCATTGTCAAATGTCAATGTATAGATATGAAATTTTGTGTAATCAAAACAACAAACAAAAAAAAAGAAATAGCGAGTGAGGGACATCATGAAGTCTCTCATTTGCATATCACTGAGTTGTGCATATAACTTTTTTTTTAATTTAGCAAACTTTAAACCTTATTTTCTGGGGTGGACTCGACTTTTAAGCTTGAAAATGAGGAGGTCTACTTTAGTTTGTTAGGATGGTGGAACACCTCCCCCCCTCCCCTCTGAGTTTGGACCTCCACTTAGAGAAAGAAGCGCAATAAATGTTGTGATGAATTTTTTTAACTAATTGCCCCACTCTTCAGTTAATTAGGGAGACATATCGATACACACGTCATGTATGAAAAATGAAATAGTTATGATATCAATAAAACGAAAAAGGGAAAGTTGGGACATGCCGTCATCAGTCCATCTTATTGATATCTATGACGGCGTGCATAGCTGTTTTCGCAAAGTATTACTGAATTTAATATTCAATAACTTTGTTATTTGTTATCCGATTTTGATGAACTTTTTTAGCAATTTGCTTTGTGAATTTTACTCTATTTATTAATTATAGTTATTTTCAGCCTGGAGTACCCATTTAATCAAGTTATTGAACTCAACTCTGCAATGGCAGGGATATTAGCCTTTCATCAGTGAGGGCCTGAAAATTAGCAACATTCCGGGGCGCCGCTAGATTTGTTGATGGAGGGGGAGGGGGTAAGGGTATGCATTCTATAAACGAATTTGACAACCCCCCCCCCAAAAAAAAAAAAAAGAAAACAAAAATTATCACCCCAAATGCAAGGTAATTTCGACCCCAAAAAATGTGCCTCGCAAAAAAAAGGGTGATCATCCCAAAAGTGAGTTCATATCCTCCAAAATACATGTTTTATTTCGATTTTGAATGATGTATTTTTTCCATCTTTCATAAGATACCAAAAATAGTAGGGGGAACATTTGATATTGTGTCCCCCTTCTATTTTGGGTGGGGGACACGTCCCCCTGTCCCCTGGGATTTCTGCCCATGGTCCGTAATCTAATATTATTCTTGCCGATCATCAAGATGTGCTCAAAGTGTCTCTCTTTGCCGGTGCCCCACAAGTTCAATACTTAGATTATAAGACGCTCTGTCAAAGTACCACCCCTGCATACATGCACATTATCCTATATTTGGAATAATTGCATTAACTGATATTCATTCCCTTCAAAGGGAGGCACATTAAATTGATACGAACATGTGAAATGTGTAAAATAAATGGGAAAATCAGAAAATTTGTGTACAAAACAAAATGGAGAGTTGTCCACAAAATCAGCCATTTTGAAGCACGTTTGCCAATTTTGAGGATCTCTATAGAAAGTACAACACTTTACAAACGTCCATAACCTGCTCATTTCATAACCGATTTTAATGAGACTTTTTTTTAATTGTTCCTCTCATTTTACCCTTTCCAATAAAATTGCTTCTCTTCTTGGGTTTTGGTTTCCTTTAATTAATACGCAATTTATTCACATTGACTTTAATAATAATAATAATTATACTTGCTTATATAGCGCTTATTACTTACTTTGTCAGAAGTCTCTAAGCGCTCTACAGTATATGCAGCATAATTACACTGGCTTTAGCAGTGCAGCTGTTACGCGCGCTGCGTTTCAAGGAATAAATTCCTGACAGGTACCTCACCTGGGTTGAGTGCAGCACATTGTGGATCAATTTCTTGCGGAAGGAAATTACGCCATGGTTGGGATTTGAACCCACGACCCTCTGTTTCAGAGTCCGGAGACTAATCCACTGGGCCACAACGTTCCACTTTCATTTTGTTTCTTGCGAAGGGCATCGCCAAGTAAGTGTTCCTAGAATTATATGAATTTGGTTTTCATTGTTACCTAATCAAATGCTAATATAAGAAAAATTCCGTGTCAGGACTTTCTTTGATAATGGTTAGCAAATTGCTGTTTACATCAATAGGCTTCCAAATGAATAATATTGAAAAAAAAGCGCTGAAACTATTGAACAATGAACATATTCTTCTGCGCTGCAATAGCTTGTAATTGGAAGTGGGTTGAATTGTTTATTCCAAATTATTCACTGATTGTTTTCTTGTCTTTGAATTATTATCATCATTATAAGCCCTACTCATCAGTTTGATTGAAAACCATTTATTTTGTAGATGATAATACTAAAATAAATGTTGGCACTAAAAGTTACTTTCATTTCAATTCTGTTATGTTCGGACCTGTAGAAATCATAACTAATTATTAACGCGTATACGCTGTATAAAAAGAACAAGACAAAATATGATACCTTGTTTGTAACGATTAGAAAATGCTCTGTATTCAAAATCCTATTCATTTTTTTAATCTCATTTATTCATTCGTCATCCCTTTATTCTCTATCAGTTGCAAGCCTTCATCACTGTCATTAGCACACACCTTTCTCATGTCTTTGCCACTTTATTCTGCATTTATTTACACCATATCTACACACTTCCATTATATCAATAGGGACTCTATGGCGAGAATGTTCCCGAGAACGCTTAATGATTTAATAAGAATTAATAGAACCAAACTGATCAACCAAATTGATTGCTCTTCCTCGCAGGCGGCAACGATATTGCTCTCTTCTGCATGTTCGTGGCCTTTTCCAGACAAAATACACTTTACCTTGCATGCGGGTAAATTTCAATTTTATACATTATTTTTTACATGCTTGACTGAATTCTATTACAAGTTTTAACCCTATCTATCCCGCCGCGATTACTTTTAAACGCACCGCTAGCTGATTTTTTTTACTTCTAATTCTCACGCATCTTTTGAGTCCAAATTTGCTATATACGTCTGACTACGCGGACCAGAAATTTCACAACGTTTTGTAAGTGCATATCCGACCAAAAATGTCCCACCCCCTCCCCCCCAAAAAAAAAGAGATTTTATGTAAAAATTATATGTAGATTATGTAAAAAAAAACATGAATGTATAATCATTTCTGCTTCTATAAAAACAAATGAATTTATGTTATTCAAAATTTGAATAGTGTGACCGACCGGACGATTTTCATGAAAAAGAGAAAATACATAATACTTTTCTGAATAAAATAAGATTGAAGATACCGTCATTTTATATAATCCTTTAAAACAACTGTCCAGTCGAAAATTTAGAAATTAACAATTTACAGCCAAGTTCTGATTATATGCATCATAATGCACGAATAAAAAAGTACTATATATTAATGTTTTTGCAGATTAAGTCGTGGCTGCCGTGTCTGCCGATTTTTGTTGCGAGAGCGAGATCAATAGCTGGGATCTAAGGGGGACTTACCCCCCCCCCCCTCCCTGTTATGCAGTTTCAAAAACAACTCGGGCTATATACATTATTAAAAACCAGATTTAACAGAAAGAAAAAGAGAAGATTTTGCAAAAAAACAATAACAGAATCATTCTGCAAATTCATAAAACAGGAAATTTTCGGCAATTTAACCGAAAAGGTCTGTTTAATGGGGATAGAGTGGTGTTTTATTAAAGGAAATTTGTAAGGTTCCATACACCAAATACCAATTTCCTGTAATATTACATGATATTATGTAAGATTATGCAATCTGGTAAGATTACAAGTGTTCTCGAGACTCTACTGCAGAAACTTATTTTATTTTAAGGATAAATTTTCTAACAGTGTAGGAAAAACGTTCTTTGAACATTCTCATCCTGTACTGTAACACAAGTGAGAAGTATGGAGGGGGGGGGGAATGGTGAAATACATACCATTTACTGAATATAATGTCCAAAATCTGATTTCATTTTTATTTAAAGAAGATCAACATTTCTTTTGTGTAATTTTGCCCCATACGCCATAATATTCAGAAAATGATATATTTCGCTCTTTTCCCTTCATTTCCTTACATGTGCGTCATGCAATGTGGGTGTTTAAATGATATGAAAAACTATCGCATTCAACAACAATGATGATATAAAAAAATACTTTAACAGTCTAAATACGAGTAATGGAATACAGTAATATAGATCACTATGCATGTACTTCAAAACAGCATGAAGGCACATGAACGCAATGCAGACCGTTATAGAAATGCAAAGAGCGCCAGCTCCCGGCAGTGAGGGAAATTAGTATTTGTTTTGTGATGAAATGCTTTCACTGTCAATGAATGGGAAGTATTCTGTTCTTTATAGGGCAGCGAAAAGATAAATGTCAATATGAAGCCCTGTTCATGAAAGATCTCATTTACAATTCACATTCGCTGTACCCTGAAGAAAATCCATGAGGATAAACAAAAGAATGTGAAATACAAATAATTTTGGAATTTACTGCATTGGGTTTCTCTCAAGTTCAATTTCTTTTCAATCATTTTTTAGTTATTGTGTTTCATTTCTCTTTTTATACTCTTCCAACCCGTGAACATTTGATAACTGCTTTTGTTTTGTTTGTTTGATGTATGTATTGATTTATCCAGGAAGAAAGACAAATGATGAAGAGAAATAAATCTGATCATCTAGACTTACTGTTTGAATCGGGAAGGGGGGGGGGGTACAGTTTCACGTCCGATCCAAGACGCTTCTTAAGTAGCTCTGAACTGGCAGGATTTCCAGCCAAATTTATTAATCTTCATTATTTTTTTTTCAGTGGTGTAACTCATGGAAAAAAGTACAAGAGGCACTGGCGGATCCAGGGATGGGAGAAGGGGGCAAAGCCAGCCCTTGCCCCCTTTTGAGAGGCACAATACTTGTATTATAAAAATGCAGTTAGAACAGAAGTGTGCCCCCCACACACTCTTTTTTTGCTTGTCCAATTTTTTCGTGGACAAAATGTCCTTATTTTTTGTTGAAAACCATTTTTTTTGTTACCCCCCTTTGGAAAATCCTGGATCCACCCCCGACAAGAGGGCTTTCGATGTACCTTATTACCCTTATGTCATTACTCGCCTTTGTCCGTATGAAAATTTGACTCTGTAAATTGAAATTCAGTGAAAGAGAGAGAGTGAGAGAGAAGGGAGAGAGGTTTGGGTGATAGCAGATAAGAGAGAGGGAGGGGGAGAGGGAGAGAGAAGTGGGAGCGTCGGGGAAGAAGGAGGGGGCGGGGGAGACAGAGACAAAGGCATGGTAAAGGACTGATTTACAAAACGGGAGTGACCGGGGTATACAGTTGGTTTCACGCCGTTTTAAATGTCCCACAATTCAAATTCGAGACGACACATCTTGGCACCCGTTGAGACAATGTTTTACGACAGGTTTGAAATATCAATAACTCCTGCCCCACGTATTCGGTTGCCTTCGGGTATTGATTGCTGGAGTGGCGGCAATCCATATAGGTTCAACGCAAAGGTCAATGCATCTTCCCTTATCGCAGGTCAAGTACTTCAAACACTTTGCCTTCTCTCGTCACCGCGTTTCTTCCACGAAAGACACTAGAACCTAGTACCCTGGAAGATCATCTAGAAGACAATATACCCCGATTGATGTAGGTGAACCTGGACCAGATCAGGGTGTGTGAATCTTGTATCCTATATTCTTCTTTAATTCAAGATTAATATTATTGCTGCACAATGTCAAGCACTTTGCTTTCTTGTCAACGCGTTCCTCACCCGAAAGACAGTATACTGAAAGATCATCTTGAAGATATATTTGAAGACATTCAACCCCGATGGATTGAGGTAAACTTGGGGCAAATTAATTTTGTATCCCACTTATCATATTCAAGAAGTCAAACATTGTCAAACACTTCGCTTTTCCGTCATCGCGTTTCTCACCCGAAAGTTAATACTGGGGGATCTATAGAGTCGAGAAGACATTAAACATCGATCGATGTATAGATGAACTTGGGCCAAATCAACCTGCGTAAATTTTTAATCCCACTTATTATTCAAGATTAATGAAATGTTGCACTTAAACAAAGTCACAATAGACTACCATAACGATGTCTAAAAGGAAATTGAAATAAAACGCTTCTCACCTTTCCTGCACTCTCAAAAAAGTTTACCAAATATTGGGTAAAATTTAAACATGCATGTTGGTTGGGTAAAAAGATACCCAATCATTTTGTGTAAAGTTTTACTCAGCGTTTTTACTTAAGCTGATTTTCCTTAGCAATTATTGAGAGGCCATACAAAAAAATATGAAAATGTCTTACAACTACCTTTAGGTGCTAAGGTTTTCCTGTGTGATATATGTTTTCATCCACAAACCTTTTGTTTTCTAGTAGGTCTGATTTTGAAAAATATTTTTAATGGAAGATATCTATGCAATATATATAACATCGTGCATATTGTAAGGAGAGAGAAAAAAAGGATAATCATCAACTCATCGCGAATATGTTTAACAGTTACCATATCACAAACATTCCTGAGAGCTATGTCGGGGTGCATTTTGAATGTTGAAAAGGTTACAGCCAACAGTCCTAGCTAATATTAAGCCAATTTTGATGACATTTTCAGGAAGCTAATTGTAATCCTGAAAAGGTTACTATGCACATCCAGTCAATAGTCGTAAATCGTAGCAATTTCATTTGGATTGGACCATGCTAACTTATTTTATCCAATTGTAAAACTTGAAACCTACACCGCATATTAGTTACTAATAAACGAAGTATATGTATTAAGAATACATACTATGTTATCAAAATGTAATAACCAAGACTAACGGAAAACGAAGGGAGAAAAAAAAGGGAAGAGGGTGAAATATGGCATTATTTTCTGATTATTAATTTTTCTTTTTGGTAGTTCGAAGTTTTTTGAAGGGTGAATATCTCGTCAGATTCGTATTTTTTAACAAAATTTATCATTTCTTTTTGTTATACATAAGTGCCGTCAGTATTAGATAAATGACCATCTGCTAAAAACTTTTACCAAATTCAAAAGTTTGAACCAACTCTTTAAGTTTAATTTTCTAAATTCAAAAGCGCCTTCTGGCCCGTGAGCTCCGTCGTTTTGCTCTTTCGGATGGTGACGGTTGGGTCGGTCCCAGACGTAAATAATCATATGTGAGTAATACAAGTCTGACAAAACTCAATAACACACAAACACACACACACACACACTACCGCCTTTTTACCCCGTTTTGCCCTCTCACTTTGCTTTCTTTCTGTCTCTTTTTGCTCCTTCGAAATTTCAAAGCCCTGTCCACCGACGTACACTCATTTTGCCCCAGACCCAATAGATTGACGAGCAGTATAAACACTGTAAAAACTGTGGTGTTAAAACTGACACCAATTGGTGTTAATAGAGGACCACACCCTGAGGTGTTAAAATTACACCCTAGAGATTGAACATAACACCAAAGAGTGTAAATGTAACAACCAAAGGTGTTATAATAACACCTATAGGTGTAAACTAACACTACCAATTTAACACCGGTGTAAAATAACTGGTGTGGTCCTCTATGTACACCGGTTAACACCACAGTTTTTGCTGTGTATATGCCACTACATGCAGTCCGTTGAACTAAATACATTGCATGCCAAGCTTTCTCAATAGCCGTACTTCGATTATATATATTACTTCATTCAGCTCAAGGTGTTATTTATGATGAGGTAACGTAAATTGTTTATTGTGTGCAATAGTGCGCGGCGCTGCCATAATTTCAGATACGCAATACGAACTTGACAGAAATTAGCTCATGCACACTGTCTCATTTCAGGCATAAAATTTAGACAATATCTAATCGCTGTTATCAGAAGACCGGCAATGAGAAGTGAGCGTTGATGTGACCTACTTTAATTTCAGTATTGTTGCACGCAAATGGGGGAAAAACAATTGAGTTCGGTAGGTCCAAAAAAAAATTATACTTTGGAAAACTATCCTTTTATTACATAAATCTAATAAATCAATCATATCACATGTAGCAACTTAATCCTAATTAATTAGAAAACTTAAGAAATTCATTTACTTGTTTTTCGGGTGACTTCAAATGATTGAAACCGGAATTAAACAAGTAGCTACATTTCAGTCACAAACCCTTTTCTGACCCCACCCCCCCCCCAAAAAAAAAAATATATATATAGGTAGTATCTAGAATTCTAATTAATGTTTTGTTTTGGTTATTACAATTTAAAATTGTATCCTGATATTTTGCCTATTGTTAGTTTGTAACAAAGACTGATTAAGATTAGAGAATCATCACTTTTGGTACTGAGTAATCAAAATCATAGTTGATGTAGAAGACTAACACTAATTGTCTCCACACTTCTGAGTTTAGTTGTGTTAGGGTGTACTTTGTCAAACGACGTCACTCCAAGCAGCGGTTAAAGCGATCAGTATCTCATGCAAGCATTGTAAAGCAATCCTCCCAGGCTCCACGATCTATTCTGCAATTGAAATGCCCTCTGTGCCCAATTAGTCAGTGTAATCGTTTATCGGGCCTTACTCGGCTTAAATAGACAGTTTCCAATTAGTCGCCGATTACTAAAACGCATATGCAGCAATTTATGCATAAGAAAAAGGAGACGGGAGAAGAAATGGGGGAAATGTTTATACGAGATACTGTGGTATAATAGCATTATCAAGGGATTGATTATACTGGGTATATTTGAGTGTGGCGTATATCATCTAGTTCATGTTTTACACTTTGATTTTGTCTTTAACTGTCTCCTCTTTCTCTCTGTACACTTTCCTAGACCCCTTTCTCTTTCACACACACCCTCAGCCCCCTCCCACACCCACACACAATCGGGGACTCTCCAAATCGCCAAAGGGGAGACTGCGATCTCATCATACACGTTGAAATTTGAATTCAATCCAGTTACAATTAGGCTCATATTCTGACATTCGTGAGAATAATAACTGGGGACGCTTCGCTTTGCCCCCCCCCCACACACACACCGTGAGTTCAATTGGCTGAATCTATACAAATCAAATGTCAAACGGATTGAAATGAGACGAGGAATATAGTTTCGCATGGTTATCTGAACCGCGGACGTCCCCGGTTGATGGGTAAACTGTAAAAAAATGGTCCCCAGAAGTATTTCAAAACACACCCAAGTTAGCCAAGTATAATATGTGTTAATTTTGTTGATCTTCGTACCTATTTGGAATGTCTGAAAGTCTGGAGAAGGCCGAACAGATGACCTAGATCACATTTGAATAAACACTATAAAGGAAATTTAGAAAATAAAGAGCAGAATTACTTTTGCGTCTTCCGACATACATATCCAATAGTATATTCTCGCACGTGTGTGTCTATGTGTGTGAATGATACCATAACATGGACAAATGTTTTCAATGAAATGGTGGGAGGGTGTATTCGTTTGCTCCTGATGATTTCGTTTCCAAATTACTTTAGTTTCCTTCAATTACCTATCTTACCTTCCAAAGTATTATAAAAGGTTTTTAATTAGATAATTGATCTAAAGAGATGCACCGATCAGGATAATTATTTCCGTTCAAAATGCCAATAGTTTAAAACCACATTTACGGTTTTATTTGCAATTTGCACTCAGTAAAATTCTTAATGAAAGATTTCTTATCATCCTAATCCTCATATTGATAATATTTGCTGCATCTTTAAAATATTGTTATCGGCAATATTCACCTCTGACATTATTCCCTCCCTTTTAACAAAGGATTGGCGCGTGATGTACAAATATAACAGTAATAAAAATGGGCTATAACCTTTGAACGTGTTTATTTCCAAAATGCCTTCCATTCCCTACGGGCTGAAATTGCTTTTGATACTGAGTGCGAGTTGTATTATAGTATCCTTTAGTTACAGTCATTGCATTCATTAATATCGCGGTTTCATCCAGTCAACCTCAAACTCTTAGCAAGGCATGACCAGAATGCATCATGGGTATTTGATTTTACTGGTATGTTATCGGTAATAACGAGTAGCAAATTCAATTGAGCGTGTGGTCTCTTAATAATGTAAAGGTGGGAATCTGTAATTCGTTTGAACGAGTGAATTAAGTATTATGATTCCGAGACCGACCCGCGTCCATGAAAGTTCATTTCGAGTACATAAATGAAAACTTAACTATATATTTGTGTGTCCAACGAGAATTTTGAACAGTTTACTTTGAAAGGAAGAGTTGGATATAAATTACACACAAGATGGGTAAATGTATAATCAACAATTGCCCATGCTTGATTTAAATAATTGTGTTGCCTAGAAAAGTTTGACTGCAGTTTCATGACGATTTTTCCATCATTTATTTTACTGAATTCATAGAAAGTTAGCTATTTTTCTCATTCGAAACGGAGTTTTTGGTGTTCAATCGTGGTTTTTTTTCACTTATTCAATTTCAATAGTTTGGATAAGGTTCATAAAGTAAACAACGCGGTAGGCCTATAGTAAAAAACAACAACTGCGTTTTCACCGTGTGCATGTAAGGCACATTTACAATGTTGCGTGTATAATCA
This sequence comes from Lytechinus variegatus, assembly GCF_018143015.1. Classification (NCBI taxonomy): domain Eukaryota; kingdom Metazoa; phylum Echinodermata; class Echinoidea; order Temnopleuroida; family Toxopneustidae; genus Lytechinus; species Lytechinus variegatus. Next base: position 51,396,588 of record NC_054740.1, on the reverse strand, counting down.
ATAGCAAACTCATTTACTCACTGCAATTTAGCACCGCCCTTTAAAGTCATCGATCAATGCCTGGCTTCTGATGATCGTTCCTGTCTTTGGTAAAGTCATTTTGATTCATACGTATTGTTACATTGTATAGAAGTAGTTCTGCAGTTCCTGTAAATTTCATGGATTGATGAAGGGCTGTCTCGTTGTAGGGCATGGCCCTGGGAACCGGGGGTGTTTGGGGTATGCTGTTGTAGGCAGCACACCTGGAAATATGTTTGGTAAACTGCTAAGGTTTAACCAACATCATCTTCTTTTTTTTGTATGCCATTTCTTTCTGACCAAAATCATATTTGTTTGGAGTGAAGATTTTTTTTTTCGCTTGTCATTTTTCCCAGTCTCCTGTTGCAGGGCTGACATACATGTAAGGTATATATAATTTAGGTTTCATCCATTAAATGACTTTCGTTATATACCTTTACCAATTCAGTTTCATGTTTTCATAATCACCAAAGTCATGGTACTGATAGCGATGATGATGATGATGATAATAATGAAAATTATTTAATGATAAACATAATGAAGATGATGAAAATAATGATGATAATAGGTATGTAATGATTAAAATGATAATAATGAAATAGAATAATAGAAAAACGGTACATTAATGACAATTACAACAATCATGCTTATAATGATGTTTGCAAAGTGTATTATACCTTAATCGACTTCATATGAAAGCAATATCATCTTGGAAATTGCCCAAATATCAATAATAATAACAATTATACCAAACAAATGGAATCAAACAAATGAAGAAAAATATCGTTCTCACACTGCGGTCAAACTTTTCTGGAATGTACTCCCAATGATCCTGAGACTATAATGTTCATTCCAGTTCAATGTTTCAAACCATGAAGGTTTGAATTTGATTCATTGCAAGTAAAGCAGTTACACAGAAAATTAACACATCCACCCATCACATCTGCTGTGAAACCACACCTATTTCCATTATCCGCAAAAACCAAATAGAGAGCTATAAGTAGACTCAAGCGGGGAGTTTATATTCACAGTTAAATTGATGTTTAGATTAAGTTATCAGTCGGACGAATATCAGTTTATACTAGCTCTTGCATTTATTTGAAAACCCTTTCGTGTGCAGTATCTCTACAACGAAGCCCATCAGTAGTGACATCAAACGAAAAGACTATGTAAATTGCTCGAAGACAGGATTCGACGTCCATTAGATTCGGTCAAATTTAGCCATAAAAGGCAAAGACAGAAATTCATCCTTGGGTCACATTTTGACAACATTCGATGCAATCATAGCTCTGGCGCTTCCCGCGCCGTTTCTTTGTTCGTGTGCGTCACCATGTGAGTTGCCATGGCAACTGATAGCTAGAAGCCATCGTTAGAGGATTAAATATTGCAGACGATACCTACCGGCCCCAGTTGTCTGCATAAAATATTCCCGCCAAAAATCACTGAGAATAAATTTGGGGCCATTTGAAATGGAAATAATAGGCTGTGTGTGTTAGGTTCAACATGTTGGAATTGTTTATTTCCTCGCCTCATCTAAAAATCATTTCAACCACAATTCGTCTTTAATCTATCGATTTCTTTATCTTTTTTGTAAAAACAATTTTCCTTTAAAGCTTTAGAATTATGATAAGAGATTTAAACAAAAGAGTTCAGCCTCTTTTGGAGTGTTTATTCATCTGAATTTCGGTATAAATAGTAAAAATTTACCATCCATGTGGTGTAAGTGAAAGGAGGCTGAACTCTTGTCTTGCTCATTATTTATCCTTCGATTATTTCCCATTCCATTCTCGGAATCCCTATTTCTTGTGATATTAGCGTTCCTTACTGTAGATAGAAAAAATTATTTTCTCTTACTTCATTCAATGTACTGAATCACTCGTGATATCGGTGAATAATTTAAAAAACGTCGTTGCAACAAGTGATCATCATATACGCTTCCAAACTTTCAATATTCTATGTGTTCATCTGCAATGTAAAGATCGGGATCTTATAAAGGTTTGGCAGGCGAAGAGTAATACTCGAGTGACACCTTCAATAAAATTTAATGGCGTGTAAAGCCGAGCAGTATAGTTTCCATCACAATATGTTGATATGAGGGTGCGACTTGCCTTAAGACTAGTATTTCTCCCCAAGGTTATATTTATCTTGACCGCTGTCGTTTATATCTCAAGGCCTCATTTAATATTGCCATGGATTCTGATTTAATCTCGAGACCGTTATTGGAATTTCTGTATCATATGCATGAACTGTGTGCCTAATTGCTTGAAAAATATTTCTATTATCAATAATATATTCAGTTGAGAAAGATAAAAAGGAAAAATAAGAGGGAAGTCTTGAGTTTGTAATGTTTGTCCCCGACAGGAAAAGGTTCAGGTATAACTGTTGAGCATGTATGTATGTATACATTGCCCAGGTCTCTGTTGTGTATATTCCGTTGTATATTTCAGGTGGTTATTCGCGTATCCCTTCAACGAAAAAGAGAATCAACGCGTGTTTATACAGTTTTCACTCTTGCTTTTGCTTACACTACATATGGGGCCTGTTGCATAAAACTTTTTACCTGAGAAAACTCTGGTAAAAACTGAAAACTAAGGTTAGTCTGATTTCTGCAAAAAAGTTTTCTCTGGTAAAAAGTTGCATGCAACTGGCCAATGGTGTGTCACATAATAATGTCGCCTGTGTCGCTGGAAATCATTTTCAGAGGCTAGTTTTAAACTTGCAAACAAACAAAATAAAGGAAATACGTTTGAGGCAAAGTGATCTTTTTGTTGTTTTTTATTCGTTAGCATTGATGCAATCGTATAACAAAGAAATAAAGACTCGAAATACAATATCCAGTAACTGCAAATCCTAATCAATCAATAAATTTGTTCAAAAGTTCAGAAAAGAAAACAGAAAACACATTTTTTTTCGTAGAAATTTTTCTATTATACATATATGATTAGTAACCGTTATGTACAGTAGTCAATTATTATGGAAAATAACCAAAATGTTCGTATCAAAAGTTTCTAATGCTAATCCATATACACACGAAAGATACACGTTTTCTTCAAAATACAATAAGCTAGATCTATATCTGTACAATAGCCTTATTAGAGGAAGAATAAGATTACCATTATAATAAACAAACAAGGGCATGAAGGGAGACAAAACGGTTGTGTGGTTTTGTCTCGTTACAATATAGATAGTTATAATTATGCACGCTACTTTAAACATCATAAATTATAGTTATTGATGATAAAACAGGATCAAATAAACCCAATTCAATCAATATGATGAATCTTCTAAATAATATTTTTTATGATTATGAACTCGTCTTATATCACCAACCCAAAAAAAATATGAATGTTCATACCCTTAAGAATTAGTGCATTTCGCTCACTTTGTACACTCTAAAAACAGTGAGTAAAATTATACCCAATATTGGGTGGGAAGGGAACATGCATGTTTCCTGGGTATGATTTTACCCTGTATTGGGCTATTTTAACACAACATTGTGTAGAATTTACAAAATATTGTATCTTTTTACCCAACCAACATGCATGACCCCATTTTACCCTATATTGCGTCAATGCAATTTTGGAGTAAATTAAAAGTGAACATACAAACGTTCCTTACAAATACAACTATTAAATGGTGAAATTCACTCAACACCAAGTGAAATTCACTTAAAATGTATTGTTATCTATTTACACAGTGAATAATTTTCACTCTGTTTTTTAAGAGATTACGGTGTCGATTATCCATTATAATTACTCCCGGAACTTGATCACTTATGAATGTTTTGGCCTATTGTTATAATACCTGATGATTGGTCTGGTTTGCCACAACTCATTATTGATTGAAATTTATCGAAACAGAAAATCGCAGGACACAATCATAGAGTACACTCTAAATTTCAAGGATTTTTAAATAAATCAAGATAGACTGTAAACACTGTCCAGTCGAATATTGGATTTGATTTTGTAATCTTGAGGATAAATTCTTTAATCTAAAAAAAGATATAGATTAAAACCCTTTAGCTTTATATTAAAACAAAAATGTTTAAATCTAACTATAATAGGTTTATAGGTTTAACCAAATAACTATTTGGTTAGGCACTTTTCACGGCCAATCTAGATTTATTTCAAATCCTTGGAATTTAGAATGCTATGAATAGTAAACGCTCTCCATTATTCCTGGAAGTCACCCTGCATTTGAAAATGAAAAAAAAAATACAAATTCAAATGTGAGGGGACTTCATGTTAATACACACACAAACTCAATAATGATAAAATAAACGATTACTGAAGAGTAAATAAACTCAAACGACCATTCATAAGTCGTTTCCGTATTAAATATGATAATGATATGCTACACGATAACGTTTTCTCTAAAATAAGAAAACATTTGTATAATTATGAATACATGTAAATACAAATCTTTCGAATTTATCGTAGGTTGCACTGACATACATACCGACCCGAATGTCAAATGTTATACATATTTCCTTGCCCAAAATGCATTTTTTAAAGTTTTAATAAACCATGATTATATTTGGTTGGTATGACGCATACTGTACTATTGCACTTAAAGAGCCAGGTAATAGTTCAGTCACATTTGAATAATGCTAGTAAAAGTAGACTTAAGGAAACAAAGACAATGAAAGACTGCTAAACTTAGACCTCTCACACACAGTTCGTTCAATTGAAAAGAGAAAATATCGTAAGGATATCTTAAAACATTCGACAAGTTTTGATTAAGGGGACATACGGGTATTTCTTTCTAATACTGGTTATGACTAGTGGATAAACTTTTGATGGAAGTGGATGAAATCAAAATTAAGGGCATACAACATACATAGGAGGAGGGAGGAGACCTGCAGTGTAATATAGCCATGATTTTTCATTTACCAGGACTGTATGAGCAATGTGTAAGATACTAAATTTGCATCCTTTTACCCAAATCTATTCGAGAAATATTAATCACCAGTGATTCAAGAATTACAGAAAATCATCTTCCAATATGTTATCGACCCAATATTGTACGAAAACTCCTTAATCACGAACCGTTCTCTGTATCGCAACTCCCAGCAGGGACCACTGTTGTGTAATGAGACCTAGTTTATTGTATGATTGTGATGTTGATGACTCTGATGGTAATAACAATGAAATATAATAAGATTTAATAATGAAAACAACAACACAAAATATCTACGTAAAAATATTACGTTTCCAGAAACAGAGCTTGTTTTTTAGCTTCGGTTGTGACAGAATTATTATCGCATATCATTTCCGTTTATTATCAAATCAGTGTATCCAGCACTTGAAAACTGCTATATACGTTGTAAAAATACCAGTGGTAATTCAACACTAGTCTGGTATCTATATCGGTCCACATCAGACAGGTGTTGAACAATGCAAGTTTAGAATCAAACCGACATTGGTTTAACATCAATTGGTGTTGCTCAAATACCAAATGGTGTTAGCTAACGCCAAATCGGTGTTGTTTCAACACTTCTCTGGTGTGGACCGATATAGATACCAAGCTGGTGTTAAATAAACACTTCCGTTTTTGTAGTGTACCTGCTTCTCAACCCCAATCTTAAAGTATTCACCATATCAGAAGATACTACATCATAAAATTTTGATGTAAGAAAAAAATAAACAGTCAAATGGTCAAGACACATGATATATGCTTCTTATACTGAATCTTGGAATGAACTACTTCACTGTATAAACTGGGGTGTTACAACTGACACCAGTTGGTGTTAATAGAGGACCACACCCTGAGGTGTTAAAATTACACCCTCGAGATTTACCATAACACCAAATAGGGTAAATGTAACAACCAGTGGTGTTACAATAAAACCTATAGGTGTTAAAATAACACTGTCAATTTAACACCGGTGTAAAATAACTGGTGTGGTCCTCTATGTACACCGGTTAACACCACAGTTTTTGCTGTGTTTGATAAGTTGATATTTTATCCCGATGCTCAATAATAGTTTCTGGTCTTCTTTCTTCTACATTCAGGTGTACTCCACCTCGAATGATTTTATTCTAAAATGGTTATGATATTTGCTTATATATATTCTGTTTTGTTTTACTTCGTTTTATAGATAAATATCAAATACTGTACATGCCTGAATTTATTTTATCTGTATAAGTTCATTGTAACTATTTTGATCACATTACTTTGTTCTTCTGTTGAAAATGAAAAATAATAAATTGAAAAAAATTGCAGAAGAGCCAATAAGAATAAAAAAAAAATAATTCATAGAACATAAATATCAATAAAATACCATAATACTTTCATATCTTATCCTGATGAGGGATCATAATTTCGGTTTTATATATATATATATATATATATATATATATATATATATATATATACATATATATATATATAGACATAATTATGTAAGTCCCACTTTAACCTTTAACTCCACATCGCATTATAAACCAATGGAATTGAAAAGAAAAAAAAACATGTAGATCATTGACGATGCAACTAAGCTTCGAATACCTAAATATTTTCACATCTTACCCTGATAAGGAATACTTTTTTTTTCAATATAGTCCTAGATTAATCCCACTTCAAAGACAAAGCGATCGGAATCATACAGTAAAATATGTCGTAATGCTAAAACGTACATGCATTGGTGAAGCAACCGAGAATCGTTAATAGTTTCACATCTTACCCCGATGATGAATAATAATTTCTAATTTTTTTTCATTTAATATCACTGTATTCTAATTTTGAAGAATTAGCCAATTAAAATAGTACAGGAAATAGGTCATAACATTAAAACATACAGATACGAATGATGCAACTGAGAATAGAATGCCTTAATGATTTTAATGACCTTACCCTGATGGGGAACAATGATAGAGTAATATATATATATATATATATATATATATATATATATTAATATATATATATATATATATATATATATATATATATATATATATATATATATATATATATATATTACCACGTTATTCACACTTTTAATGATTAAGCAATCAGAATCAAACGAGTAAATAATTCATAAAATATCTAGGCATGGATCATTGTGTCACTAAAATCCTAATAGTTTCATATCTTACGCTGATAAGAAAAAACATTTCGTTTTTCTTTATATTTAATCCCAGTTTTTTCCACTTCAAATGCTAAGCCAAATAAAAATTACACCAGAAAACAAATATAGCAAGAATGGTTGGTACAACTAAAAATATAATGCCTTAATAGTTTCATATCTTACCCTGATAATGGATTGTAATATCGTGATTGTTTAATTTAATGCAAAGATATTACTCCTTCAAATGGTAGAGAAACATAACACAGTTGGTTATTAATGAAATTACAAAATACATACAAGGGTGACTTAACTATGAGTCGATACAATAATAGGTCCACATCTAACCCCGATAAGGAATTTAATATTTGAGAAATAAATTTTGAATTCCATATTTTCCCACTTCGAACAATAAGGCAATCAACAATAAGAATTAAGAATAAGATTTGATATCTCCGTGGCAACTGGGAATTTACTTTCACAATCTTTTTATTATCTTACGGCGAATTCAACGTAAAATAAATTGAATTAAATCATTCGTTTTTTACTTAGTTAAGGCTCCCTGTTCTACACTTGTTCTCCAATACATTTTGCAACAAAGAAAGAAAAAAAAATCTGAAATGGGGAGAACTTGGTCTGGGCGCTATTTTGATGATTGACTAGCACGGTTCATCTTAAATCTTTGCATCACTGTTAATGACTTACTTATTAATCGTTGTCACTTTAATCACCCTTGAACGTGCAACAATTTCTTGCAATTAGAGTGGGGGCTCCAAAGGGCAATGGCTTTCCTGGAAGAAATTCTTGGCTTAGAGACTTTTACTCCGTATACATATTTAAAATTAGTATCAAAGCACCTGCTCCTTTTGAATATTCATGAAATCTGCAGGGGGTCATAGTAACTACCTAACTGGTCATGTGAATGAAATATTGCAGTAATTGGTTTGATATGACCCTTTTCAAGCATTAATGCTTTCCTAAATTTCCCTTTTCTTAAAAAAAAAATCGTATTTGGTATTACCTGTATTTGGATGCATAGCTGCCCATATATGAGCACACGCCATGAACGTGCTACGAGTGAGATTTTACGAGACAATTGAGCACTTACATTTCATTTTTGTGACACTACCCCCCCCCCCCCATTTTATTTGTGTTGTCAAGAAACAGACAAATTCTCATCACCATAATATGGTGGGCAGACATAATTCTGAAGTATGGATTCGCGATAGGCCAATGAATCAAGAATATAGCATACAATAGGATACTTTGCTAGAATTCTTGCAGAACAGATTCTATAATTAAAAAGAATGTATTAAGTAAAGGGGAAAATGAATTCGAACTGTATGTAAGAGTTTCCTTTCTTTCATATTACGAGAATGACAGAACATTTCACGGTTTTTACATAATACATGTATTTATAGCTTCCAGATTGACGTCTGCAGGCATACTGTCCACGCATGCATATGATTCAAGAATGTGAGAAGTATCTCGATATCCTGGCGATAATTTACAAGACTGACGGGTCAGGCCAAATTTTGATTGCGAGACAGACAATGGCCGGAGACAGAAAAAGGGGTCATGCGGGAAAATTATAATAGGTAAAGAAGAAGGAGAAGAAGGAGGGGAAAAAAGAGTGAAAGAAATTTGTTAGAGCGAGACCTCTGATGGATAGCGGAATACGAATGAAACCGTGACGTCAATGTTGCCATGACGACAGAGTTCCACACCGATGCATCATCCTCATCATCACGGCAAGTAATCTCCGCGTGTTCCAAGAGAGACAGAAAGAGAGAGGAAGAGAGGGAGAAAGAAAGAGGGAGAGAGGTGTGGATAGAGGGGAGAGATAGAAACAGAGGGAGATGGATGAAGAAGAGATGGTTGTAAACTCAAGTAATAGGGAAATGAAAACAGTTTATGAGTGGCAATTTGATGCAAGGCCAAGTTTGCTAAAAAAAACTATATTGAGAAGTAATTTGTGTGACAGAAAATGAATGGGGTCTATAGACTTCGCATAAAAAAAACACAACTGCGAAATGGCATTGGTAAAAAGAAATAACAGAGAAATGGGAAACGAAAATGATGACCAAAAAATAAGAGAGAGAATACCGTTGAAAAGGAAAGAGGTAGGCCTACAGGTCATGCATGCGGTTTGTGGTCGCAATAAAGCAGAAAACAGCATGAGATACCGGCATATGGAAAGGAACAAGGGCAAGGAGAGAGCAAAAGAGAGAGAATGGAATGAGAGAAAATGTATGATGGTTTGGATGTTATAATGGTAATCGGTGTTTATTGGCAATACTCCTCGTGCTCTATTGAGTGGCCAAATATCTGCAACGCCCAGCGATGTCACGCCGCGCCGTGACAGTAAATTGGTACGTGTTGTGGTAAATGCATAGTCTTATGGTGGGTCACAATACTCAGAATCATTTTCAATTCGAAATAGAAATCAGGATTTGATGTTTTTTGTTATTCGAACAGTAGTCTGACAATAAGTTTAAATGATTAAACTGATAGCAGGAACTATGGTTGTATGCGTCGAGAGTCTGCGTGGAATTAATAAAAAAGATAGTAAGGCCTACAATGATATAACACCATCCTTTTAGTTTTAAACTAGCCTTAGAGGAATTATGAAAACTAAAATACCTTCATAATGTTGCATTTCAAGGCATTAAACCCACAATTTAAGGTATGCCTTCTCTTATAAAGTAATGTAATTTGTTTTCCGCTTTACTAACTAAAATAAAGAATTCAAACTATAGATCCATATATTTCTTATCCCAGTTTCATGAGCGCATTGGTTTTTATTTGCTTTGTGTTAAGAATACCGTTCTGTCACCTTCTCGCTAATCAAACGGTTACAGCCTTGATTGTAAACTGACTGTAAAAATATCCTTACTAATCGTTCTGTTGTTGACGTGTAATTGTTAGTGAGATTGGGGTGTTTGCAGACTGCACAGCCTTCGGTTTCCCACTTTTATTCTGGGCCACGAAACAAAGACCTGAAATAGATTTGATACGTTCGAGCTTGCACATGTACTGCGATGCACTATGTGACCCCTGACGTGACCCTGGCCAGTGAAAGGGCGATAAAATCTTCCACCAAATCCCGTTATTGAATCGATAATGCCGTTGAAAAGGTGACCAAGTTGTCACATGACGCAAATATATATTGGGGGGAAAATGGAATAACAATGACAGCTATTAATACCGACTCCAATAGAGGATGTGTCTGTCCCATCCGTGTCTCATTTTCCAGCAGTTATAATAACAGTCACTCGAAGAAACCTCAACTATATGGGTTGTTTAAATGGTGAGAAATAAATGATTGAAAAGACAACATGAATAGTTTTCTGTACACTACACGCATTTTGATTTGAAATATTAGTATCAACTGCAGTGGAGAACAGTTCTCAAATTATACGGGAATGGGACACCATCTCATCTTTGAAAAAGTAATGTTTAATCAAGCAACTGTCGATTTATCATCGAAATGTAATAAAGGAATTAAGGCTGATGTCAACAGTGAACTATATTTCTTGCCCTGTTTCTTGCTCCATCCCTTTCTCATTAACCCCGTATGCTATAACGCCACTTACACCTGTCGATAAGAGGGATCTTAATTAGATTTCCATTTTTCCATCACGTGATGGTCAACTATGCATTTTTGGCACGGTTAAAGAAAATGATTTTACAAGACATTGGACATTCGAGTGGACCTCTAGAAAGAACAGAGCCATTTATGACAGAGTGATCCATCCATATCTTTTTAAGTTGTTATATATCTAATCTTAATATTTTGTATAACGTATTTTGTTATGAGTTTTAAACCGTAAATAAAATCATCCAACCAACCGATTCACTTTCGTCCAGAGGAAGCTTAACTGTATCAAAAGGCAGAAGTATTATGGTCAATGCGCATTTTGTCCCGGTAAGGAGGGCGAATTTGAAAAGATATCTGACATTGGCTTCCGTTTAAAGGAAACTGAACAGTAGCCAAAGAGAGGCGAATTTGACCAGAGAATGAAAATATGCATCGTCCAGTGAAAGCTGAACGGTAGGTCTATTCAATCCAAGGTTAGCATCTCGTCGACTTCTTCTTAGCGTGTCTCCTTGTCACCGTTACTTAATTCACCTTTCCCCGCAACCTCCACCCATGCCTCTTCGTCTTCGTGTCAAAACCTTCAGTTGAAGCACCATGCATGCAGGTGTATCTAAAAGCTGTTGGGTAATTTCAGACTGTGTTCCAACTGGGAGTCACACCTTTTTATTAGGTGAGAACACAAACATGCGAACGGCGAAGCAGTAGATGGAGAAAAAAAAGAGTAGCCACTTCTGTTTGCACTTCTTAACCCGTACTCGCTTGCTTGCTTCTCCACTGTCTCCTAAACACCCTATCATGCTTAGAGATTCTTAATATTGACACAAGATGAAATATCTATAGATTTTTTTATGGTTATGAAGTACCTTACTATTGAATTCTTGTACAACATTACGTTTTTCAACCAATGCAGTCCGTTTTAAAATAACTTCCTTGTAACTTTTTGGAATATCCAAACTGTGGATTGAAATTGATTTAGCCATATGTCACAAAACAACCATTCAATATTTACAGAATGCAATTCTTCGAATATGTTTGTTCTTCTTGACCGAAGTGCTTGTTATTGTTTGCTTGTTTGTTGTTTTGTTTAAACTTGCATTTATCATTTGTTTCAATGCTAATTTGTTTATTGCTCTGTTGTCTTTGCTACGTTTAAAGTGTTTAAATCATCGTTCATATGTTCATATTTCCCCGGCCTTGAATTGTAAGTCGTGTACTGTAACAACAAACGAAAATAATAATTGGTTTACACACCTTATACGACTTTCTGCATCCTGGACATCAGCAAAAAAAAATGAGAAAAAAACTACATCGGTATAACTAAAATGCCCTTGTCATCCCGTATTCAGAATTACATAATATTAATTCATACTATCGAATTCTTTGTAGATACATGTATACTCAGTCAAAACGCCTTGGCATGTTTATCCACTATGTCAATTTCAGATAAATAGTGAATAAGGATATGAGTTATTAGTAAAAAACAAACAAACTAAGACTCATCTTAAAGGAGTAAATAATTAAAAAGACACAATATTAAACAGTATTATCACCCCAAAATGAACAAATGTTACTTAAAATGATGTGATCGCAACACTTCGATATTTTTCGGAAGATTGAGCTTGTTCTGTCGTATTAAAGAGGTATATCCGACCTTTTATGTTTGGTCACAGTTATTTGATCGTGGATAAAGCCGCTAAACTACAAACAAAATTATTAAACAAGATGTTTTATAGAGCCAGATATGGAAAAATGAATAAGTAACTCTCATTATTTAGTAATAACAATACCTACAACGTGTTCAAACGCATCACCAATTTGCAGATTACTTTACCATTTAAGATGTGAAGATTTTAGAGATGGTGACGATATTTTTTGCTGCACGAACTTAAGTCATTTTTCTATGCTGATGCACAGAAAATTATTTGTGTGAGAGTTTCAAGTTTGAATTCACCATTAAACCATCCTCGTATTTTGCATGTAAAACAAAAATGAGGTAAGAACTTGAAAATAAATTCAATGGGAAAAGTTACAAGACATCTATTATCAGTCAGTGGTGAAGTCATAAACACATAAACACCATTAAAATGATAAATGTGTAAATATTCGGCATATTAGTCATCCTCCGAGCTAAAACAGTGATTTCCATTTTCGCTCAGGAGAGAGTGACGGACACACTTTGACACGAGAATCGTTTCTTTGAAGGAAACCGATGTCTCAAAGATACCGAGATTCTAGGATGGTCATGATGGTGGATGGTTCCACTTGAAGGCTCCAGTGGTCTTTCGTATAGGCCAAGCATAGACAGGGTTCACGGGCCATCACCTCTTGCTTTTCAACGAAACACAATGAATTCCTCTCTCGGCCTTGGCAACTAGCATAATTTAATTATACCAATGACTCAAACCTGATTGCAATTACTACGTGATGACGACATGATGGTAAGGCAAACATCAAACTTATCCACGTCGTCTACAAAATGGAAGAATCGATGACGGCATGTGCTTACAACATTACTGACATATCCTGAACACTCTGGGTTGGACAGGATTCTCGCGTTCACGCCCCGAACAATGTGCAAAAAGTAATTATACGGAAGAGGTATTAAGTGTTTTGAATAAAAAGTGCCAACTTAAACAGTATATTTTGGTAACAGCCCGTTCGAAAGCTATTCCTTATGATGGGATGACAATAAGCTTGGAGGTTTGTCACGGTATAATGCTTTTGACGTTTCAAATCTTTCGAAAATACCTTTAATCAAAGTGCACACATCGCAAAGGGAACTGGGTGACATAAGTGAGCATGTCACGTGTTTGTTTTTCTACGAAATCAAGGGAAATCTTCTTGCATCAGAGACATCTGAACAGTGAAAGCACTCTTGTTTTTTTAAACGTGCATAAAACAAGGTACATGTATACGCACGAAAGAAACAAAGGCAAGTTTGTGCATGGTATACGTCTATGGAAATGTACAAAACACGTAGTATGATAAAGCTTTCCACTTAGTAGTACTTATGTTAAATATGTATACATACGACTGTTGCAAGAAAAGAAGAGAAGTTTTATAATTTCCATACTTGTTTATCTAGCAAAAACATTCATGCGCTTGTAAACGTCTGGCTTAAGTCATGAAATCACGTGACTCATATCGATGCCCGTTTGCCTGTTCTGTCTGTACATAAAAATTGCTCGAACACTTCGGCGTCGTCAGAATACAATGTGTTATAAACAGCAGGCGTTGTATGCGGATTAAAGTTGTTACCGTAAACTCCCTTCGCATCGATACTGAAGTCCACCGCGTATGAATCAGGATTAGTTCTATGCGGCGCCTTGCTGTTGCAACTGCACGTCGAGCAGAACGCCCGATGTTCCCCCTTCGCGAGTAACGGTCCTCGCGCGTGGTTGTGATTAAAGAAGTTCATGTGCGAATCTATGTGATTCAATTCATGACCACTCTGTCTCATTGCGAGTTCCTGCTCCTGTGCCTCTCTCCTCTCATCCTCGGTGTTAAGCGTCAATAACCGTAGCACAAGCAAATTCATAACTGAGGCTAACACTACCAAAGCCACCAATATGTAGATAATGCTAAAGAACACATATTGCGGTCTCTGCTGAATGTCGTTATCCTTCTGCAAGGCGACATAGTCGCCAAACCCAACAGTCGTTAGCGTTATTATGACGTAATAAAAGGCTTCTACAAATCCCCATTTTTCAAAGTGAACGAATGCCACAGCCCCTGACACGGTGATGATGACGTTTGCGATGCCTCCTATGATAACGAGTTCCGTATGGGAAACAGAGCATTTCTTGAATCGCAGGCATTTCTTGATTTTCTTGACGCCAAAACCCATGAAGACGTTAAGTCGTTCTCCGACACTCTGGAACATGACTAAATTGAGAGGGATCCCGACAAGAGCGTAGATCATGCAGAAGATCTTTCCACCGATTGTCAAGGGTGCCGAATGTCCATAGCCTGTAAAGAAAAAAAAAGGACAAAGTAAACATCTTACGTCTGTAAGGTCTTTAAAGGGGAATCCAGCCTTGGCCATAAAATGTTGTGTTGGGAAGGAGAAAAATAGATTAAACAGAATGGTGAAAGTTTGAAAGAAATTGGACAAGCAATAAGAAAGTTATAGCTGCTTTAAAATTGAGATCACTAATACTATGTAGATTTCAAATTGGCAACTGGGTAAGTAAATTATGACAAGGGGCAAGGACAACTTTCCCATAGGCCATGTACTTTATTATCAGGAATTTGTGGTTTTCTCCTAAGTACCCATTCCCCTGGGGCAGTAATCTAAATATAACCCATGTAGTATATTGTTTTATGTCCTCATGAAAGAAAAATATAATTTTGAATAAAACTTTTGGGAAAAATGACATTTTAGCCATAATATGTATTGGAGTACATGGAAGAGTAGTCCTTGCCTTACATCACTATGACATCCAATATGCGGCCAATTTGAAATCTCCATGGGTACAGTGATTACCAATATTTACAACTTTTAAAAATTCATATCTTTCTTTTTGTTTGTCCAATATTGTTCAAACTTTCACCTATCAACTTGTCTGATTTTTCTTTTCCTTATAAAAACAAGTTTTTATTTGGGTTGGATTCCCCTTTAAATTACTTGGGACAGACTGATCGACTAGTAAACTTAATCAAAGTATGCTAGCGATCATTCTAATATGATTACGGTATCTTTGAGTTTAGAGTATTTATTGACAGACAAAATTAATTCTGACTCTCATCAGAGGGCCATTTGTTCGAATCACTCTAAGGTTCACTCTGAGATGAAAAAAGTGGAACGGAACCCCTATTGTCCCGTATATGGCACCTATAAGAAAAGAGATTCCCAACGAGGTTCTTCACCTGCTCAAGAACCGTAAAGCAGCTTTATAAACAACCTTAAAAACGATTCAAAGTGGCTGTTAAAGGTAATTTAGATTAGAAACTTTTAGCGAACCTTAAGATTTCAACGAAGGAGCAAGGATAAAACCCTCTAAGAATCATTTTTTTAAGAGTGAAACATATATAGCGTCCATGGGCAAGGAGTCAATTCACAGGTAAATTGCCAATTCGTCTACTGCCATCCCGTCCACTCACCACATGGTCTACATTCATTTCGTCTAATGCCATTTCGTCCATCAACATTTCGTCTACCACCCATTTCGTCCAATCACCATTTCGTCTAATAGCCTTTTAGTCTAATAGCCAGTTAGTCTATAGCCAATTCGTCTACAACCATTTCGTCTACCAACCATTTCGTCTAAATCCATTTGGTCTAATGCCAAATCGTCCATTAACCAGTTCGTCCACCGTTCATTTGGTCCAATAGCCATGTCGGCTAATTTCAGTTGGTCCAATATCCACATCGTCTACTTATCAACTCGTCCAATTGCCATTTCGTCTAATAGTCATTTCGTCCATCAACCATTAGGTCCAATAATCAGTTCGTCTACCAACCAAATCGTCTACTAACCATTTCGTCCAATTCCCAAATCGTCCAATAGCCATTTAGTCTAATAGCCATTCGGTCCAATAGCCATTTCGTCTAATACAAATAATTTGCGTTATCCGGGGAGGGGAGCGAAATGACTTTAATACCTTGAAATTATTGATGATATTAGTTTAAAAAAAAAACTAAAAACTATGATGATAACTACTATCGCAAGGGTCGATTCAGTGGGTACAGCAATTCAGGCACCCCCACCCCCCCCCCCTAAAACGCACACACATACGCACACACACACATATAAAAGGGGGAACTAAGATGGGGAAAATGGAAAAGGGTCCTTTTAATTTAATTTGTCGCTCAATTTTTATTTAAAAAAGAAAGGAGAATATTGTATTCCGATATCAAAATACGATAAACAGATGAAAGACAATATAGCCTTTTAAAGAAATATTATTGATCAATATACCCCCACCCCCCAAAAAAGAGCTCTTCCCGATCTGTCCTTTCTTCTTTCCCTGTACTATCCTCTCCCTTTTTGTTCGTTTCCCGTCGCTAGAAGCCCGCCTGCGCCTAAAATAAATGTAGGCCTAGTAGTATTGACAATAACGATGAGTATAATGTTTGTGATATACTCATGCTGTAGCAATTAATGGATATAATAATAAGAATGATAATCATCATAATGATACTAATAAATAATAATAATAATAATAAAATTCACAATAATACTACTAATAATAATAATTATGATGATCATATTACTAATATTAACAAAAATGATAATAATAAGGATAATCATAATAGAAATAATATACATAATTAAAATAATTACTACTACGTAGGCGCGGATCCAGGAGTTTACAGGAGGGGGGGGGGTATTGAAATCACTAGAGTAGATTTTTGGTCGCGAGTATATAGACCTGCCGGGTATAATTATAACACATCCCTTTTGCGGATCTAGCTTTTGCTAATGGGGGCAGGGGGGCTGTTGCTCGAAAAATGTTCATTCATTTATATATTCCCCTGTCTGCGGATCGAAGAGGGTTTTTTCCGTGTTTTTTTTTTTTTTGCTTGCGCGAGCTGATCTTTTTTTTATAAACATTTTATTTCATATAGGCCCACTATTATTTTACACATAAAATCGTAAGTCTTGACACTGTTTGAAATCCTGAACATTTCTCTACATTAATAACTAATGCGAGGATTGCAAGCGCGCAGCGCGAGCTGAGAATATTCCATATACTGACATGAAACGGGCGTTTTAAGGACTGCGTTTAGGAATTCTTGAAGATACATATTTTACTTTTGTAAATGCAACATCACAGTGCGAGCTGAAATTTTCCTATATTCAGACCTCAAAACGGGGCACTTTAATCACTTTTTGTAAATTTGTACATAATACACATCTAAATAAACAATGCGAGCGCGGGTCGAAATTTGTGATATTGTGACATGAAAAATGACGTTTTAAGGACTGTTTGTAAGCATTCATAAAGTGGATATATACATTTCGAGGCATTTCGAGGAGGGCAAAGCGTCCGCCCCTCCTTATTGACGGCCCCAAAAAAGAGAAAAGGGTGGGGGAGAAAAAAAGAGAAAAAGGGAAGGAGGGAAAAGAAAACGGGGAATGAGACGAGAAAAAGCTGTAGGAAGGAATTAGACATTGACAATCCACGTCACTATATATCCAGTTTAGAAATGAATATACAAACATGTGCACGGCGAGTTAAAAAAATTTGATATTTCAGGACACTTTGAACACTCCCTGTAATACAGGATACATAATTATCTTAAAATGAACAATTACTGCAATTATTGCCGAAAATGTTGGTTAATTGACATAAAGAAGTAACAGATTAAGGATTGTTTGAAGGAATTCAAGAAGAGATGGATGTATCATAAATAAAAATGTGAGCGCGCAGCAAGAGCTGAAGCTGTTTCCCTATTTTCAGATCTCAAAAATGGGAGATTTTAATCATTTTTCTTTTGTTATTATGTACAGGATACATATCTCAATAAATTATTAATGCGAGCGCGAAGCATGAGATGTTTCCCTTTCCTTTTTTCCTTTTCTTTCTCCCTCTTCCCTCTTCCTTTTTTTTCCTTCTCTCTTTCTTCCCCATTTTTTTCTCTTTCTCTTCTTCTTTCCCTCTTTTTTTTCTCTCCCTTTTCTTTTCCTCTCTTTCCTTCCCCTTTTTGGCGCCCCCTTTCCCCCTTTCGCCATCGCCAGTATACCATTCCGTTTTTCCTCGCCCGTATCGTGTATGTATAACCTCGATAAGACACACATTGCTTCCCCCTTTGGGTGGAAAACACTTCCATAATGCAAAGTAATCAATGACGAACAACACTAGTCAACAGTGATAAAATAAATCAAGAAGTTGAAGAGAATTGGTAATTAATTAGGCCCACAATCGCGAATAGAGTCGACTCGGGTCGTAGAGGGCGCTAGTGCAGCATAGTAGACCAGTATGCGTATTAGACGAAATGAATATTAGACGAAATGGTGATTAGCCAAAATGGCAATTGGACATATTGGCTATTAGACCAAATGGCAATTAGACCAATTGATTGTTAGCCGAAATGAGTTTAGACCAAGTGATAGTAGACCAAATGCAGTTAGACCAAATGGAACATGGACGAAATGAAAGTAGACCAAGTGGTTATTAGACCATTTGCCTTTAGACCATTTGGCTATTAGACCAAATGGGAATAGACGTAATGATAGTGGACAAAGTGGCTATTGGACCAATTGGCAAAAAAATACCATTAGACCAAACGGCTATTAGACCAAATGATAATAGACGAAATGGCTATTAGACGAAATGGCTATTAGACGAAATGGTGATTGGACGAAATGGTAATTGGACCGTGTGGATAGTGGACCAACTGATGGTAGACGAAATGATATTAGACCATGTGGGTAGTGGACAAAATGGCAGTGGACGAAATGGCAATAAACCAATTCACACTTGGACACCCTCCACCCAGGTGTTACAGGGTTTGCTAGATAGGATTCGAATGACGCTGGCATAGTAACTATAGCGTCTTGACCGCTCATTGCTGGAATAACTAGAATACCACTCCGGGAGTGGAGATTGTGTATAAACCGTGTACAGCAAAGTCAGAATCCAGGGCCGTGTAACATATAGCTTCGTGATTGATCGTAGGGCTGCTTTTTCCATACACAATAATCTATGCAATCTATCGTGAATATGAGTCCTACAATCAATTACTAAGCTTTATGCTAAAGGGTCCGGGTGGGTGTTGCATAAAGCTGTTCGTAAGTTATATTAAAGATCGACTTTAAGAATGACTGGTGATCCTTGTTGTAAATGGTATATTCATTAGCCATGGTTTAGCGCGTAAGCAAGGTTCACCAGTCGTTTTTTTGCAAGAATATGTTAAATGACAATAATATATTTTTTTAGTTTGGTTAGCACGTCATGCACATGTCCGTTCTCGGGGGGGGGGGGGGGGGCACCCCCCCCCCCCCCCGAAATTTTAAAAACCTACATTTTTTTTACTGAATATTTTCATAAAATTCACCAAAAGTGTATACGAAATTTTTAATTTTAGTTTAGAAAATGCAAGAGTCACCATGACAAGCTCGGTCGCTTAGCTCCCTCGCTTATGAGTTTCGTTATTTTGTTGCGCGTCTTGCCTCCCAGGAAAAAAAAATCTGTGTAAGGCCATTTTCATACATGCAAACGTTCGAGAATATGTCATTATCAATGGGGTGAGTTTATGTTATAAGGAATGTGAACGATGTGGCAGCGTATTCACGAAAATTACGCTACAATTCCGTGTGGTAATTGTTGCAATTAAGGTGACAATTAATGCTAATAACTTTATTTTATAAGTTTGTTTGTGTCTCCATTTATTAAATTATGCATGGGTTGAAGCTTGTCGTCTCTGCATGCAACTCTACCCTTAAAACACCCATGCGATTGCCATAATCTCTCGTCTATGTTCTCTGTTTTGTGCCTTACTTTAATCTACCTCTCCCTCTCTCTCTCTTCGTCTTAGACCGTGATCAATGATATTGTTTATCTGCCAGCTTGTAACTCATCCACCCTGAACCCATTTACAAGGTCGCTCAATTCGGAGGAATTTTCCCAAGTAGAATTCTAATTCCAATCGAACGGAGGTGAGGAGTAAGTCATCCTCCTCGGTGCAACTTCTAATGCAAGTTAAACCCTCTATTTTAACATCTACTTCTGTTTCTTCTGAGCTTCTTCAATGTGACTGATGCAAATCGCCTTCGAGGGATCGTCGGTAGTCCCTCTGCTTTGGGAGATATGTGCCTAATAGGAAATACTGCACCACTGTCGAGCATGAGGGAGCGATCACTGGCCCCGTTGGAAGATATTTGAGAAAACATGAACAACTGAAAGAGAAAGGAGTCGTCTTTTGAATCTATGAAATGTTTGACGGTTGAAATAAATCGCGTATTTTTCGCACCCGCTTCCAAAAGCTCCTCTGTATTCACGACCCCCTCATCATGTTCCCGAAAGTTCCTTTAGAATTACCCTTATCGTTTTTCTCATTTTCTCTACTTCTCTGCTCCTTCGACATGTGTCGACGTGTGTCGAATATTGTTTCCAGCTGTGTGTCTACTGTTTCCATTATGTCGATCTTTTTTTAATAAGTCCACGCATTGGTATTCAAAACGCATATAGTATTTTCATTTATTTGATATACGATAAAAAAACAGCAATTGGGATAAAATGCCTTGCTCAAGGGCATAAGTGCCGGGAATCGAACCCCCTGATCCAAGAATCCCAAAATGAAGTGCCTTAGACCACACCACTTCGTTTCCACCAATGTTTCAATGTATCGTCTTAACCTCTAATTTATTATCCAAACGATTTTCCTGCGCTATAATAGGAGAATGAAACCATTGTCACAAGTGGTAGAAAACAGACAGAAAAAATATTGAAAGTGTTAGAAAAAAATGGAAAAAATAATAACATCATGCATAAGCCTTTGGATGTTTAAAAGCAATCTAATACTTTTGGAGATCCAAGTATCGGCGAAGAGACCAAGAAAAATGTAGGCCTGTGATTTCACACACGATCAACTCCCCTTTTCATGCTTTTGGATACTTGAAAATAAACCCCCAAATATTTCCATTTCGTCATTCTTATGATAGTTCAAAACTCGTTGTCAACGATATATTTTGTGAAATTTGTGATTCATAATATTAATATTTCATAATGTAGATAATTCAACTGGTTTCCAGTGCCTCATTAATTCTTTTTTAATGAATTACACACGAGAGGGACAGATTACGACTTCCAAATCGCTGTGTGGTTACCATTCTTTTGTTTTTACGCTATATATATGCGTATTCTACTGAACTGAGTTCGCCCCCGAGGGCCCTCATTATGCGCGACACTTAGAACGCCTCGGGCGAAGGCTGCATGTACATGACCCTAGGTAAATCAGGCAGTATGTTTCCCAGGCTCGCCGTCTATCGATCCACCCAGTGAAGATGGGCAAAGATGTATCTTGGCAAGTTCTAAAATGCAACTTCTATACGGCGCATATCATTGGAGATATAACGTGTGTGCGTTGTGATACGCCGGTCGCCTCCTGATGCAACAATGGATTAACATTTAAACAAGCATAATTTCTGCCCACTTGGGTGCCTCCTGCGTGGGTGTCAACTTCAAGATCAAAGACAAATCTCTTAATAAGAGAAAACATGTTCTAGATACGGAGTGGAATGGTGAAGATCTCATTTAAAAAAAAAATCTCAATACAAATTGAATAACCACCGTATTATTATTATTATTACTTATTATTTGTACTGCGCTTTTCCCATTAGGCCCAAAGCGCTTACAATGAATTGATAAGATGTAATATATAAAAAAATTACAAAGTATGAAAGAGATGAGTTTTTAATGACTTTTTGAAGATTGCTAATGATGGAGACTGTCTAATTATTAGTGGCAGGTCATTCCAGGATTTTGAAGCCGACACCGTAAAAGTTCTGTCACCAGCTAATGTACGAGTTTATGAATATGTGAGGCGAAGGTGATCACTGGCCGATCTAAGAGCTCTAGTTGGTGTATAAAGATTCAAGCAGTTACCTAAATACTGTGGAGCCTGTTTATTCAATGTTTTGTAGACAATCAAGAGTAATTTGAACGTAATTCTCTGTTAAAAAGGAGAATTAAAGAGTGGTTGGGAAGGATGATCACGGGAAACCTGTAAAATTAATCGTGCTGCCCAATTTTGTAGTCGTTGAACACGGACTGATTAGAGGGAATTGTAGAAACGAGCCCATT
The DNA here is from genome assembly GCF_018143015.1 of Lytechinus variegatus. NCBI lineage: Eukaryota > Metazoa > Echinodermata > Echinoidea > Temnopleuroida > Toxopneustidae > Lytechinus > Lytechinus variegatus. Next base: position 51,374,149 of record NC_054740.1, on the reverse strand, counting down.
GCAATAATCGATACGAGAAAGAACCAATGAACGAACAGTATTGTATTAAGGTTAAGACTTAATACATTACCAAAAGATCTATGCCACTCCCAAGCAATGATAATGTTACTTATGCTCATTCTCGCTCGTAACGCAATCAGGTGTAAATATCCAAGGGATGCAAGGTCTTTACCCTCTACTATTTTAGGACGACATTATCCATTTCATATCCATGTATTTTTGTTTACGATCATCCTTTCATAATCCACTTTTTTTTATTTACCGAGGTCTCTTAAGTAGTGTCTTGGCTTACACATGGGGTAATCATGGAAGAACGAATACGGAGCAAGGTAAACTAACTATTCCATCCGACCAATTACATTATAGTAGGAGGAAACAAACTCAGTAGTCACCTAATCCTGGATCCTAGTAGCCTTGTAATCCTCGCCTCTCAATTTTCTTCAGTCGCTCTCGCCTTAAAGACTGCCCCCAGTTATAATCCTCTCGACATATAAGTGATTTACCCTTTCCAATCCGTTAACATCTATGTCAGCGCCCTTTCTGGCCAGTCGATATGGACACTAATGGGTTTCTTACAGAGGCGTCTGGCGACAAACGATTGATATTGTTATATATATTCATTCTATAATATTCATTTCGATATCTAAGCCAGGAGGTTGTTGTCCTTTTCACTTTCAATGAACGATATCAATAATCTATCACCAACGTGTTTATTTTCTAAATGGTTTCATTCGAAGATTGCTCCAATTATAGTGTTGCACCTCTCTTATCTTTCTGTAAAAGAGCAACTGATGGTAACGAGATTCGAATGTATTTCTTGGGATTAGATATTGCTCGTTAAATGGTAATATATAATTGAAATATCATTATCGAGTTAGTTTACCGAGAATGTTGATTTTAGAATATCAGTAGGATTCATAATAATTATGATTGATTTGTTAGCGATTAATATTTTAGTGGTTTGTTTCCCTTTTACACACAACACGAAATACATGGTGAATGACTGTTATGGACAGCTAGGGTGGACGGAACTAACATCGAATGATGATAACTACATCTTTGTTACACGGTTTATGTGGGAGTCAATGCTGCGTCGGAAATTTTATTTTTACGAACCCCTAAACCCTTACTCGTATAGTATTCGGCGCCGACACAGTTGTTAAGTACGTACTCGGGTATGCAACAGCATTTTAGCAGGCGCATACGTTCAGCATCGCTTTTTAATTAGATTATATGAATAAACATAATGCTATTAATCTTCCACCGTTGGATAAAGGTAGGGGTACATTTGAAGTTCGCTCGATAAGAATGTTAAAATTAGATTATTTTGCTAAAAATGACTAAGGCTTTTTAAAATGACTTCGTCAATTACCGTAATTCCGGGTGCAGCAATTTATTATTTATTTATTATTCATTCCTGGGCCCTATGGGTATGTGGCTGTCCGAATTTGTAGATAAAATAATTATTTCTACAAAGAGCAAACTGTTATGAAATAAAAATATAATACACGGAACAGATGATAACTAAACGGAAAATTTGACAGACCTCAACAGTGACACTACAATTGCCCCGGCCTTAATATCTCAGAGGTCAGGTTAGAGTTAGGATTGTAATAAAAATTTTGGTTCAGAAAAGCGTAAAGATAGTGACTGGGGTTTATTTAACTAGGGAGGTTAGATTTTATTTTTTGGCTTAATGTGCAGATTTTCCATCGTAGCAATTTTCGTCGGAGCAAACGTCATGGCAACATACCTATTTCTTGATTTTATTCAACATTAGTTAAACAATTATTGATTGAACTGTATTTAATTACCGCAATTAAACAGCGACAGGAGGAATGAATCCAGGTTCAAATTGTTTTGGAAAATGAAAATGTTTCGTAATTTATATGTACACATGAAAATTGTATGTATGTGACATCAACGGTTTCCTCATTTGAATACCACCTGACTTTCATAATAAGGGCCACATCTGTTTCTTTAATCGCCTTACCCTTGATATATAATTCACCAGTTGTTAATTTAGCAGTTCAATAATCGTGTTAATGATGTCTATTCCCTCCATTCAAACTATCTCTCAACGCAATATGAAACAATCAAGCCCTAACTAAATGTAATGGTACCTCGACCATACGGTATGAATTACTCTAGCAAACGTAGAATGATTTCTTTTTAATAATCGAATAATTCGGACCTTGATGAAATTGACTATACAAAACAAAATACATCAGATGAGTAATGTACTCTTCACAGGAGAAGGTAATTAAGTATCAAACCCACCTATTGACACGTAATACGTTTGAACTCAGAGAACTTGTGGCATTATCATTAAATCGATTAAACTTCAAAGGACTTTGAATAGTTGCAAAAAATCATACGGTTCTTCATAAGTTGACCTATATGTCCCCTTATGAATAACTGTTGCATTATAACGGTATTTTGCAGTACAATAAAGAGGAAAAGAATCTTACTAATTTGAATTGAAAGTAGGCTTGCTGGTGGCGTATGCTCTTTAAATCGTTGTATCCTGTTTTATGTATACTCTGTCAGAATTAAGAAATTTACTTGGATATGATCATACCGTGTATGTATGAGATGAATGTTCAGGTGATTAGGTATTTAGTCAGGTTTCTTATAAAAAGTGCATTTTTTATTTTGATATAAATGGGACTTTTTTTCATTTGAAGTAAAATTTTTATTATCTCAAGACATTGCCCAATTACACGAAAACAATTCCCAAAGCCAATTTACGGCTCAGCAACGATATAATATGCCCACAAAATTGATAATCCATAGCATAATAAATAGAACAAAGAGGGAGGGGTGAACCAATGTATTCAGATCAATTGATTACAAGACAATGTTCGCAATGTATTTCTGTAAATTGAATTACCCAAATAAAAGGTTGAGGACAATTTGAAGAGGGTCCAACCTCGCACCAATACAATAAATCCACTGTTAAGAGGCGAGCCCATCCCCTCCGGTAAAAGTCAGTTCGTATTTCTCCGGTTCGCGGCGTCCACCGTGCCCCCAAGGTAAGCCGAGATCAGGAGGGAACTTGAGACTGCAAAACGACATGGAAATGATTCTCAACGCCGGCAATCAGCACTCTCAAGGAGAAAGCTTCAAGCGGCAGGGTCTCCAATAGGTAAGGACAATGGCGTCGTTTGGGGGTGCAGGAGTTCTGCTAGAAACGCTTCCACTTTGTGTCCGCTATTCAAAAAAGGTAAGAGTAAAAAAAAAAAAAAAGGTAGGAGTCGCCATAAGCATGATCAGTTTGGAACAAATTCGTATTGAATACGATTTTTTTTAAATAGACCATGTAGATGAAAGGAAATAATGGGGGGGGGGGTTAATCAATATGTCATTCACGTTGTCTGACTCCTAACCACTACATGTCATGGTAACCACACTACTGTCATTTCAAAACAACATGATCTAATGGGACATCATAATTATGGTCAAAGAATGTAAGACGATGACAAACTGTTCTAGTTACGTAAAACTACAAGGTGAAATGTTTATTGTAGATGATCCACGCAAGCTCCACATATCCTGAACTCTATTTCATGCCATCTTTATGAAAGTGCGTGGAGTGCAACTTTTCAAATCCAATTAATTTGGACGATTGTCGGAACAACACTCTTACACGACTTCTTTATTTAGTTCCGAAGCTCGACTGCTGTACGTCCGTGGATTGTACGCATATACGACTTGAAACACTCGCACTAATACTATTCACACACACACACCCCACACATAAGGCGGATAGTAGATATTGAACAATTTAGAAAACTGATTCATTACGATTAAAACTAGCTGTGTGCCTAAATAGGCCTACTTCCATGACATGACATCATAAGGGAATTTATTATGCTCATAGCCATCTAAAAAAATGCAATTTCAAGATCAACCATTGTTGATGATTTCTTGACTTTTTCTTAGTGACACAAAATAGCTTTGATTATATATACATTTTCTTGATGACTTACCTAGAAATATTTTTTCTATGTATGACTTGGATAAGCCCTTTTATATTAAATAAAACTATCAAAAATCCCTTTTCTAATTAAATCCCACAAGTGTTAATTGTATTTTCTCCTTCTCTTTCTCATCTTCCTCTTCTCCTTCTCTTTCCTTTTCTTCTTCTTCTTTTCCCTCTTCTTATTCTTCTTCCTCTTCTTCCTCCTCTCCTTTATTCTTCTTCTTCTTTGTGTTTTTCCTCCTCTTCATCTTCTTCCTCCTTCTCTTCTTCCTCCTCCTCTTCTTAATAATAATAATAATCATAGGCATTTATATAGCGCCATCTATCTAGAAATATTCTATTCCGAGGCGCGTTGATATTATTATTATTACCCCGGCTTTAGCTCGAGCTGCCTCTCAGCGCTCATGCATTCAAGGAATTAATCCTGCCGGGTACCCATTCACCTCACCTGGGTCTAGTGCAGCACAATGTGGATACATTTCTTGCTGGAGGAAATTACGCCATGGCTGGGATTCGAACCCACGACCCTCTGTTTCAAAGTCAGAAGACTTATCCACTTGGCCACAACGCTCCACACTTCTTCTTGTTCTTCTTCCTTTTATTTTTCATCATCATCTTCATCTCTTCTTCTTCATCCTCTTCTTTTCCTCTGAACGATAATGTTGGTCACTTCAGCTTCAAGGTTTTTCTTCAGAAGGACTTCGATTTCATTTTTAGATAAGGGAAGAAAAACATCTAAAACATACTAAATCAATCTCTTAAGCACTGGATGAATAAGGATCATGATATTCAATCGAAGTAAATCGAAGTGGAGCGTTGTGGCCCAGTGGATTATTCTTCGGACTTTGAAACAGAGGGTCGTGGGTTCGAATCCTAGCCATGGCGTAATTTCCTTCAGCAAGAAACTGATCCACAATGTGCTGCACTCGACCCAGGTGAGGTAAATGGGTACCGGTAGGAAGTAATTCCTTAAGAAGCTGTGTGCGCTATGAACGCCTAGCTTAGCCGGGTAATATAGGAGCGCCTTGAGCACCTAACAAGGTGGAAATGTGCGCAATATAAATATCCTATATTATTATTATTAAATAAAAACAAATCTAAAGGCTGAAATATTCATAATGAATACCTATATTTACGCGTACACAATTTTGAGTTGTTGCGAAACATCCACAGCCAAAGGACCGAATGGATGGCACTTTGGAGAGATAGAGATATATTTAGAATCATCCATCTTGATATTTCCGATTTCGATGAGTGATATTATTCCTATTTTCTCTATGTCTCTGCTTGTTTCCATTCGTTAAGGATTGAATTTCACTTTTAAGTCCAACCAGACGTAATCATTCGAAATGGCCAGCCATTTTTTGTTTCATCGCAATGAAGTTTGCCTTTGACTCTGACTGCTCGTTTCCGGACCACCTCCCCTTCCCTGAACCAGGCATCCGGATCGAAATAATGTAAAGTTAAATCATTTATTTCTTATGAAAAATGTGATGAGAAAGCGAAATACATAGTTGCTAATCATTGATTTGGCACTTCATTGGAAAGGAGGTATCAAGCGATAGTGCTTCAAAAATCTTACTTTATGAATTATATGTTTTCCTATAAATTTCAATAGGCCTACATGGTTTCAACAAGCGGCAAAATTACACGTTTACCCCCTTTTTGCCGTGCAGCTCTATCGTTAAGGAAAGAGCTTCGACATGGAAGTTCGTTGAGCGTGTATTGAAAACGCCCTAATCACTTGATTTTATCAACGTTGCTTGGCTATGTGCTTCATTCATGTTATGTTCTTTCGATTCGTGCAACATACATTTCGCCCTTGGGCAATGATTCTAGAATCCTCAATAAATCATTCATTAATTTAATTTATTAGTGGGATAGTCTGCTTAATATCCGTTTCATTTGTCACCCTTTGCCACTAATGCACATAAAACACATCAGACGTGCAGGTAATTTCCCTAATTGCTCTGTAGACCATACCCTACAATTTCACTATCAATGTTTGTCTTCATAAGTTGATGATGTGCTCAGCGTTAATTTTGCGCCTAAATGCATTTGTATTCATCCACATGAGAGACACATTAACACATTGACGTCAGTTTAAGTAATAGATACGTTTTTATGGAATTTGTTTGTCACTTCCATCCCGGAGGCCCGTTTGCTGCGCTAACCCAGGTTAGGTGAATGGTAACTGGAAGGGTTTTATTTTTCAATGCGTTGAGCTCGAGCTAAAACCATGGTAATAATAGTTACGCTTTATTGTTATTTTACTATTATTAGTATTCCTATAATTATCATTATTTTTTAAACTACTACTACTACTAGTAGTATTATCATTACTATTATCATCATTGTTATAATTATCATGATCACCATTATTATCATTGTCATTAGGCGGCTTGTCAAAGGTGTGCGTGCGTTTTTACCTTTATATTCTGCGGCGAACCCGCTCAGCGTGCCATTGTCCATTTTTCTTTCCTACGGGTCAGTGCTCTTGCCATTTAAGACGACAGCGTTCCCTTTTGCAGCGAAAACGGAAGCGTGCGCTTTTATCTTTTCTTTTGACACCCCCCGGTTGGCTCTCCGATTAGATGTTTCTGCATGAGCGCCCTCTATGTCCACAATATCGACGTCTTAGGCAAACTATTAAACGAGCGATCTCTGGTCACTGATCTGGATATCGTTGTGTCCTTGTATCGGTGTGCGTAGTTCAGTGGGGTGTATATTTCCAAAAGTTACGCTTTCACATTTTATTGATAATTTTTCGTTTCGGGTTTCAGTATATGACAAAATTCAATAAGATTTAGATTTCATTTCTTTAATAGAACAATTAAGCTTTAGCCCTTTGGCACGAGCATGTTCTTTTATTTTGAATAACATACCATTAAGAAATTGAATTTCTGAAAGTAAGTGTTCAGGCGAGGGTAAGATTTTTTTTCATCACACTGAGCCCGCACAGTCAGCATTGTCTGGTGAAAAGGAAAGATATGGAATTGACCTTAACATCTTTGTAAACGAAATGCAAAACCCCACGCAAAAGATGCAATATAAATCATACCTGGGTCCAAAAATGATGGCGTTTAAAGCAATACACTGAAACGCTACTGTGAAAAAAAAAACACTAAAAACATAAAATGCAAACGTTTTTTGGTGGAAAAAAGGCTGAAAACTAAGGGCAGCGTTGAAATTCAAATTTGAGCTTAACATAGGTCTATGTTTAATTTAGCCCTCTTGTCAATTTGTTTTTGCTGTGAAATGTCCTTTTTGAGGACTCTTTTTGGGCGATTTTGCCCCCCCCCCTTGTGGAAAATCCTAAATACGCCACTGCATTTGTTTAAACATTTGAATTCTAGAAACTTATATATTCACACATAATACAGATGCCGTGCAAAACAAACGAATAAAATATCATTTATTTGAACTTTAAAAAATAAATTGGATGCTCAAGCTGTCATATCGGTCATTGTAGCTTAAATGCACAATTCTTGAATTTCATTGCCCGAAATTCAGAACAAAAAGTACTTTCGTTACTTTTTAAGACCATTACAAACATCTTTACCTTCGAACGAAATCAAAAGCACTTAAAAATTAATATTGAAATTATCAAAGTTGAGGTAGTCTTGACCATGAATAGAGTTGAGTGTTTATAAAGGAATTATAGCGTCTTCTATTAATCACATTCTACACTTTAATGACCGATGAAAAATATCGCGTGAATGAAAATGCAAATTAACACATTTAAGTGATTCCGACATGATATTGGACAGGAAAATCTATAAAATCTTTTTACCTGGGATCCTTCTTTATTCTCTTATATAAATTTCCCCTGTGATCTAGAGTGCTCTGTGACCAAGTGTTCTTGATTACCATCCTGGAGCCACATAACCGAAGGGGGGTCTGGGGCTGAGGCCTCAACAAGTACCATGATTTTATGCATGGTGACCCCACCCCTTCAAACCAGTCCGCTGGGGGGAGGGGACTTAATTATTTCTTTCAATTTTCCTGTTCTACTTATAACATTCAATTTTGTCAACTTAATTCTGATGGTTTCTTTTTTCATCCAACTTTATTTCTTCCTTTGAATTTTTCTAAAACTTTTCTATACCTATTCTTTTTTAACCTTCATGTTTGACTTGAACAATACGTGTATATTGCCGTTGATTTCTTCTTCCTATCAAATATTTAAATTAATCTGCACTGTGTGTATGTCAAATTATTGCAAATTAGATTCCCAGTGTCTAAGGTAAACATAATTTACCGACGTAAAGTTAGTAATACGAAAGCCTCTTTGGCCTAGTTTCCCTTCCAACTTTGTACTTCACCTGTTAATCGTATAGCTGCATTCTGTATAGCTTGCATATTTAAATATGCACCAAAAATAAATTAACGTACAGAAAATGGTAATACCTCGGTCACATTTGCTCTACGGCGGCCATACAGCGAGTCGAAAACAGCCGTTTTATTCATTTTATTAAAACCTATATTTAGCAGGTCCAAAAACTGTTAAAATGACTGTTTTCGACTCGCCTTAGAACAAATGTGACCGAGGTATTTAGCATACTAGATCAACAAGAATGGAGTGCATGCTGGTGCGGATCCTGCCGGAGTAACACAACACAATACAATCCAATCAGCGCCGTATTTATTTTGAACAATAGTTGGGCTCTCAAAAGTATTGTGGTCTATTTTGTGACCTCTACTAAAAGAAGTCAGTGGGTCAATACTATGGATTATATATTCTGCACATCAGAGGGTACAGTTATGTAGTGAATCCCGGGGGATCATCCGGTCCGTGTGCCCCCCCTTGAGAGCCTTTATCAAATTTGTTAATGTAAATATGCCATTTTTACACAAGTGTGCCCCCTTTATTTGAAACTCACAACATGTATTTTAATGAGAACATGTCGTTCATACACAAATGAGGACCTTCACTTTAGCCTGGTAAACAGAGAGTTGGTAGGCAATAAATATAACTCAAATGTTCACATTAAGAGTAGACCTATAAAGAGGGAAGTTACATGGTTAATCAAAAATGTGTTGATAAAATATCAGTCGAACGTTATGTTATAATCTGCTTCGCCAAATAGGTTTTATGTAATATTGCTCTTTATAAAGGCAAGCATTAAACTACATTAAATGTCGAAATGTTAAGAAATATAATGGAAACCATATCAAAATGCACATTACGAAAAGAAACAAAATCAAGGTTCTAGTATGGGGACAAAACGAGAACAAGAAAACTACCCATATGATGCTCATTTTAATTCCCCGAAAGCCGGACGTTGAAAATGACATGGGCCAGCGCATTGCAAGCTGTATTTAACGGCTTACCCCATTGACAAGGTAGATTTAAATTACCCCATTCTTGATTGGGGAGATTAACGTATATTCTTGAACATAGAGGTGGTCTGACGGGTTGCGGATTTCAATAGAAAGATGACCTCTTGATTGGTAGGGGTATGTTAAGGGGAGATTATCACTTTGTCAGCGCGGATGACTGTCTTGATACTTTGATGTTCCCCGATGTGCCTTCTATTCGAAAACCGTGTTTGCAACTAATCCCAATTATGAGACTATTTGGAATCAAAATGAAAGCCTAACTGCACCCTTTTCATAGATTTCGTTTGAAAATAAAATACTTGCGTTTAAGGTAAAATTGGAATATGAGAAGGCCCTTCATAATATGTAAACCAAATAGTGTCACTTTTAAGCTTTATTCTTTTAAATCAAATGTAAAAATATATGTAAAATAATCTCACAAGCCTAATCTAAATAGTGCGAGCACGAAGCGCGCGCTAATTTGTAATTTTTTATTTCATGTATTTTGTCCTAAAATAGCATTCTGGCAATGCTTGTGATCCTAAACGAGATGAATGAATTTAGTACGCATTGATCGTCCTGATAAAAAAGAATCTGTTAACGGCTACTTTTAATTATCTGTAAATGAAAACGTTACATATTTCAACAATCAAATAATGCGAGCGCGAAGCGTGAGCTGAAAATATTTACTTTTCTACCTGAAGAATAGAAGTTCTAAGCAATCTTTGTAATCATGAAAAAGGTAAATACATAACTAAGCAAGCGAAGCGAGCGCGAGGAAAATTTGAGATTTGTAGAATTGTGAGTGGATATGGATCACAGTTAAAAAGGAACATATATGTTTCATTATTATTACTTTGAGTTTTGACATAGGGCCGGGATATTCTAAGAACAATATTCCATCATGTGAAAATTATGACTGTCTTCCTATTTCTCTTCTTATCAAATCGCGAGATGAAACTTTTTGATATTCCATTCTGAAAAAGGGACAATTTATCAATAAATTAATTAATCTAATAAGCCTAATCAGAGCGCGAAATCTGTCAATTGTTTTCTTTCTTTCCATTTTTTTTGCTCCGCCAATAGGGTGGGGGGGGGCCTTTGTAAATGTAAATCCAACCAAGAATCGGATCTATACAACATAATATCTAAAGGTCATGGGAGGATCCATGACAGGGGGAAAAAAGGTTCCGCTTTTAGGGGGGGGGCACTCTTCTGTTTTGGCTGCATTTTGCATTACAAATTCTAATTGTGCCTCTCATAATGGAAGGGGGCAAGGGCGGCTCCCCCCTAAATCCCCCAGTGATAGAAGGGTGACAGGAAGTTTGAGGATGCTGATTCATTCATGGCATACTATTTTCGAAATAGACGACCACAATTTTGTAAATATCCAGTCCACGCGCATGCGTACTCTCATTCCGAAGACGCAAGTCATAAAATAATTTCACCCCCACTTGATCACGGTTTCTGCGAGGACACAACTCTGCTTTCTCATGAGTATTGATTTCGATGCAGAGGCAGAAATCGGGAGAACCCCTCTCAAATTTCCGAGTTTTGTCCACTCTTTCAACTGTATTTCCTCCATTTTTTTCACCCTTCCTCTTATTCCATCCCAATATTATTTTCTTATTTCTCTCTGCTTCCCCTTCCTTTTCTCTCCCTTTGACCTCTTAGTTTCTTTTTCCTCTTTTCACAATCCCTTTTGGTCCCGTTTCTTTAAAACATGGAGATAAAGAAAATTAAGAGACAATATGTTATCCTGGGGAAATGGTTGCCCGTCAAAAATATGAAAAAAACTATTTAAAACAGTTTCTAATAAATCTTTGTAAATCTTTTATATTTCTATGCCTAATAGCGCTAAGCTAGCTGTTCCGGTCATATTTATTTTATCATTCTATTTCCTTCTGTTTTTTTTTTTTTTGGGGGGGGGGCGTTCTCAACACCTGTTTGAGATGCGAGTAATAATTAATATTCCAAGTCGACGTGAATTCTACGAATGGCTCGGGCCTACGAAACGAAAATATGTGGAATCTTATTTTCCCACCTAAAACATGAATTGACTGTCTTCCAATTGCAAACAAAGAGGTTTTCATGGTTATTGCAGCAAATTCGAAAGATCAGTAACGATTTTTGACACATGCGTGATTTTTTTTTAAGCTACCGTGGCTTTATGAATGCACCCGATAGATGCGAACCACAGTTCAGAACAGTGACCCGAACTCTCGATCCGACAGTCAATATGAACATGATGAAGGCACACGTTTGTTTTGGTCGTAGAGGGAGCTATTTAGAATAGATTCTTCGGCCTTTCGACAGAAATTAAGACTTGCAGGAAAGACGAACAAAAGAACGGTGGCATTAAAGGGCCTTTGATGGCGGCCGTTCCTTTGAAGACAAGGGAACGTTGGGCGGGAAAGCCGAAGCGAAAACCCGGATGCGGGAAGAACGATGAAGAACGGTGCATGGACTTTTGACAAGCTACCTTATTATTATGGATATTACGAATTACTATAGCATTTTTAGTTTTGTTATCATAATCATTATGAGTAACATTATTTTAATAACTATTATTTTATTACCATTATTATTATCATTTTAATTTTAATAACATATATAGCACATACATATATGTATCTGAGATTTATTAACAAAAGAACCCATGCGGTGCGACATTACTAATTTCAGAAATAAAAGTATGATTTTCTAAAGCCCTGTCACCTTATATCTATAAAGGGTAATACTTCCTAGTTAGGTGAAAAAAGATATAGGCTTTTAATAATTCTATAGTTAAATAAATCATATAGACAAATTAATAATCAATCTGCATGGCAATTGGCATACGTATGAATGAAATATCTTCATTTGTTATCATTTCGTCCACGATTGTAGTACACGTCTGGTACTAAAATAAAACGACAGATATGAAGCCAAAGGCCCCGTGCTATTCAAGTCCGCAATTACTTTCCACAGAAGGTCTGAAGCATAGAAAAGGACATAATTATGTTTAAGAAACATCTATGACCTCCTTTCTCTATTTTCAATGGCACATTCGTGCTTCCTTTCACGAATATGTCTTTATAACCCAAGGTTCCTTCCTGCTTCTCTCATGCCTGTCAGAGTTTTCCGCCCGTTGGCTGTATACTGTTAGAAGACTTTCTCCATTAATTCATAGGATCACTTCTACCCCGAGAGAGAGAGAGGGTAGAAGCCCTAAAACTATTAGTAATTCCCCCAAGATGGTGTATACGGGAAGTATGTCAAGTAGATCTCCTGCCTAGTTTTCTTGTCCCAGCTGTGTTAAATTGAACCAAATTGGTTTGCTATCATTGTATACGATCACGCTACTAATGCATTGTAAAAGGAACATAAGAAATACATTTAGTTTTCGAACCCCACATTACCACCCCTCCTTTTGAACCTCGAACACACACGCATCCTAATGTACATATATAATATATATCGTTTATGAAATATTAATGTAGTTCGGTTGCCATTTCCTAGCATTTGTATTCTACCAATGATGCATACTAACTGCGTCACGGACATTGAAATGCATCATTATCATGAGCACTCTCACAGAGAAGCTAAACGATTGTAATTATGGGCATTATCTGGCCTTGAATTACCAGGGTTGTCGATCCTTTTTTCAGGTGAGGGGGGGAGGGGCAAAATCATGAATCAACATTCCGAAGGCGCTCGATCACACAAAACCAAAAAAATATCGGTTCCCCAATCACGATTTACCCTTTTCGTAGTATCAAGGAATAATAACGATGCCGCTTCCTAGGCCTTTGCTCCGGCGATACTTACTCGGATAGAAAAAAATCCACATCAAGCCAAACATAAAATCTAACAACCATACTAAATAAACCATAATCATTATCTTTGCACTATTCTTAACCAATAACTCTATTATAATTCTAACTCTATATGTCTCCTGAGATATTAAGACCTTGGGCGCGTTTCATCAATATTTTCATCCGACAAGTTGTCAGATCTGACATCCTTCCGTGATTTTGATTGGCTGAGAGGCACTGTTCCTATGGTAACTGTCGGATAACACGTCCGACAAGTCCTTTCATGAAACGCTCTCCGGAGCAAATGTCGTGTCACCACGATATCGATACCCGAAAATCCTTACATAAACTGGTGGACGTACAAATAACCATTTAATATCTTTTTATCTGTACTTTTTCATTGATCCCTACCGGACAACCTGCTTTTTTTCCCAGAGAATACTAATTAACTTTTTAGTTGGTGCCTCTATGGGTGGGAAGTAATCGGTAAGCCTTTAAAGCACTGAGTATAAAAACAATACATACAACAGTTAATTTGACTGTCATTTTCCCTGATCTGTTTCTCCGACTTTCTTCGATGTCTTACCTGTATTAGGATATCGTGTGCCTTTGAATGCTAATATTTGAAATTTGAAATCAGAAATTATTTGAAACAATGCAAAATAATTATATGAAGAAAATTTCGGCTTGCAGTCAATTTAGTGCCTGCTTTAGCTATAATAAGGGAGTTTGCTTTTTAGTTTGATGTTTTGGTTTAAGAATGTTTAAGGTTGTTTTCACTTCTTATCGTATTTGCACATACGGCGTCTTCTTTGTTTAATTGCATTATCTTATTGCTAAAATTCTTTATCTATTCATTTTTTTTGTGGGGGGGGGGGTCGAGAGGTAAGGTATTCCATTTGTATACATATTACATACACAAGTTATCTGTTGATCATGAATATACAGTAATTCAATAAATATATTTCAATTTATGTGGACAAGGCTGTTGTGGAAAACAGTTTTGTTTACTGACAATGCCCATAATCATGTGTTAACAAAACCACAAATACTTTAATAAGTGCATATTAAAGACTAAATAAATAATAACCAAAGACGGCAAATTTTATAGATGCAATTCATTTAAGCAAAGAGGCGCGTGTGTCACCAAACAAATGGTAGGGTTTTTTTTAGGTAAGAATAAATTCTATCCGTGCCATCATCCTATTAAAGCTAGAAGTGTGCCAAGGGAATACGATTGATTTCATATCGTTCTTAAATAGGAATAATAATTTGTCATGGTTTGTAGCGGATAGCGCTGCTGACCCATAAAATGTATGCTTCCTCCAGTCGCTGCCATCCAGGCCTTTAATATAATTATCGACGACCTCGTCGGATATAATAGAAACTGTTGGAACATCCATTAGTCGTATCCTTCCCTCAAAATTATTTTGCTGGGTGACCGCCGTTGAAAATTTGATTTTGGAATAGATGTGGGATAGAGTGAGAGGGGATGGATATAACATAGGATAAGAGACCGATGATGATTAGATTTTAGAGAGTGAGGTCCTGAGGTTTAGGTTCACCAGAAATATGATATGAAATTTGTTTTGCCAAAATTACGTGACGCGTGATGCGACATACGGAGTATACAATGTAATGAATTCCATATCCTCTATAATGAATGAATAGGTAAGTCACATTTTATGTCTGCATGTAAGAACTCGGGTATTCTATTGAAAGGTTCGGTCCAAGATGTGTCTTTTTTATCATGGATTTTTTTTTTTTGAAAAAAATATTGGCTTTTGAATATTTGTGAAACAAAATGAAATTGTGATGTGCCATATCTTGCTCAAATCAACGTGTAATTGGGGTCAATGTAGCCTTTTAAATGCATACACATACTCTCTCCCTCTCTTTCTCACACAAACACTCTCACACACAGACTTCCATGTGTTTGTAAAGTTCATTATA
Organism: Lytechinus variegatus; assembly: GCF_018143015.1. Classification (NCBI taxonomy): domain Eukaryota; kingdom Metazoa; phylum Echinodermata; class Echinoidea; order Temnopleuroida; family Toxopneustidae; genus Lytechinus; species Lytechinus variegatus. Next base: position 51,359,092 of record NC_054740.1, on the reverse strand, counting down.
CACACGTCCTCACCAAAATTTTGCCCATCCTAAAATAATTGCTGCTTATTTTATTAACCTTACTGGACAATATTCTTCCCGCATTTGATAAACTACTGCCCAAAATTTGTTGGACACAATTATCGTCGTGCTGGTTAAAATTTTACCCATTTTTTGTTGTAATACAGTGCACACAGCCACATTCGTTAACAAAGTGACACAACACTGTCAGATTTGCAATGAAAACAGATCTTGAGCGTGAGCTAAATGCTTGCAGAAGTAACTAGACCTAAGTAAATATTAAAAGGTCACAATTCGTCTGCGTATCGTGGTTATGCTTTTTACCACTCTCTACAGAGGGTTTCGGATGCGTGAATTACCGCGAGTAGTCTTTCAGTGCGTGGCACATCCATGAAACGTTTGATTACGAAGTACCGTTTACAATTCAGAGTTGGAAGAACGTTTAGGCTCTAATTCAGTAATTCCTTCTTATTAAAGTGGGTTCTCAACCACATGGTGAAGTTGGTTGGAATCTTCAATGATACGGTGACAATGCGTAGAAACTGAATGGAAGAAATTACGCCATTTTGAGACTTAATCCGTTGCTTATGAGCTTTAACAAAATTGTTCGGCTACTAGAAGTGTGGGGTGTGTGCGTGCATACATACCCGCGTGTGTGAGGGAGCTGGAAAGAACGAGAAGGACGGGAAGAGAATTTGGAGAAGACAGAGGGAGAAAAAGGGGATACTTTATAATGAATTTTATATATTGCATTTGATAAGAGACAACAAAAATTGAGCATGGCCGGGCATGCTCACCCAATTGCTTATTTGCACATCATCGATTTACAACAGACTGCAAAATCAAAATATTTCCGTTTTTCAATTTTTCAGCAGATGTTTCATTACATTGATCGATTGATGTTATTTAAAGAAAAATATTTTCTATTATTTATGCATGCCATGAAATATCTTCTGAAATTACACTTAAGTTTTGATACAGTATATGTTTTGGTTTCTTTGCTTATATATGTTCCCCAAATTGTATATTTGTTTTTGTACTACTTTTTTTGTTTTAAACAAGAATATTGGCAGATGCCAATGATGTTCCAGTAAATTCATTCATTCACATCAACAACAGTATCTTGTATTTCCATACTCAGAATCAAAAGCAATTTACAAAGTGGAAAAGTAAAGTATCGTTCGCTACGTGCACCAAAATGCTGTAGTATATTACGTGGGTATGGCACGGTTCATCAGGTTGACCTTCTTGCTTAATATGACTGACCCTCGCCATTATGACATCCACACTCATTAACTTTGAACTGCATTTCAATTCGCATCAATAATTGATGGTATTCATCAACAGTCATGCATGGCCAAGAAAAACATTTTGATCTCTCGATGTTTTAAAAATAGTTATTTGGCGCCGAGCCGCAGTGAACTCGCGTGGACTTGGTGTGAAGAACAGAGGAAGCACACCCGACGCCTTTTTGACACTTCATTCACGTCCGAATGCCCAATTCCATTTTCGAGTTTCACTAATGGTTTGTTATTCCCCCTGTACCTGGATGAATATTCCTGGGTCCTGCCTGACGAAGAGTTGCGATCAGTCCGATCAATCTCAACTATTGCAATCCCTCAATGTTATACTCTGTCAGTAAATGTCCCTTTGAGAATAACAACATGAGCAAGGAACACACTGAACTTTCAAGAGAATGCTGTTTGCATGACTATACATCGTAATTAGCAAACATTGCGAATAGACATTCGCATTTTATATGTTGTGGTTCTGGCTTTCCATTGTTGTGGACGATCGCATCAATCGCAGGTCTTTGCAAAACCGGGTCCAGGTTTGCTCCCTCTCTCGTCATGTCTAAGTAATGCAGATAGATGGGAGGTAGTCATTGCTTGGAATTATTAAACACAAATCTCCTTGGGGATGATGAGCATATTCTGCCCATGTTTGAAAGCAAGTCCGGTAAATGTTTACAATATTTATCCAAAAGTTTACACAATAGCCTTCCGCAAATGTTTTTTTCCCATTTGATTCTGGATTGAAATTATAAGCTGACATAGCAACATTCATGCTAATCACAAAGGCGTCATAGCCAGCATAGACATAGAATATGTGATTGTACTTTAACGGATCGAATGGAAAAAGTGATGTTCTCACGATACCCTCAGATCTTAATAGATAAGAAACATCATCATCGGCATGTGTAAAAAAAAATGGACAAAATTAAGAAAATGAAATAATAGCATTAATATTGTGTGCTTTTACATGAATTGTTGAATCCATTTTCAATTACTAAAACATATTTTCATAAATTTACGCTATCTAGAATTTGTTCATTCATCCATTTCTTTACAATCAAAGAAGTGAAATAAAAAAAAATAATGGTGTGACGACAGAGGAAGGTTTGGAAAAGTTAGATAAGATGAAAATTCAAAGTGATTCGTCGTGGTAAGAATATAGAGGTTGCTTGTACTAAAAGTACACGTCCCTTTATTTGATCCTTCGACGTCCGAACATGTTACCCGTGGTATTGAAGCCGTCTCCTAAACATCGGGTTACACTGTTTCATACGCTGTGTGCCTTAACTTAGGTTATTAGGTCCCCTCTCCTCCGTATGTCTCACTCTACATTGCGTATCAAAGAAAGTTTACACTTAAAAAAAATCCCGTAAAATTATACATTTGTAATATCCCGAAGATATTTCCATATTTTCACATCGGTACACATTCATTAAGCAAATGACGATATATCTGTCAAAAAATATTTTCGGTTGAGTGAGCACCACTTACTTTTGAAAGGTTGGTGAAAAATGATTTGCGCAGAACTTTGAAGTAGTTATGCGAATAAAAACAGACCTCAATCATGAAGAAAACGTGGAACTTAGCTTGTAAATTTGATTTGAAGATATATTTTACCCTTTTCAACTTGTTTCTTTGCCCAGAATACTTCGAAGAGTGCATTGCACCCCATCCCACTCCCCCCACACATCGAGGCCATCGTGACGATATTTGCTTTACACTGAGCTGTGATTTACATGAAATGGCTTAGGCTTGATTTTCATTGTGTTAATCATTTTCAAGCTCAGAAAAAGTGTGGAGAAACAAGTATTAAATGACAAATACGGTGTAAACCCACTTCAAATAATAAAAAAATTAGTAAAAAAAATGCTTGAGATGTCTGATAGAAACCTTTGTTCAGATACAGTTATGTCCTCAGATCCAGCTGGCACAAAAAGGGTAAAAAAAAGTTGTGCTTGCTAAGTGTTGAAATTTTAATTTGGGTGGCAAAATTGACACAAAATGTTTGAATATATCCATTTTATTTCAATTGACTAAAAGTGCAAGGGAAATGTATAAGAAATGTTTTGCAAGGTAAGTTTGATTTCGCCCTTTCTCCTTGACACAGCGTGAAAACGAGCATTTATGCGAGCTTTAAGAAAATGGACAGTGCTCGCTCAAGTGTAACATTCTGTCAAAACTTTTACTTTCATCGGATAGATGAGACCCCAACCCAAGATTATATGTGAAAAATTGCCCCAATGTTGCATATTTTTTAATCCTAGGTTTTTTTATACGCACTGAATAGGCCTAAGATTTCCATGATGACGAAGCTTCCCTCTTGAACAAAAGCACATTGGACTTGAAAATAGCAGTGATATATGTAGGCCGAACGCCAAAAATGACAAAATATCTACCTTAAAATGTCCTTTCCATTTGTCATCTAGACAGTGTCTATTTATTTTATCATCATTGCACAATAGTCTAAAACATTTTGTTGAAAAAAAGATTGTGTTAATTATAGAAAACACAACGCTTTCGCATGCCCCTCACTTCATCTATTTTAACTACTTGTAGTTATTTGTAGGTCTCCCCATTTCCTTATCAATTTGGATTGGTTGTACTTTCCCATGTTGTATATCGCGTATTCTTCTCGCCCCTGCTCCCAGCTACAAAGATACCTCAAAGGTATACTGATATCAGACTATTGTGATTGATTGTTGCGATCTGTAGCCTTTTCAACACCGAAATCCCCCGCGATAATCATTTCGGCACAACACGGTGGTATTCTTTTCTAATCATTTTGAGAAGATTGAAGTTTGGCATTACTCCCAAGCTTATCCGTTTCACCTTGGCGGAGATCTCGATGCATGCGTCTATCCCCTTGTCTCGATCAGACCCAAATGCTGCCATGTTGGTAAACAAGCGTATCATATGACAGCAATTTCCAAATCTCAGATGGTACTCCATCCTGCACAGACCTGGATATTGCACTCCCATAAGCATTATGAAATCCTCATTTTGCATTTTGGAAACAGGTAAGGATAAGACAGTGGGTAATGTTCAGACCTGCGATTGTCTTGTTACAGCTTAAATGTATGTTGTAACAGTTGGAGAAGGTGACCGCAGACTTTTTGCATTTCCTATGTACACCTCACTCTCCATAAAAGTAACTTATCTGTAAGTTGGGGAATATGTGCCTGACCTGAAAGATGAAAAAAGCGAATATCAACAGACATTCAGGGAAATTTTGGACAATATTTTTTTTCTTATGACTTAAATTTGTGTCGGTCGGCCACATATCCACTAAGGTATCGGTTATTAGAAATCATTTCCTCCATAACAATTGTAGCATATTGTGATAGCAGGGGCGGAACCAGGTTCTTCCAATTGAGAAGCGAACAAACAAATCCTCGCTTCAAAAAAGGGGTGGGGGCACAATTGGGTAAACAGTTGGATTATGGCTCTCAAGGGGGGGGGGCACGAGCCCCCTCCTGCCACCTTCATTGATGGAACCAAACAAAAATAATGATAAATTTCCATTTTCAATGATTTTGAACAAGACGGCAGAGTCTCTTTAAAAAAAACCCCTAAAAATAACAAAAAAAATCAGCAATTCAAATCAATTAATGGCTTTAAACTACTATTGAAAATTTTAGATTGTAACAAGCTTTATGATTCTGGGCCCTGTGACGTCCCTGGGAAACCTTCTCATGAGTGCCAATAATATTCTGCCTACATAAAAATGATAATTTTTGTTATTTCACACAGTGCATGAAATATTACACTAGGCAGTACACTGTAACAAATATTGGGCAAAATTTTAACCAGCACGAGGGTAGTTATGTATCCAACCAATTTTGGGCGGTATTTTACCCAATGCGGGAAGCATATTGTCCAGTAAGGTTAAAAAATAAGCAGAAATTACTTAAGAATGAGCAAAATTTCATCACACTGGATAAATAATAATGCCCAAAAGAAATGCCCAATGTTGGATGGATACATAATTACCATCATGGAGCATTTTTACCCAATATTTTTAAGAGTGTATTATTACAGTTGTTCTCGAGAATAAGTCGCAGAAACCTTTGTTCAATTATGATATTTTTTAACATTGTTGATATGTACATCCCCTAAGAAGTATGGGGGAAATACAATTACACCGAACAAAACTGCTATTATTTAAGTAATCAAGTAAACATACCAGCAAAAAGGACCTAAAGAAATTCAATAACAATATTTTATCCTCAAAGCAAGATTCTAAATCCAATATGTACATAACATGGGAATAGATAACTTAATAAACTCGCTACATCGAACTTTTTTTTTATATTTAAGCGATTGATTACAAGCAAACATGATTTTTTTGTTTTATATTCAGTTGAGGTGTTTTGACAGTTAAAACCATGATATTCTTTAGAGATCTGTGAGTTTTACCTCGTAAAGAAATATAAAACTCATGTAATATTTTCATTTTCCATCTAGGGTCTTCTTCATAAATAATTTCAGCTAAAATTAATATCTTCTTTCGATGCTACTGTACTATGAAATTGTTTCGCAAAATATTATTGTCAGAAGAGCTTATGAAGATTTGAGTGAAGGAAAAGTAAACATTGGAGCAGAAAAGTCACTTTTACTCTAGGAAATTATTGTGATTTCATGAAGGAAAATCCAATCAAACATGAAAATCGATCAACATTTTTGCAATAACGTTACTGCAATTGCGAACTCAAGGTAGAGTACTCCTTGGTACAAGCAAAAATAAACAAATGAATTTAGAATTCATTTCATTTCATTTGAAGTTACTGGTGGAATTATATTAGCTTCTGTCGATCTACGAAAAAAAATATCGATGCTCGATCTGACGAAAAAAAGTTAAAGAATGGGAAATGCTATAAGAACAGGCCTACTCTGTAAAACACTGCTTAGATTTTAAGCCACAATGTCTGTTATTAATATTGTATGATAATTATCAAATAGCCAATGTTTAAACTTTTGTGTAAATGTATTAACGTTTATTAAGTGAGACAAAATTTTGTAACAAAAAAATGAACCAATAATAGTGCAAAAAATTCAAAGTTTGAATGAAATCAGTTAAGTTGGTTTTTAGCATGAATGGAATATGTGAAAGTAATAATTCGTGTGTTGCGGTATCATGTGGCGCACCTTCATAATTTTAAGATATGTTGTCAGCAAGAAAAATAATGAACATAAAACAAGCCAAAGTTGTAGTGAGAGTAGATTCACGGAAGAAATGAGAAATCGATCTAATATCGTTTGCGCCTTTAGGCAATACTTGAATATTTTTGGTTTATCAAAATGCATTTTTAATCAAGATGCAGTAGCTAACAGTTCGCAGTTTCAGACTTAATAAAACCTATATTAGCCATGTTTCCATTTTTTCCATTTGAAATAGAGTGTACGAACACACAAGGTTGACCTCATCAATACATTATTCAGAGGGACTTCTTTACATTAAAGAAGTTAAATCATAAATGCTTGAGGAGCGTAATATGAGAAGTTCGTATACAGCAGGTATATAGCCTGGTTGCCTCTTGCTTCTTTTCGTAATAAAAGGTTCTGATGAGCAAGACTTCCATTTAACGACGGGTTTGATGGGCGATCTATGAAACTCAAACCGCGTCATGATAATAATAATGGTGTCATGTCTTGCCAAGGCTTACTCCCCATCACTCATCTCCGCATCTCACTGGATATACTGGCGGAGAGGCGACACCAGCTCCGCCACAACAACACAGCCTGGCAGAAACAGAAAGAGGATAGCACTTTGCTATGGCATGGCATATGCACACACAATCTATACCATCCTGGTCTAACATAACAGTCTCCAAATATGTTTTTGTCAATTGTTTTGCTCGAGCAGAATCGGAACTCGAGATGTTGATGATTACAAAAAAAAAGAACAGCGACGAGCATAAATTGTATCCAGTACATTTAATGCATAAAGGTGGAATATCACCGACGATAACCTAACATGTTGAATGGGTGCGTAGGAATTACTATTAACATTATTAAGAGTGGTAACTTTTCGCATCAACTAACAGTCACGTCACAACTTATTTCGATCCCGGATTTCGATATGTATTAAAGAACGCTCTGACTTTCTTAGATGCCATACTTAAACCAAAAATACATACATATAGCACTGTATCATTTCATACTTTACTCACTTCAAGCTTTAAATAGCCCACATTTTTTATCTTAAGAATCATACAAAACCTAAGAAACGTACTACCAATAGCACACTATAGGCAAGTTCACTCATCTACCAACGACAGTGTACATCATAACACGCCCCATGTGTTCGCTCAGCGTACTATCACTTTATCCATGGCAATCATATTAATTATTACTGAATATGCAGGCGATCAACGTTTCACATCCGAAGTGATGGAACGTTTTCATGGGTATATGGGCAGCAATAGATCGGACAAAGGTGAAACTCCGCTCCAGACGCTGCAAGCAAGGAGACATCACCTTTATATCTCCTTGCTGGAAGTGGGTAATGGCAGTTCAGTTGCTATGTGATGATAATGGTTGAAATAATTGAAAGATTTTGTGCAACATTGGCCCTTTTTCTACTAGAATCGTGATTAACGATGAATACAAAACACATAAGTTACCAAATTTAATTAAAAATACGATTTTAAAGGGCGAAAGTAATATTTAAGGGCAAATGAATCTCAAATCAGTGTTAAACTTTTTTCCCCTTGATGTTTAAGTCGTACGATCAGAGACGTGCAACTATAGATTATTAGCATGAAACATGGCAAACTTTGTCGAAGTTCCTATAAAACTTAACTTTTTGAATAATCTTTGTGAAGATAACTTAATTCTGCGTTCATGTTGTAACTCGGTTCCTGAATTGATCTGTGATTCTGTAATCGAAAAAAAAATGCAACCCTTCAGAATTTCATTCCGGCATCGTGTTTCATTCAGCACTCTTTTTTCATGGCATAACATCAAAGCATATGGAAATCAACCATGCGCCTTAATCCATGACCTGGAAACCGGATCTGTTATGGTATATAGAAGGAGACAGCGATCCACAGTAACCATATACTATTGCCTATAAGATGAATGCTGGTGCAAGGCTGTGAAAAGATGAGGAAAACACGACAGGGATACATAGGGGTGGGACTTGGAACGCGGCAGTAGCTTTGGGGATGGTGGTCAAGATATCAGACTGATACAAAAGGATAATAAATGGAGGAACACGGGAATATGACACACACACACAAAGTTGTCCAATATTTCTCAAAAATTTGCAACTTTACTCTGGTGTGGAATGTTATTTGCTTTTTGGAATTTGTTTCATCTCACCTCTAAATGCACAATAGCCTATCTGTTCCGGAATCACATGCACTCCTTTCAAAGTTACCAGTTCTTTTGGGGGTGAGGTTTGCAGTTTTGGGGAGTTGCTTTTTACCTTTTTTGAGTGAAAATGTATATATATATATATAAAAAGATGCAAGGTTTTAGTCCAGAATGAGCTTATGCACTCTGAAAGGATTTACAACTGCTTCAGAAGGAAATGGTGTCTTGTATCGACCCAAAAGATCGTTAGTAGGGACTAGATCGTCTCCTTTTTATTTCAATCTATTTGAGATTCTAGATATAAACCCCCTCTTAATACAGTAAATTGCCAGTTCGTCTACTGCCAACTCGTCCACTCACCACATGGTCTACTTTCATTTAGTATATCATTATGTCCGTCAACATTTCTTCTAACAACCATTTGGTCCATTAACTATTTAGTCCAATCATCACTTTATCTAATCACTATTTCGTCTATGACCATTTCGTCTCATGACCAGTTGGTCTAATATCTATTTCATTCTCATTATTTTTGCACAATTTAACGCTTAGTCCCATTAAAGCAAATGGTATATGGACTAAAATGGCTATTGGACCAGCTGGTTATTAGACGGAATGAAAAGCAGCAAAATGAAAGCAGATCATGTGGTCATTGGACGAACTGATAGTAGACCAAATGATAGTAGACGAGTTTGCAATTGGACGAATTAGCATTAGACGAATTAAAAATAAACGCTTATAATCAGCCTTCAGATTACAACCTACATTATACATCACACAGTCGTCAGGTCAAAGAGAAAACTTTTCCAGTCTGAATTCCTCATTAGTTTTCTTTCCCATATAAATAGAACAATAATATCTTTTGTGTTAAATATCCATAACCTTCTCCAAGTGTTAAATTTGTAATCCCTATATCTATTCCACAAGAACAAAAACAACAACAAAAACAGTGAGAAAGGTTTCCAATAAAATTGAATGAAATAATTAAGGTTGGACCTTTGATGATATTCATAATAATGATAATTATGATATGATCCATTATTTTGTATAGCGCATGTCCTGCATTTACTATACTGCGCATGATACTTGGCATCATATTAATTTGCTGTAGCTGAGCCGCCGTATAGGCCCTAAAGCTTCAAGGAATAACTCCTACCGGCTACCTATCCACCTCATCTGGCTTGAGTGCAGCACAATATGGGTAAATTTATCGCTGAAGGAAAAACACGTCATGGCTGGGATTCGAACCCACGACCCTCTGACTGAAAGACGAGAATCGTAAACCACTAGATCGCGAGGTCTCTCACAAACAATTTATTCATGATACTGTTTAGTTACTATAGGCCTACATGCTGTATTTTTTTTTCATTTTAAGATGGACGGGTCATCCAAACAAACAAACTAAAAAAAATATTTCCGATATTCCACACCTGTTCATTTATAAATTTATGGGACATTACAGTTAATCGGAAATCTGACATCTTGTAGAAAGTGCATTTTCCAAAATGGAACGATGTCACTTCCGTACCGTCGATTACAATTCTTGAAAATGATCACATAGCCATTAAATGCCACCGTTTCACCGACCCGAAGGCGACTTCAGACCGACCATAGTGTACATTATTTCCAATTACATATCATTAATAGGTTTGGAGTCGGTTTCGTTGGTGTGAAGGTAGCATATATAAAGAAAACACAATTTAGTGGATGACCCGTATTGGAACCGCCTGTGCCGTCCATCGAAACGGATTCTTTCAAGCTAAACTACAAAGTTCATCCGCAGAATACCTGGTATGTGTTTCGTAAAGCTGTTCGTAAGTAAAGAGGAAATAAGAACGACTGGTGAATCTGTATTACGATAAAGAATCGCCAGTGAACATTTAATGTTCAATATCATTTACCACAAGAAAGGATCACCAGTCGTTCATATCTAACGACCAGCTTTGTGAAACGGGCCCCGATTTCTAGGTCATCTCCATGTACACCACGCCTTGAGATTTGATTGCCCCTGATCGGACTGTTTGCAATGCAAGTAGACGAAACAACACCCTAGAATGACGGGGTCCTAAGAAACACTTCATCCGCCATCATCCAGTGCTGCTGCTCCGTGGTGTCCCTTTTCTGTTCATAGTTTATCGAACAAACAATGTCGGGAGCTATCATTACGAGGAGGAAGGCGGCAGGGAGATGGAGGAACGTCGAAATAGAGACAGGGGGTTCGTATCCGGTTACCTCACAAGCATGAAGTGTGGGATGGCATCCAGGAGAACGATAGGATGAGAAGGTTAGAGCTTACGAGGGTATATCAGGAGTTTGGTTCATATTTTCTTCTTGATCTATATACATGTACAACAGCAAGCCTATAGGCTTGTGCTCTTCCATAGACCAAAGTCGCCATGCAGAAACTGACGATAATTTAATGGGAACATCCCACGATTAGCCTATCTCTTTTTGCGATTTAGTAACGCGAGTAATCCGCAGAGGTTTTAAGAGTGTTTATGAATAATTTGCCCATTTTGTTATAATCATTGGTTTATTTATCAATATTGATATTAACATCATCAATATTACTAATTATAGTTACATTAATTACGTTTTAATAATGTTATGTTATGTCCATCATTATCATTATCATCATTGCTATTTACAAAAAAAAATACGCTGGATTGTCATAACTAATGACAACTAATTAGGATAAAAATATCAAACAGGTCCAACACGAAAAACACACCGAAATTTGGCGTCAAGTTAGAAATTTAACGCAAATATTGGTTAGTTTAAGTCATTATACATTAGGTCAAATTGTAGGTAGTACGGCGAATGTGAAAGTTCAACAGTTTTTTTTACTTGATTTATTTTCTTCTTTCATGAAATGCATAATTTGTTGGTAGATTTAAGCTGTTCATTTTTAAACATTGTTTCACTTCAGTCTCAATATCAGATATACATAAAGGATACACAAATAAACACTGTTGGAAGAAACAAATATGATGACTATTATCATAAGAATGTGACGGTAGGTCATCAGCGGCAGCCTTGTCAGTATTATGCTTGAAATATGGAATTTATTCACTAAAATATTGATGGGATGCATCCGGTCTTCAAATTAAAGAATGGTTGCAAAATGTGTGAAGAAAATCAATTCAAAATCATGATGTGCACTGAAGGGCTAATAAAGGGATTTTGTATTTAAGGACTAAAGAGGTTTTGTTGCCGCGATTGCATATTTATACAATTCAGGTTAACTGGATTTGTGAGATTCTCCTCGGAGATGCATTGATTTCTGATCATAATCTCAGAAACACGGGGGAGTTTGCGTTTTCGTTAATCACAATAATTAGGAAATATCAATTTCAGCACTTCGACATTCATCATGTTCATGAATCTACTGACAAAACCAAGAATGAAATCGTGAGAGTTCCATTCTCCAACTGCACAGCCCTGCAATGATGATAACAAAATTAGAATAGATAACAATAATAGTGTCTAGGGGTTAGTATATTTGGTTCAATCATCGTACTTTTTCGCCTGCATTATTTTCGTCAAATTATATTAAGTATTTTCCCCGTGTAAAATATATGGCAGAATAAAGCCGTAAAATTAAACCACAAACCATAGAATTGAATATTAATATAATTAGGGCAAATACCCTAATATATGAATATATTAGGGCATGTTCGCTTCGTACTCTACCAGATGTCCAAAATATAGTTTTAAGAATGCAGTACCTGAAAGATTTGGCTACATATATATATATATTATTCCACCGTCTTGCCCTTTCGTTGAATAAGTATTTTCATGAAATTTACAAATCATTTCTTTTTCTGATCAGGGTTATTCACTAATCTCAGACATCACGGAGTGTAAAATAAATCATCCGATATTACAGTATAAGGAACAATGTCAAGTTTTTTTTATAAAGGACCACGTAAGACAAGTATTTCGAATTTATTCATATTACTCTGTAATAACTCTTACTCTGTAAACACTGAAAGAAAAACTTTTATGTAAAGGGGTTTTCTTTGACAATCGCCGCTTGTTAATCTTGTAGCATTCAAGGTCAAAGTCAAATAGTGTTGAAAAGGTAATAATGAAAGCATCATAATGAGTTTTTGGTTCGGCAGCAAATAAAATAATGCTCGAATGGTCCACGAGATTGACAAGAGAAGAGATTGGGCCACAGCGCTCATCAAACAAATTGACTGGGAACTTCAATATTTGCGGTGGCGAGCGTTTGTATTTTGCTAATATATTATTTTGTCGTCGAAATTTTTAAGATCCATAGTGGATCGAGCAATTACCTTTTATATATCCTTCACTTATTTGCTCAAACAATCCGCGAAGCGAGGTGTAATGGCTAGGACAGGGTAATACAAACTTGACGATGAATGAAAATTGTGTGTTCATTCAGTAAATAACATTTTATTCTATTCAGGTTACGGAAAAGAAATATATCCTCAAGGTAGGAATAAAAAAAAACACTAATGAGTTTTAAAGAATGAGTATTAAAGAGCCATTAATTGAAAACTCGTCAAGGATGAAAAACAGACCCCATACCACCACCCACAAAAAATGAAGGTAATCAAATATAGCACAAAGGTGGGGGGGGGGGTATCGAGGGATGGATGGATAAGGGAGACGCATACTTCGGCCTTACTTTTCTGAATATCAGAAAGGATTTTTCCTACTAACATGATTATATTCATACATCACTCAAACAAATCAAATGTTATTTAACAATTAAAATGTTGGAGGGTTGACACTCTTTTCCAAATGTTATTTCCTCCCTTGCATAATGCTCAATCAAGCAATACATGTGTTTTGTCGAACCATTTAAAGTGACAAATGCAACAATTAGAAAAAAATGCTGATTTAACATTTCATTTTTAGAGTGATGTAACATCGTAAACATCAGAATCGTATGTCTCCACTGAAAACATCGCATTCAATTGCGATGTCAATTTCATGTATCCCGTTTGGATGTGAGGTTATTATTATTATCATTATTATTTGTTGGGGGGAGTAAATGTCATCTTTAGATACGTCGTAATATATTTCAACCCTTGATCTCTCTCTCTGTATAGGTTCTTTTGACAGGAATTCGCCGTGGATGGTTAAGGAATACATAATCCATGTACATTTTTAAAATTGCGAGAATTGCTGCCCATGGCCCTGTCGTGAAATCAATTTTTCGTGAATTCTAGACAGTACTCACGGTAAAGAAAATCTCTTGAATTTGAACAGTCGAGAGCAATTATCATGAAGAGGGGTAACCAAATACCTTGGCGTCAGGAGGAAAAGCTAAAAAACATCCGCTTAAAATTGGCATGAATAATGGATTTCGGGGCTTGCGTCAAGCCATTTTTCATCCCGCATCTCTCATTTATTCAGAGCCAACGGCTAGATTAAATGAATTTTGCTGGTGGGTAGCTTTTTCATGCTATAATAAAAATAAAAATACATGCCATTTCATATAAAAAACTTCGAATTTGATTTAAAGGAGATTACATGGAAGGATCTTGTCCCTCTCTCTCGTGGAGATTACTGTGATGTAATCTTACATTTTAGGCAGGTAATTTGGAAGAAATCGAATAAAACAAAAATGAAAAAAAAGCTTGATCAATGTTTGAAATATATATTAGATATGTCTATGCTATTCATGTTTATTGGTGTTTTGTACCATTCTATACTGCATCATGCATAATGTCATTACATGTATCATAAAGAGTCCCTTTGACTTTGACTCTTCAAATCCATGAGTCCCATTTTATGTTTTGTACAGGGGCGATCATGTCACGGGAGGAAACTGGTCCCAATATTACGAAAATACATTGTTGAGACCGTCGTCCATGTTTTACTTTTTTTTCTTTTAAGAAATCTTTATCTGTGCTGAATCTATTGCGGGTGTACCTTATAGAGAGTAATGCATGATGAATCCGAAACATTGCAATTAAACCAGACATTATTTTCTTCCCAAATATGGGACACATGTGTTAAATATGAAGATATATTTAACGTGCCTGTACTTAAATACCGCCTCTCCCCCTCTCTTTCTATCTCTGTCTATCTACTTTGTATTCCTCGTTGGGTCCAAGGTTAAAATCAACAATGAAAACATAGACGTCAGAGCTGAGAACAAATTGATATCATTGATGGCAATAACAAACAAACGAAGGTCCGTATAAACGTCACACACGTGTAAAGAAAATATGAGCTCTGGGCTTTCTTTGCCGATTGACAGCGGGCTAAATATTTCGGAGATGTTCATGTCATTCGCGGTATGGTGGTCATGTTGGTTTTGTTTTCTTTGATGATGACGACGACGATGGTGATTATAACGATGTTGATGATGATGATGTTGTTGTTGATGGGGATGATGAAAATGATAATGATGGCGTAAATTATAATGATAGAAATTGCAATCCATTTTAATCAATATGACGATGATATATGATAGATATTCATTTCTTTGAAATAAAGAAATGATTACAATCAAGTTCTTAGCGTTGCCTTGGATGTGTAGGCAAGTAAATGATGGTGATTATCAATTTATCACAACGATGATGATTCTGATAAAGGTGATGATAATGATTATGGTGATGACAATGATGATCATGATATCAGAGATGGTGATGCTCATTTCTGGGTGTGATAAAGATGATGCTATTGAAATCATCAGAGTAAACAATTATTTTTTTGTAAAACTTTATTTACAATGTGACCTTTATAGTAGTTATTTAAGAGTTTAAGCACTTGTTTAAAGTCTTAATCAACAACTTCTAAATTTCGATATTTGTTCTCCAATAAATTAAGCATGCGGTTATTCAAACGGTTGAATAATTATTTTTAATTTTGTAGAAAAAAGTTTAATAAATCATTTAACAGTGTTTTTGCTATGCACAATTAGGCCTTTATTCATAACGATGAGAAGAAACAGATAAGTATGGAATTGTGATAATGATAATTTTGCTAAGGTCATGATAAATGAAAACAAAAGTATAATGCAAATTTCAAAATGGCAGCCATGCTTTGTTTAGGCCAGAAAACCATTAAAACAGGGACATGGAAATCAATTCAGATTTTCCTTCATTCACCCAAACCTTCATTTCTCTCTCCATTTTCATTTCTCAATATTTATGAATAAACAAAAAAAGTTCTTTTCAACTAAAAGCACATTTTGGTTAAACTGAAGGATATTATGTCCACTTGTATATAGATAACCCTATCTTTGTCATAGCACTATACCCGAAGCTATTTGCTGAAATTATAAGCAGACCAAATGATGATTACTACTCATGCCTGTGTTTTTTCAATTGGTAATCATACTGCCTCAAATAGATTTGTCAATTTAAATATGCCATTCAAAGTGTTAGCCATAGTAGTATGTAATTGAGTATGGCCATTAACAGAGCGCCCATGCAAATAGCACTCTTCGTGAGGAAGGCCATGTCGTCAGAATGGATGCTACGCTATATACCTGTTGCTGACGGGATGGCATAATCTAATGCATTTAACATAACTGAAACCATATTCGGGCGCACGCATAAGCTTTCGTTTAATAGCCACCAGCAAACGTCTTGCCGAGACGAAGCTTCCCATTAAAACCAGGTCCATCGAAGTAACCTTTGACCTCCTAGTTGTCAACCAATTCAACAAATGAAATAAAGAATTAAAGAGAGTAAGGTCAGTGTAGTGATTGAGTCAAATGCAATTTTCATCAGCCTTCCATTATTAACGAAACGACGTTTGGAAGGTTACGTGGGGGAGACACAGATTGTAATGAGAGCTTGTGTGGCGTTCATTTTGTATGCTCTTTGCGCAACTACAAGGGAGCGGAGTGGGTGTGCGGTGTGTGTGTGTCCCTCTCTAATAAAAACGTACTTGGTGAAATCGCAATGTTTACATTTTGCCCACTGACTGCTACGAACGTGTGAGGTTGGAGGAATTACTTTCTCTCGCTCCTTTCTCATTTTGTCTTATTAACAATTACATTCTAAATCATCTAATGTCAACGCACCCACTCCTTTATCATATCGTAGTTTTATTCATATTGTATTCATATGGCAGTTTCATTCAAAAGTAAGGGATGATTATGATGATCACGGTGGTGATGGTCTTACACCTCCGAAACAGAAAGCATTTTAAAGGGTAAACTGCCCCTTTAAAAACAGGGCAACGATTATATCGTGAATTAAAAAGGACAAAATATCAGCTCGCTCGCTTCACTCGCTCAAAATTTACCCGGCCACAGTATGTCTTACCAACTGTAGCACATTACACCACCGGAAAACGATGATGATGAAATAAAAATAAAGGTGAGGAGGGGGGGGGGGGCAACACAGATGATAGTGACTGTGTAATAGTTATATAAATATACTTATAATTATCTTCCTCATGGATGCAAAGGCGGAAAATATGTGCATACAGTAAACCGATTCCCACTCCTTCTCAAATATAAATATGGACACTATTGCTATCATTCAATGGTTTGTCTTAAAATTGAGCGGAGCCTAAATCTAATAATGTATGCTTTTATTATGATTAGAACGACTGCTATCTCTTGATTTTTCTGTCATGCCATGTTCGTGTAGGCGTCTTCGTTTATAACGTCTCCTAAAATCTCCGATTTAAAAAGCATTATATAGCTGAGAGCTGGATATAACTTTTCAATATTCATTGAATTCAGAACAGCCACTACGCAACCATCAAAACCAGGTATCTGGGAATACAAAAATGACGTGATACAGTTCTGTGCAGGTGTACGAAAGAGTACACCTACATAGTTTTAACTAAACCATTATAATCTTGACATTCCTTGCTTGCTAAACATGAAGTGTTTTATGGTTTATGCACATTATCTCAAACCCGAATCATTAATGGTGGCACATGACTAGTTTATTGACAAGGGTTTTCAGGTCAAAATTAGAAGCTTTTTACAGTATACACATCGTGCAATTTTGGTGAATGAATACAAAGAACCATGTCACGTGGTGTAAAAGATCAACATCGCCTTTTTTATATGAATATTCTTTAAAAAGTGGAGGCTTATATTGGTTTACAACACAAATCATATTAATTTTGGATCGACGTGTAAATCCATTTTCAAACTATTTTTCTTTCACGGCGATCTATTCTTGACAATTAACACAGTGTCATAAGTGCGTGAGTTACGTTAGAGTAGGTTGAATAAGATTTATATGACGTTATAGAAATAGTCCTTACCATGGCTTTTATAAACACGATGATATTCCTTTTAGGAGTTACATGAGTCAATTAGCCTGCCATTAAATCTCTGCATATACTATGTTGATATGTAATTGCGAGATAAATTTCAGTGTGTTCTTAATTAATTATGATGATTTGAAGAATACATGTATATCGCTTCCATTTGATTCTAAAAATATTATGAATCATGAGTGACAAGGAAGAAAAGTCCTTTCTTCCTAATGCGAAATGCGCTTTACGTCAATTCAGTATTATTTCTATTATTAGTAGTATTGATATTACTACTACTACTACTACTGCTACTGCTACTGCTGCTGCTGCTACTACTGCTACTGCTACTTTTACCATTATCACTAATAAAGGGGATACATTTTTGCGAGAGTGTGAGATTCTCGACGACGGATTAGGAATTAGTATTATCATTATCATTTGTTTATTAGATTATCATTGAATATTTGAAATGCCTCTCGACCAGTCTTAATATGTTTGCCAAATGATACGTATATATGCATCATTTATTAATGATAGGTAGGTTGTCTTTAATCATGTTAGTCACAAGGAAGCGCTGTGACTGTTTTATGTTGCTTTAATTGAAAGAGAAAGAAGATGATGGGAGATATAGAGAGTGACGTGAATACCCCCATGGGATGAGACCAATAGCCTATCCCCTTGGTAGACAGGTCAAATACATACGTCACAACAGAAAGGGTGGCTTTGTATTTCAAAATCATTAACCGGACAGGACACTGGGATTTCACCGGGGTTAATTTCGAGATGTCGGCACCAATTTCGTGTGGAATGCGCAAGAAGCAACGCAAGGGGGTCATCGTAACTCTATGTATGCAATGGGGGCAGTCCAGGGTGACCTCGGCATGAAGAGACTACTACCCACAGACATTGATATACCAATGCATATCGCCATCCTTAGAAAATATTTTCGGATTTTAACCGTCACTTAAGTCCATACCCGCCACGAATTTCTAATCGTATATTTAAACCGGATAGGTATTTATTGTTGTTGGTATCTTCGATCATACTTAGATATGTTGGAATGATCCTGATTATAAAGGTAATGGTGGCAACGATGATGATTTGATGTTGTAATAAACAAGAGCTTCTAATTTTCGAAATCAAGAATTGATACTGATTGATTTTTCTTATTTCTCAAAATATGCTATTACTTATTGCTTCAATGAATTACAAAAAGCATGGGATACATGTGTATTTTTTTTGTAGACCATAATGCTATATGTGCAATTAAAGTATCAGAGATCTTTGCAATGTAAATAATAATAATAATAATTATGCAACATTTATATAGCGCTTAATGCAATAAACAAATTGTTGCATGTTATTATTATCATCATTATTAATAATAAAGACAATATAATGTCTTTATTTCTCCGAATATTGAAAAGAAAATCACCTTCTGGGTTGTTTTAATGAAAGTGTATTAAAAAATCGACCAAAATTGTTATTGGAGAAACAAAGTATATTGATATCTACTTTAGATGTTGATATGTAAACCCTTCGCAATATAATGACGTTTTCCTTTCCATTAATCGTCTGACGTAATTGGATTGAAAATGCTTGTATCAATCGTATGTAAACAGATGTAACATTACACTTGAAGGCTTAAAAACCATTTCGATACTGCAAATGTAGTTCGTGTGCTCTTTGTTGCCAGCGAATCGAACCCCTTATGCTTTCCAAGGAAGTGGGTATTGATTCTCTTACAGACTTTTAATAGAAAATTTATCTTCGAGGACACCACAGAAAAAACTGTTAGTATTCTTAAATAAGATTGTTTAATAGAATAATTATTTCAATAATGACATTACCGCGATGCACTACACGAAAAATGACTAAAATTTCGACGTTTTACGTATTTTTCATACATCGAGCGAGTGTCCCGTTTTACATATAGAGGCGTTTTTCTTAGCTCCTGGACTATATCGATTTTCTTTCAAAAATGTCGAAATGATGAAGACCTTAACCCAGTTGCTAACGGAAAGCAAACAGTGGGTCTATTTGCCGTTCGACGTGATATTACATTGGTTGTTTGGAACCATATGTTACTCCTTAATCATGAATGTAATGACATATTCCTCCAATGCTAACAAAAAAATGTTATTGCCGGATTTTACCTTGTGAAAGTGTGACCAATGTGTAGGATATGTCACGTGTGTGAAATGTATACTACAAATAAAGCGTGGTAATTTGCTCCATGTGTGAACTAGAAAACATATATATGTCTCCTTTACTTTGGGTTAGGGTTTGATGCAGGTCAATCAAAGGAATAATTCATCCGACAATTGATAAGTTTTCCATGTTTCTTCAACAATACCACAAGGGTAACTGTTGTGTGCAACCTACCTATGGAAAAAATTTTCGGCAGACCGGGAGGGATTCGACCCCACGACCTCTGGATTACCAGACAAGTGTCATAACCACTAGACAAACGGAGTGCCCTTAGTGATCTGGGTTCAAGCTATATTAAAAATATCAAATCAAAGGAATAATTCATGCAGAGATCTTAGGTTCGAATCAAGCCCGGTCTGCCTTTGATTTTTTTCATACGCAGGCTTCACACAGCAGTTGTGTTACCATTGTGGTATTGTTGGAGGAACATGAATAACTTTTTAATCAGGTTTAGAAATCAATTAAACACAAGACTAATCAATAAACATAATGCATATGGTCATAGGGAATACATACTTATACGGACTTGCATATGCACAATACATATGTTGAATTTTGTTCTACATACACACTGTATTCCAGAATGTCCTGCAGGGTGCTTGTCTCTTTGAACATATTTTCTTCCTTGTTTCATAGTTTTTCATTGCTTGATTTATTACATGTATGTATTTATTACTTGTATGCAGGTCGCCGAAGAAATACAGTGCTTAGTCCACTGACAGGGTTACCCTTGGTAAACAGAACGAAATGAATGAATGAATGAATAAATAAATAAATAAAAATGTAGATGGGTGTGTTTGAGTAGATATTGTAAAATGGTTTGACAATTGTATAAGGTTAGAATATGTGTTTATTTTTTGTAATACCATTGTTAATCCGGTCAAACCAACTCAAGACCTAACGAAAAAATGATAATACAATATTTCTAAACGCATACCTACCAGCTGTTTGGAGTCTTTTTCGTTGGTTTGAATGTGGTATGATATGAATATGAATATCTTACACTACTAAACTAAATTCCTTAAAGGGCAAGGAAAAGTGAAAAAAAACCCTGACCATTGTAGTAAGAGAACTGCCTTCTCTTTCTTCGCTTCTTTCTTTTCTAAAGGAGGTTAACGGAAGACTAAAAATGAAGCCCTTTATATACAATTGTTTTTTTTCTTCAAATGTGTTACTTTTATAATGTCACTGGAAACCTTAGACTGTACATTTCTTTATGTTTTAAATATTCCATTGTATCTCTTTCAAAATAAATCTAGATATAGATTCATTTTAATTCAAAAGATACAGTCACAGACATGATAAACGAAATATTCAAGCCAATAGTGATTGCAATGGAAGTAGTCATGGTGAATAAGATTTACTTGTACGCCATCTCACTTCATAGCATTCATATCGATTTTAACAACACGCTTTATTCATTTGCATACCTTTCTCACAACGGTTAATTATCAGTGGTGGAGGCACAATGATAACCAAATTGATAGATCGCTAAAACAGCAGCCGGCTACAATTAAACGTTCGTTGCTGCCTGCTACACACGAATACAGTACGTTGGCTACTGCAACACTCGCCATTTGCGGTACAGCAATGCAGTCAATGCAGTATGTGTAGTAACTTCAAATGCCTTCTTTCTCACCGATGCTTCTTCGAGATCTTGCAGCATATTGCTCCATTTAACATGTTTAAGCAGATATCAAAATTGTAAAAGTAGAGTAAGATTGTACGTACTCAAAAGATTTATTATGACAAATCAACATTTAATGTAATAATTGACATATCAACAACTCGAAGGGAACCCCCTTCTTCAGATTTTTAGATGGCTCTCGCCTAGAATGCTGCGTCACACCAGTCACTGATTATGTCATATTTAAACGTATTTATTCTAGATTTGTAACGCCTCTGCATTCGAGGCCCGGGTGATTTGGGCGCTCATTTCAAATGTCAATATCTTGAGATAAATTTGTGTGGAGTATTATGAGTGAAGGTGTTTTCTCTATGATTTTGTTGTTTATCCTTTTCCGTCTCAGACACTTGATATATGTTTTTATCACCATTACGACTTCATTTTAAACATAATCATGAAATTGTTGGAGTCGGGTTGGGTGTCATTTGATTAGTAAATATGGTGCAAAAGGGGTAAAAGTGTGGCTTACATGTATTATAGACACAACCTTACCTATTGTTGTTATGACGGTCATGCAAAAGAAAAAAGATCCTGTGAATTTCCATTGTACGCCTGCCACATGTGGGACGAGGTGAATGATGGTATCTTCCAATAAGTCATATTTCTCGTCGGATATGTTGAATTCCGCTTGGATCTCGTCCTTTGTCCCCATTAGTGAGTTCTTCTGCACCTCCTCATTCCTCGATTCAAGGGCATCAAAAACGGCTGCACCAAGGAGAAGGTAAATGAATGTGCACACAATAAGGGACAATGTTCTTACGTTTTGGCGCTTCATGATCACAATCTTAAACATTCGTCAAAATGATAAAGCTCTCCTTCTTGGTATATTCCTTCAAAGATCGGACATAATCCACATTAGTTACTCCAGGCGGTAAGATCCATATGTGGAAATCCAAATGGCGATTACATGCAGATAAATAAATTCCATGCTAGTTACGGTATAGTAGCCTGAGATAAAGATCCAGATCTATGGTTAATGGTCGCATGTGTGGAGGAACATGCTCGTGTCGTCTGTATTATCGTCTGCTAGGATATGAGCTCAGATGTTAACACAGAAACGCACGCAGAAAGATTTGTGTGCTCGTGTTAGCTTAACGGGGGCCACAGCGAAAGTAGGTTTCCGTTCATATCGTCGCCTTGCGTACGGCACGAACGCCCTTCCATGCACACACTCGCTCACCCACATACAAATTAACCCTCGCGCACGCTCTCCGACACGTTGGAGCATCTCCATACAAAATACACACTGATCAAACTTCACCGCGGGCGTGCTGACGCTAAATTGTAGCTATAGGTCACTCACTCGTACCAGTCAACTTTCACGCCCAGCGCATGCGTCGTTCTATTCTTACAATTGCGGGGAAAGTAACGATCTCTGAGGACCAGTTTTTATTTGTCATGCAAATTATATCTGACCGTGAAGATGCAACAGTAGCCGGGTTCAATATTTCATTACATTTTGCATCAAAATCATTGCTCGGTTCACGCCTATCATTGTTGAAGATTTAAGTTTACAGGCAGAAATAGTTTTGTAAGCATACATCTCATTCGAACCCTTAAATTATGTTTTTTGACAAAACACTTTATCTTTCAAATTGGAAATTCTTTTATTTCCTTTTAAAAAGATAATCTCTGTCAACCCCCCCCCCCCTCTATCCACCTCCATTTCTCCGCTTTCTTTGCCTATTGTGACTAAATTCAAAATTGAATTTTAAATGAAATCATTAGCAATTGGGTTATGTAAGTCTCGTTTATAGATGGGGGGAATAAAGAAGGGCCTAAACTGCTTACACAATATTCTTATCATTGCTTTTACATCATGTACTTACTTATCAATTTGTCTACCTTCCCAAACCCTCATCCTCTTTTCCTCTGTATCAATTCTATCTATCTCTTTCTCTCTCTCTCTCCCTTTACGCTTCCCTTATTACATTGTTAGGCGAATCCCAAATATTGATTTTGCTGATTACATCGAACAATTGTACAAGTACAGACGTAACGACTCTTCAAAGTAACAATGCTCGCCTAGATGTGTATCACTTGCTTTCATCTTGGCATCTCCATGTCTGTTCTTTTGATAAACCCCGTTGATCATCTTCAAAAGAAAGACAAACCGCGGACGACTTGGTATGTAATACGAGTGGCCTCGAATGCAATATGCAGTTCTGCTCCATGCAGAGCTTTCGTAATATGTGTGATGGTATTTTACATCATGGCGGTAATGTTAGATTTACACGGATGCAGGGGATTTCTTGTGAAATATAAAGTATTGATCTCTTTATCAAACAACCACGAAAGGACTTCATGTTGTGATATGTCTGACTTGATATACTGTGACACAGTATAATCAATACTGATAAGCCTATTGACATGTACACACAAAATCAATGATGTTTGATATCTGGTGACGAATCGCTTTACACACCCACACACACCACAATCACAATTGGTTTAGTAAAATGCCGTAGAAATAAAATCGTTATTCTAAAGAATGAAAGGTAAAGTCACACTCTTCGTCAGTACCCATGATGTGCCAAACAAGAGAATTCAAAAGCCGTTTCTGAAACCGTGGAATACCCCCCCCCCCCTCTCTCTCTTACAGATTAAAAAAATACAAATAATTTACTACAAACTACGTTTATTACATACATATCGACGAGTACAGGAGGTCAAATCTAATTCCTTGTAAATAAATTGTGTATAATTTATTTATGGTAATCCAATTATCAGCTGCAGGAGTAACATGAGATTAAAGATTTTTGACCCCTAAACAGTTTTGTAGACAGTACCCTTCCCCATTCTATTGAATGACCGACAAATCATTTTTGCAGGACTTTTATTCGGAAAGACAAATGCAAGACAACCATAAAATGTGTTCATCTGATATGATTTGATAATCAGACAAAATTAAATTCACTATAATTATCAATCTCCTTATAAGTTGCATTTTTATACATTTTACAAGAACGAAAAAGAAAAGGAAATTGTACATACCATAAATCCATGTCGTGAGACACTATTCAACCAGACAACAACAAATGATGAAAGTTTATTGTCCAATATGATATACTCTGTTCTTATATTGACCATTTAAATGAGCATACTGGAATGTAATGCATATTCATTTTGTTAGTTAGGATTATCACATTCGATTGTTTGCCCTTGTATAATACATTGGGATTCCATCTTGAATAGTTTACAATTCAAAAACGTCTTATGCATAACATGAGAATACCTCCAAAAGGTAAATGTCAAAATACACATTGATATTCATATGAATGGGTGTGTCAGGGTGTGTGTGTGAGTGTATTTTTTGTGTGTAAAATGTGGAAAACGAAACAAAATGTTATTTTATCAACATTTATACACATAATATATTCTGTAAGGATTGATCCTATGCATGTAAATAACAATATAAAGCTAAATACACGAAGAGAAAGTGGCAGATTAAAATGGATAAATTATTTACTCAAAGATGATGTGGATTTCATCCTTTTCTCTATGAAGAATTCCAATGTAAGTACTGCCAACGGATACATGAAACCCTTATATCGTACTACATTTTTTTCATGCATAGCATCAAGCCTACATCATGGATACAACTCCTACAGTGTGAATGCAAATTCTCTATCATCCCTTTAACCATAAAATGTAATTCTCCTAATGTGACTTCTTCAAAGCGAGTAGCGCGGTACATGGAGCAAAAAAAAGACCGCATTCGGGAAGACATATATACTGGCAAGCATGACGTTATGTTTGCAAACATAAGCAATGGATTGGATGCTTACGCAGTAGGGCTAGAGCCCAGAGATTGATGACTACGTGTTGGATACTTGAGCGATCAATTCTAATTAAATTTGCCATGGCCCTTCTTGGGGAGTCTTTCGTAATCCGGGACTAACATCGACTCAAATTAGTTGGTCGTTCCATTTCACTTGTGTACAGGATGTTACAGCTGATGGCTCCATATCTAGAAATGTCCACGCTTTGAAAGTTCAAATATGTCATGATTTATAAAATTGTATATATTTCTACGAGGAAGCAAAAAAAAAAGAAGATGTATTTATAAATCGCATATAGTAGCCCTGCATAAACAACGTAACCATACGGATGAGTTGTCCCTTCAATGAATGTATGTGCTTTCGGTAATAGTCGCATCAAACAAAGCCTATTTGACCTTACTTTCTCAATAAATGTATAATTATTTTCCTTTATTTTCTGTAAATTACCTGTTTAGATTATTGTTTCGAGTAGCCTATATTTAATATTTGACAAGCAAAATGCTACTTAATGCAATTATAACATGAATGTAGTTACCATACAGAAATCACAAATTCGCGGAAAACTCGGTACAATAACTGCTGAGTTTAATTAAAGATAATTTCAGTACTAAAGACATACTTGTAATTTTCACACACTTTGACCGATCGGTACTAATTTGGAAAGTATTTCAACCATGAAGACAACAAAAGGCATTGAAATTCCACTTTATATTTTGAAGGTTTGTGGATATATTCTGCAATAATTGTTTTCTAAACAACAGTAGTCTTAAAACATGTATAATTGATCATCTGTAAGAAAAGAGAGAAAAAAAATCAAAGATTATTTACTGTTAATAAAAGGCAATATCAAAGCTTAACATGCTTAATGTTTCACTGCCCTTTTCTCTATTCCCCTTAGTATATATTTTTTCTGACATGGCTTGATTCCTGTAAACGAAAATAAATTTATAATGATTGATTAAGATGTAATGTTGCCAGAGTAAAAAGCTGATAGGATGTTGTTACATCGTAACTTATCTACGTGCACTATTTTAAAGAAATTATATCTTACGAATTGGTTTACACAAGTATATGTTGAATTATATTTCGTAAATTAAACTCGGCTGTTATTGTCACCACATGCATTATCAACAGTGACTTTATATTGCTATGTTGTATGATTGTATACACAACAACTCCCCATGAAAGAGAGAAAGAGAGAGAGAGAGAGTAGAAGGTAATGCACACAGTATAACTCGAGAGTGACTCACCCTTATGCATATGTTAAGAGAGAAATTACGTAAAGATAATTAATGGTGATTAAGTGTGAGTGACCGCCCTGAAAAAGACACGAGGGAGAATGCTTTATTTTCTAGCATAAGAATCCGCAGGGACTTGTGTGTTTGTTGGGTTTTCTGTTGGGTTGTGTTTACATTTACGAAAAAAATCAACCGAAGAAACCATTATTTTTCTTTGTTGGAAAATTGATGCGAGGAAAGCTCAGGGGGGGGGGTGGGCGTTTCAGCAACATTTTCCGTCCAACAAGTTGTCAGATCTGACGACTTTCCTTGATTCGGATTGGCTGAAAAGCAATGACACTATAATAACTGTCTGATGAAACAGGACATGTGGGATAAAACATCTGACAAGTCCTTTCTCGAAACGCCCCCTATACTACAGCATTATAACTACAAATCTCCCTTTAATAATTCACAATCCATGATAAATTTCAAAACTTGACAGGTCGCATAATGACAATGATATATGATGATGACATGATATATTATTGTGTTTAAAAGGTATATATTTATCATATCAAATAAACCCTAAAGGAGGCAAGAAAATAAGGTGGATTCAAAACATCCATTATAACGTGACGCCCTTTGCAGCGTCCTATAGCAGTGCATGTTAATTATCTTCTTATTGATTATCATAATACGTCCATTTATAGTTCCATCCAGCGCAGCTAGTTACAGCTACCCTATTCATGAAAATAATGGAAGGCGTCCTATTAGTGTCGCATTATCATCCGGATTGTTAATTGAATGGGGTGAGGTGTGGTTATAATCCATTATCCATGTTGTTGCATTTCTTTAATGGTAAAAATGGATTCCAAACTTATCGAAATCATATAGAGTTTGTCATAATATTATAAAGGTTGCCATTGGTCTTTATGATATTTCATCCTTTTAGGTCAAAAATGCACTAAACAACACTAACACACCCATTGAAAAAAAAAACTTTCATCACGGAAGTTTTACACACACAAAAAAACACAATTTATGAAATGTTGTGATTGCTAAAATCACTCATCTGCCATATATAGTTATAAAGTTGATGGCAATTTCGTAGTTCAACAGAAATGCAATACAAGGTAGGCATATGCATACAAATCACGTACAATCGTATTTCCCTTCCAATTATTAAAAAAGTAAATAGTTTTAGATTGATTAATTTCACTCTTATTTTCATACCACTGTATATGTACTTTCCTTCAATACGCAACAGTTAAGCAAATAGCTCAATTACAAGTAAGGAAAAGAGGTGGCTCTGAGTTCTTGCATTTCTTCTGATTTTCGGTGTTTAGCAATTCACTACCATGTACAAGAGGGTGTCTGTTGCAATTACTTACTATCTACGGAAGACATGGAATGCTCGGGCTGCGGGCAGGAATTAGTGATAAATCATTTGTGGGTGAGTGTGTGTGTGTTAGGGTGTGTATGTCTCCATTATGGTCCATATATGCTTCTGGATGAAGTTCAAACGCATTTTCTGTTTTTTGGGAGTGTGAGCAAATTTCATAATCCTAATAATCGATTGATTCTAAATTCATCAGTTGTTTTTTTTAATTCGTATTATCCGCATTAAATAATTTCTATCATACGCTGTTAAAACGAATTGTTTAAGATAGCCGACTTAGTAGTGGATATATTGTGTCCGACCGATGTCGGTATCAACCAATTTATTGGTTAGTATCTAAGCTCTGAATTTTAAGTATTTTAAATAATTCCAGATCGGCTGTGAAAATTAGATTTCTAAATCCACAAGTTATAAATCTAATATTCGGCTGGTCACTCTTCAGAATACCATCCACAGTTGATTTGGAATTATTTGAAATCCTTTGAATGTCGAGTGTACCAGAATGTTAAGTTGACAATCATCATTTAATCAGACGAACACAAATATTTATTAACATATTGGTTAGGTAGGCCAATCATCATCTTTTTTAAGAGTTTATACGAAAAAGGGAAATGGCGGTCCGAACCAAAACTATATATCAAACATGGAAATGCATAATGTCGAGTGTAGAGAATTGATAGATACGAAACAATTCCCGCTTGATCGATGATATCGAATCGACCACTATTGTGTAGCAGAAGGCATCATCCGCAGGGAACAAAACGATAACAGTTCATGCCCGCTCTATGTTATTCAATACTGTCAATAACTCTTTGTCGTCCTTGAATATTTGACGTTTTTATTTTCCTCTTCGTTACACGCACTACTGGTCAGGTGTGTATCGTATTTTCCCGCCCCTTCCCTCAGTCTCAGTGTCCCCCTCCCACATAGACACATAAGTTCTCACTTTTCCCCCATTTGTCCACCCCGGGTCCACCCCCCCCCCTCTCTCTCTCACTGTAAAAATGGAGTGCTAATGTAGCACTTGCAGTGCTTGTAAACAGCAAAAACTGTGGTGTTAACCGGTGCAGATAGAGGGCCACACCAGTTATTTTACACCGCTGTTACAGTGGTGTTAGTTTTACACCTATAGGTGCTATTACAACACCTATCGTTGTTACATTTACACTCTTTGGTGTTATGTTCAATCTCTAGGGTGTTATTTTAACACCTCAGGGTGTGGTCCTTTATTAACACCAATTGGTGTCAGTTTTAACACCACACAGTTTTTACAGTGTACAGTGACTGCACTACGAGTGCTGATTTTCTAGTTTAGATTTCAACTAGAAAATCAGCACTCGTAGTGCAGTCACTATACAAGCACTGTAAGTGTTAAATTAGCCCTTCATTTTTTTCCAGTGTACATCTATCACTCTCAAGCCTGGTGTAGTAAATGGGTACACGATAACACGATAGGAAGGAATTCCTTGAATATCTAAGTACCTCCCGATCAGGGAATCTGTGCTAAAGCCGGGTACTACACTGTAAAAAAGGAAGTGATAATTTAACTCTTACAGTGCTGATTTTTTAGTTTCAATGTGAACTAGAAAATCAGCACTCGTAGTGCAGTCACTATACAAGCACTTTAAATGTCAGGGGCCGCGGAACGGTTTTCAAAGTGGGGCTGACCATGCAAAAAATCACAATCATATGGTCATTTTAACGTTTTTGTACATGATTTTGGAAAGAAGTGGGGTGGGGAGCCCCCCCCCCTCTCCACCCCCTCCCACTTCCGCGGCCCCTGAGTGTTTAATTAACAAATTATTTTACAGTGTAGTATGCAAGGCTTACATAGCTTACTAATATTGGAATTAAGCGTTTAATAAATGTTGTCATCATTATTATCTCGTTAAAGCATCGTTTTCTTGATATTTATTCCTTTAATGATGTAAAGATCCCTCAACACAATACAATTGACCAAATTCCAGACGCACTGTATCAACTCTTGTCCCAATTATATCTAACCCTGTTTGAGAAATAATATTTGTGCTATTTTTGCCTCGACCTTATATCGAGACCCCGGCAATGCCCTCCAGAATATAGGCCTTTTCTCCGCCTGGCGGTTCGAGCTCTCTGAGTTGACCGCTTCATGCTTCCCAGCCTAAATAAAAAGCAGATTGCTTAATTTGGTAAACTAATACGGGACAAATTGGCGGGTTATTATAAAAGTAAAGATGTCGGCAGATCACGAACCGATCACAAGAGCTTACTCTGTCGAGATTACCACAAAAAGAGGTTAAGGGGTACATTGCCTCCCCGCCTTCTCCCTCCAAAATAACATTAAAAAATCACATTTTTATATTTTAATAGTCCTTAAATCGATTCTTGATAATAGGTTTACATTCGGCAAAAACATCTCCAAGATAGAAGCTGAAATTCTTGTAAGGATCAACTTTGATATTATAAATCTATATAAACTATGTTTAAATTTTGCGAGTGTCAGTTTAAAATGATTGAAAATATCATGATGCACAGTGAATTCGAAGAGGAAATGAAACTATTATCTAGTCTCAATTAGTTAAATGATTTAAAAGTTTTATGACAACTGTTTAACATCAATCTTCATCGTATAGATGCAGTGGAAATGGTAAAAGCCAGGCTAAGGTAACATGAACGTGCTTGTGAGTTTCAGTTTCAACAGACGTGTATCAATCAGATATCATTATTTACGTCTGGGCCCAAACTATAACGTCATTATCAGAAATAAGTGACCAGGGCTCGAACCCCGAACCTCTGCATCAATGACTCTTTAACTTCCCCGATGTAGCTTGTATAGACCAGTTCGTAGTTACATCATGGACAATTTTGGTCAAATGACCTTTCATTTCTTTCATTATGATAGGCAGATTTCAAAGCAACATGTGCATGCTTCTTTAACATATAGCAGAATGAAGATATTGAATTATACCAGGTAACTAGAATAGCACACTTATCATGCTAATAAACACTCCATGAAGGTATTTGTATTATTTCTACTTTGAATGCATATTATAGCATGCTGTACAATGTACTTGACAAACTGTGAAATACCAGTCGTTCGTGGACGCATTTTTGTTCTTTGTGGATGTAAATGAAAAACACAATTCAAAAGAATATATGAATAATCAAGATACCAAAGTTGGTGCTTATCTCATTGAATTTCAAACCACCATGTCACTTTAGTACAATGACCTTCCTCTGATCATGCGCAGAATGGAACTGCGAACTGGCCAATTACAGGCGCATGCCCGACACAACACCCAGTTGTAATCTGCATATAACTGCGACTCATCTGGGTTGTATTTGATTTAAGAAAGACTAGGCAGAACAGAAGTTGATTTCAGTCTCACTTCTCTGTTTGCACTGAAAAGCATGGCGTCTAGTAGTAGTGGGGCAACAGTCCTTTATCAGGAGTATAAAAGGTGTGATCCCTTGGGTCGTGCTATTGGCACGGTCGCACACTTGGATTTGTGCCCGAGACTGGTTTGTATTAATATAACGCTTCTTGAAGGACACGTTTGCTTAAGCCTCTGGAAGTGATTTTGATTCAACAATGGATATGTTAGTCGTGGAGGGATGACCTTTAGAACAAGACATCTGAATTTAATTCGATTTAATGAATTAAAAAGAAGCGGCATGACACATAGATTCACCACACATTGTGCATACATTCTATCAGCTGATTATTGTTCTAGAAAATGGGCAAACTTATGCGCACTCATACCCTGATTCTTTAAATGAATCAGAAATATATATATATTTTCATCACAATTGAGCATCAGCTTTGCAAACTGTAAACATGTTACACATTGAGATGATGAGAGAGTGATAACAGCGCTCCATGCATAACTTTCGGAGAAATTCAACCAACATCTTGCTTTAAAGAAGTATAATCGGACGGTTGAGTAGGTCCAGGGCATCTCATTTTATAGAAAAATCACACGTTGCCCCCATAAGACGATGTATTCTGAGTTTATAACTTAATGAGTTGAATGAAAAGCTCTACATACCGAAATGTTTAGAATACAGGCACAAAATTTCATTAGGGTTCAAAATGATAGGTGTGGGCGCGTCGTGGTCTAGTGGTTCTGACTCTCGCCTTTCAAACAGAGGGTCGTGGGTTCGAATCCTAGCCATGGCGTGTTTTCCTTCAGCAAGAAATTTATCCACACTGTGCTGCACTCGACCCAGGTGAGGTGAATGGGTACCCGGCAGGATTAATTCCTTGAATGCACCAAGCGCCTTTAGCAGCTGGAGCTACAGCCGGGGTAATATATAGTGCGCCAATGAATAGGCAACTAGATAGATCAGCGCCTCATTATTGCTATTTATTATTATTATCATTATTATAGGTTATGTTTATTTAAAATATGAATCACTATACATTCAATAGTAAAAATTAATTCATAAAGTATTATGAATTGCATCAATCATTGCAGTGGGCACGCGTCAGACATGAAGAAGAGTGAAACACAGACTTCAAGATCTTTGTATAAATATGACCTAAGCCCACAAGAATAATGTATCTTAACTTAGAATACTTATCATTTTCATCATTCGGCAATAACGAAAGGGCATCCCACAATCCAAAGACAAGGCTCACACAATAAAACTGAATGTAGGATTATTCATAGTACGTAGAAATCTAATCACTTTCTCTGGTACAGATGGCACAGATGAGTCAATTTAATTGATAAGAGGCAGATGTGCTTTCTTTTAGAATACTGGTATTTAGATATTATCAAAAAAGTCAATCAATTACAATGATGGGCCCAGGATATCAGTTCTAAACGAACGTTATACAGGGCAACATAAAAAGTATAGAGTATAGGTATACATAAACATAAAACAAGATATAATAATCAGTTGCGTATCAAACGCGTCAATTCAATTCATAACGAATTTCATACTTAGAGTGAAGAGAAGGGGGAAGGAGGAGATATTCTATCGCGTGGTTTAACTTTAGTTCTGATTTTAAAATGAGTTCATTGTACTACCATATGGTATTACAAAAATATATAAATTATGCAATTATAAATATATAAACAGATAAAGTGTAAATTCACGTAAGTAGGCCTAAATCTTGAGTTTATATTTTTTATATATAAAAGGTGTGATTTTGTTCATATTTGAAACATATTTACGTAATTAAGTTTAACATTGCTGCATTGACGGGCATAGTATTGCCATTGGTGCGATATTTTGTACCGTAACGAGTTCGATTTGGATGAAGAGTATACCGTATGTATGAAAGCACGTAGCCTACAAATATCAGAAGCGAATCGAGCCAAAGGGCCAATCCTACTGCTAACGTTATTAATTGCCAACCGATGAGAGATTTGAAGCGTATTTCAGAGTGCTAGACCGTACACAGAAAGCACTTGATGGGACTATGACGAGTCGTTACGAGTCACTTCAAAGGAAAGCGACGGAATGATATTCCTTTTTTTGTGCCAGGTCAATGTTAGATCCAAAATAATGTAGAGCAGAAATACAATCAGTAAAGAAAAAAAATGAGTGCTAACATTTTTGAAATTTAATTTTTCAAATGTTTTCAATCGAATAGCCAATTAGGCCAAGGAGGGACGCACAATCAGAAATACCCGTAACAGAATCATGACCCAAAATTCTCTGTTATTCTGTACAATATGGCTTTATCCAATTAAAATCATTGGGCTTGCCTACATCTAACCTATTTTTATTAAAATTTTATCATTTTTCATTTTTATATTGATTTGTCATTAATGTTTATAATTCATCTGTAGGCTAATTTCACGTTACATATACCTCATTATCTCATGAATTACAAATTACCTATCTTATGTTTCCATCAAATCATCTAATTTTCCTCTATTCATTACATTTCTGTCGGTTGAATAACGAGTGTTTACCAATCTTTATTGCCAATCGCGACGGAAGACGATACACTACTATCGATTACCCGAATAATGTTTGCTAACGCAGTGATTGAGTACATACGAGCAATATCATGCATAAATGATTCGAACGGGAAAGAGTGCTTGGCTGCTTGGGCGGAAAACGGCTGTTGCATGTATTTTATGACAGATGAAAATAAAAAGAGAGGTCGATTTGTTTAGAACGGAATCTTCAGAGACGAGGATGTTAACGTATCGAAAGTTTCTGGATTACATCGAAAAAAAGCTTTTTATCATTTATTTATTTATTTATTTATTTATTCATATATTCATTCATTAATTCATTCATTTAGTCAGTCATTCTTTTTGTATTTATTTATTCATTTTAGTTTAATCTATCCTGCTTTATTCTATTTTACTTCATTTATTTATTTCTTTCTTTTTATTTTATCCAATTGAATATTATCTTTTTATTCATCTATTATATATATATATATTATATATATTTAGGGGGAGGGGTTAACGGTATTGTGCTTTGATAAAATTAATCATTATCTATCATAATAAATGGGGGCTGTTCGCGACACTGGTTTACAAAATTTATATCTTTTTTCAACTTAATACTCAACAACTTATTCACATTTCATCAGATAATTGGTAGATATTTTTAAATTGCAATGCAAACGCTGGTCATAAAATTTTCGAATTTGAAAAATACATGTACATTTCAAATATTTGGAATTTAATTCCAGAAAGCTATTTTTTAAATTTAAATCATGCAACCAATTTGATCATAAATTTTGAAGTAAATATGCAAGTTCTATATACCAACTTGTAATTACGCACAGCGCAAGCGTTGTATATACATGTTTGTCATGCAATAGGTACGCATCCAGGAATTTTAAATACCGACATAGAAGTGATCGTGTTACTCACAGTTATAGCCTTCAACGTTTTGACATATTGACTGTACAGCAGCTATGCCCAATGTTTATTCTTTATTTTATTTGGCTATGTAACTTGATTGGAATGACTGGAGGACGGGATTAGATAAATGAATAAAATGCAATCGCGTAAAAGTCATTATGATCCAAAGATTACGCGGAATGGGAAGTGACTTAATATCTTCATAAGATAAACTATGGATTACTCGTACATACAGCAATATCATGTCAATATATTCGTGACGACATTTGATGATAGGAATAATGAATTCCCTTAGCAGTTTTTTTTATTTGAGTTTAAACATCGGATTGTCCCTCTTCAAATAACTGTGAGTTTCTTTATTCCCAAAACATTATTATTTTTACTTATTTTTCATGCATTTTTCATAATAATGTTTGTTTTGCAAAAGTGTGCATCGACAATTTTATTGCTATTATTGTTATGAACTTTTTTTTTGTATGTGTGCGTGTAAATTATGCAGCGAAACTAAGTTTAGGGGCTTGCCTTTCATACAAGCTTTGATTTTTTGGCAAGCCCCTCCGTTTTACTTTAGATTATGAAATCATCTAAAAAAAAGCTCAATTCATTTAATTGTGTTCACCAAAACTACAATTTTTTCATGTTATGTTCTTGTAATATCGCTTTGTTATGTTGTATTCATTATAGTGAAACGGAT
Organism: Lytechinus variegatus; assembly: GCF_018143015.1. Lineage (NCBI taxonomy): Eukaryota > Metazoa > Echinodermata > Echinoidea > Temnopleuroida > Toxopneustidae > Lytechinus > Lytechinus variegatus. Next base: position 51,323,450 of record NC_054740.1, on the reverse strand, counting down.
ACCAATAAATGGAATGAAATGAAACGTACCAGTTTGTTACACGCTGTTGATTGTCAATTAGATGATGCCAAAATGTCTGAGCTGTATTTTGTCTACGGATAAAACCCCCCAGTCCTTGCAAACATAAGACTTGGTCTCACGGGTCGTCGTCTAATCTCTCCCATATGGTACCGTGAACTACGTAACATTCTCTGATAACCCCTTTCCCGGATATGCTCTCTCAATTTCTTATTTTGTTTGAGGGGGGGGTGGGGGTCGTTTTCACAGTATAATAACAACAACAGTTAAACGCTTGCCAGGAACAATGCACTCTGTTATGTTTGGTAACCTTTAGTACGTAATTAATGCCTTGAACGTGAAAAAGGGACTGTCAACTCATAAATCAGTATACCCTATGGAAATATTATAACAAAATCATATCTATATTGTGCAAGTTATGTTATTCCCTATAAAATAAAAAAAACGCTAACAAACAATTTTAACAAATACAGAAACTGCGTAATAAATTTAGCACGATTACTGACGGATCAACAGGCACTCATTTGATATAAATAGAAATTTTGAAAATAAGTCAAAATAAATAATAGAAAATTGTTATTAGGAATATACATGTATCAATTTTACACCAACAAACACAGCAAATACTGTAACACATTTTGGCTTCCTAATAATAAAAAACCCTTTTCTTTGCTACTAAATATTCTTCATCAATCAAATGAGTAGAGACTCTTCATGTATTTACACCAAAGTTAATCAGCCTCCAATTCGTTGCGAGTATAGATACGAGGCCTCGCATCGATCCGGTTTAATAATTAATGAAACGGAGCTTTTCGTTTCGACGATAACAACCAAGTTCACGGTCGCCAGGCTCCAAGAGGATAAACATGGCGCAAAATTAGCTGTAATGTTGTGATAAAACGAAATTGTAACATTTGGACCCTTTCAATCAATAGCAGCAATGACGTCAATATTATGCCCTTGTGATACATGCCGTTTGCAGTATTATTACTTCATGAGATTGGGACAGGTCATTATGACGTAATACCGTGATGTACGGTATACGTAGTATTTTTCTAGGGCCCTCCAGTCTTTGCTTTATGACGTCATAGTTTCCATCGGTTCTCGTGCCACTGCTGTTTCCTTTCCCAATGATCACGAGGGAATGTTTGATTCTCTACAGCTAGGTCACACCAACATCGCGGACTCCAAACCGATCGGTTGTTTGTCATTGGAAATAACGCAATGGCTTTGGTCTTTCTGGAGTCGTTTCGTATGGGTATGGCTGCGGGATGCATGATTCAGAGGAAATGAAATTCTTCGAAGCCACGGTTCGCCATTTGTACTTATGTACCGTGTTTACCATAATGTGGCTGTGATTTTAAGATGTGACGCAATACCCACACAAATTAATCAAATTAATGAGAAAAGCAGGAAATTTTCTAGACAAATTAATAACCCTTCCTGGTATGGAAAAAGCTTATAATATGAAAAGAAATATCATCAGTATTGTCCTTCAAGTCTTCACAATCGATTTGATATCGCCATCATATATCATTTGGAAACAAACATTGCGTAACGTAATAGTGAAGCTCCATTAAATTAAAAAATGCAATGAGACAGTTTTACCATTTTTTTTTGTGTAGGCCTACTGACATTTTTGCGTTAGTTGAGTTGTTGTTTGTATTTTGTTCTCTGACGAACCAGTTGTACTTAAAATAAACATAATTCAAATCTTATCTCAAACGTATTTATTTATGGTTAGGATAAGTGTTGGTTATGGTGGTGGATGTGCACTGCAACTGCGTATGGTGGACTACTTACTCCTTAAGTGCAAAACAGCCAATTTAATCTCTAGTCTCACTGTACGTCCTTAATAGTGCATTATTGCTTCTTCTTGAGTTTGCATCTTTTTTTAAACATTTTCACTCTAAAAAGAAGTGAAATACACTCTCAAAAGATGTAAATCTTGGTCCAAAAGGACTGGTCCTCTGTCTCACACCGAGAGGATTGAATAGGGATGAGATTAGCTCTTTTGTATTTTATAGTGAACATTGTTTGACATTGTTCTAGATGATATACAAACTGCAGAAAATGAACGGAGTTCAGCATGAACTGGTTTCCTCCAGCAGATGCCACTGATGCTCGAACTCTGATGACCATTCGGCTGCACTTCTAAACCTGCATCACAGGCTGTTGGCAGACACGACTGATCGGCTACATCAGGAGGCGTGAAACACTAACTGGCCAATATTTAAGATAACCAGGGTCCCGTGACACAAAGGTTAGCAATTAATTGTACGCTTTTTCTTACAATTGATTGTACATTGCAGTCCATGCAGTCAATCGTAGAAAATGTTCTACGATCATTGCTGAGCTTTGTGTTACGGGCCCCAGGACTTGGACAACACGACGCCTGACAAATTACACGTGCCATAGTGACATTTTAACTCATTTACTGAGCTGCTTGACGCAGCTCGAGGAAAATTTGATGATCTTCGGCCCTTGTTTGAGATAGTGTAAATGACTCATTTGAATAAAATATTAAATACTAAAGGAATGCATACATTTTACGCTTTAATAGTTGTAATACAATTTTTAAGATGTGATATGCATGATCCAAAACTCTTTTTGATTATAAAAATAATCCCCCCCCCCAGGAAGTTGGGGCCTACTCTTCCTACCACCATGACCTAAAAGGCAAAAATATGGCTACGATGGCTTTTATCGATATGTATCCGGCAACTAGTTTCAAAGTGGAGTGAAATGTACAAAATGGACAATAAGTCTTAGGAAATGCATCTTATCTTCACTAATAACACATATTTAGCAAACTTGCACCCTTACACAGACTTATAGCTAAAGAATGCACCGTTTAGCATGCTTTAGCTTTTGTTTGCACCTGGAAATCCTAGTTATATAACAAATTTTACGGGTTAAAAAGGTGCAAATTTCCACCTTTCTAAATGGGTGTAACTTGACCCCTTTGGAATGCAAAAAGAAGTTGCTTGCACCTCTGACGGTGCGAAGGGTGCAGAATAAAGCTACATCTTAAAAGAGATCATATTATACATTTCGGATTGGAATTAGAAAGATTCGAGGAGCGAGCAAAGAAGGCAACAACTATAAAGAATATCATGGCCCTAAGAAGAAGGGGTTGCTGAAGCATCCCAAGATTTTCCGCTGTGGGTGCTGCGTAAATTATCCTCCATAGGCAGCACTCCCTGGAATTCTGATGGGTGTTGAAAATTTCAGAAATGTAACAAAAATTACTTTCATTCATCCCCACCTTTTTTTTTTGGGGGGGGGCTCAAATGTCTCGGTACCGAAATCAGCACCCCAGTAAAGAAAAAAAATAGTTCACAAGGCCCTGATAGTAATGTACATTGGAAGAGTTATTACCTCGAAAAAAAAATGGGACTACATGTGGAGAACAAAATTACTGTAAAGATAGCCTGATTGATGACGTGTCTTGAGCCAAGGGCAGGTAATACTTTAATATTGTTGTATCAAGTTGAAGATTAACAGGATTATTGATCCTATAGTTAAACGGTGCTCAGTGAAGTCGAAGATGGGTTCACGTGGCTTCTTATCAATCATTACCATGATTGCACAAAATAAAAGTGAGATAGTTTGACAGTTTTGATTACTTTCTCTCCAAAGTTACAAAATTGACTTTACCTCAACCTTCTATTAGATGAGATATACTAATATTCTTAGAATTTATACTTTAAGTACATTGTATTATGTAGGCGGCCGAAGGGTGACGAATAGGAAAAATGAACGAAATGCACGTGAATTCAAATAGAATTTCAGTCAAATCATGCGATCAGTAACTATTGTCAAATTTTATCAACGAACGATATGCGAAGAATACTGACATGCGAAGGATAACGATTTTCGGTTCATCTCTTTGAGAAAATTGCGGCCGAAGTATTAACATAACCCAATAAGACGGACGAACAGTGAGCAATGGTTTGATATGGCGTGCGATTAGAAACGAAGACGAGGGAATAGATCGGGCAATCTTGTTCGTTGTGACATCGCGTTGCATCGTTACGTGTTCTTTCGAGATCGGTCCACTTTGGCAAAAGCGCGATGAGGGACTATGCGCAACGATAAAACACCAACGATAAACCATCGATTACCGCAGACTAAATAAGAGAAGCGAATTCAAACAGATGACCAACGATTTCTCAATTCATCGGGAAATTTTAAACATGTTCCAAATTTCCGCGCGATTTCGAATGTGTACGAATCCAAACACGAAGGGTAAATATGATTTACTATCAGTTACCATAGAAAGCGATTTCTTAAAAAATGTTTTTCGCCAGCCATCGCAAGGCATATTCGGCTAGGTGTGAGGGGGCCTTTAGGATTATATACACTCTAAAAAATGAAGTGCTAATTCAGCTCTTAAAGAGCGTGTATAGTGACTGCACTTCGGAGTGCTGATTTGTCTAGTTCAAATTTGAACGAGAAAAATCAGCACTCCGAAGTGCAGTCACTATACACGCTCTTTAAGAGCTGAATTAGCACTTCATTTTTTAGAGTGTAAATTTCACTTAAGTTTAATGTTTTTCACTTTGCCTTCGGGCCTTCCAACATTTAAATGATATTTTGAATCTTTGGGCTGCTATTGTTTTCATAAAATTAAACACGTTTAATTCTTGATCTGATTAAACATTCCATTGCCTCATAATTCCTATTTCATTACATAAAGCATATAATATTCAAGCGCCGTCATGTCAAACTGCAATTAGAAAGATTTTTTTCTTCAGCTGGAAAAAGATGTTTGACATGACCAATCAAACAAATCCGTTTACATGCCTGAACTATCAAGATCCCAATTACTGTTGTCATTAGATGGAAATGGTCGCTCTGCAACTGAGCATGGTGACATTATTAGAAACACGTTCCGTTTGCGATAGATCGAGGTTTTATTGGTAAATGTACTTTACGCTTGACATTCTGTCCCCGTTTCCATACGACCCAACGCTTTGGTGGTGATTACTTCATTAAACAAGTTCACTTAGCCGGGACACATCCGTCCTAACACTAAATTAGTATAATGAAAATGAGAGGAAAGCGTTCATGCTAGGCTGATTGGGCGATGGACCATGCATATTCTCCTCAGGAGTTCCTGTTCGACAGCGCCGAGCCAAATTTAAAACACGATCAGAATTAAAAATGGCAACAAATATACCTATATAAACACATTCCTTTCTCCTAATCGATTTGTTAAACATCAAAAGATGTATGAGTTATAATAAAAATGTTCAGCCGTGCGCTTTCGATGCTAAGTGAGTCTTCATGTCAAAATTGTATGTTTTTTAATAGAAAAAGTGTTCCAGAAGAATATGGCGCGTACCTGCATTTCTTGTTATTACTATTGTTGGTGGTATTGCAATTATACTGTATATTAATAACATTGGTTTATATAGCTGTATAACATAGAAACGACTTCTCTGGCCTGTTTGACATGGCCCTGGGAATAGGGAGTGCTTTGGGGTGTTGAACCACCTCCAATATTTTCCTTAGGGACGTTGCATGTATTATCATCCATAGGCAGCACCCTCTGGAATTTTGAAAGGTGTGACAAAATGAAGAAAATAAAGAAAATGACCAACATTTTGTAAAAAAAAACTTTTCATTTTTTTGGGCTTGTCAAATTTCTCTAACCAAATTACCTTCCTTTATGGGGTGAAACCTTTTTTCTTTCTTTCTTTTAAAAAATTTCTCTGGACCAAAATGACCTTGGCTTACCCGCATACAATGTTTTCACCTTTTCCACTCCTTGGGGAACGTTTGAACAAGACTCATTTTAAACGGTTTAACTATGAATAGAAAATGTTTTTGTTAACTGATAAATGCCCATCAGCTTGAAGGACTCTGGATTTTGTTCGACGAGCTACCAACGAAGTAATAAAACGTAGTTTAACTTTAATATCAGGTAGTGTTACAATACTGAACAAGAGTTTTGTCATTAAAACCGTCATGTTTGATATTTTCCGTGTTTTTCATCGTTTAGAAGTTAAAAATATTATTTTGAATAACTTATTTATTTATTTATCTATTTATTTACTTATTCATTCATTCATTCATTCATGTGTCTATTCATTTATTTATTCATTTTATTTTATCATTTTTTTTGGGGGGGGGGTGTTAACAATAAACTGATATTTGTTTCAACATTTTGAATAGCGTTGATTTATAGGTTGAAGCCAACCCCACTTCTATTCTTCTCTGCTGAAAGAAATTATCATATCACATACTGGAATCATATACTGGAATAGGTGATGTAAATCGTTGTAATATGTAAACAATGAAAACTATATTCATAAAAAGAAACAATATCATCAATCAAAATACACAGAATCTTAGAAGCAAAGGTCAAGCTCAAATATTTGAACGAACATTGCAATAACTTAGGCAAGAAAAGCAACATAGGGACAATAGTCTATTCCCTTTTACTCTAATGAAAAACTCGTTAGAAACCAGACAAAATATTGATTGCAAAATGTTATCATTAACATAATTGCCGTGTTTTAAACATACACATAGTCCTCTGTGGAAAAGGATTGGCAAGGTTTCTCACAAATACGGTACTTCACATTCATGATCAACATGATCAAAAGTGCATTACCCCCACAGTGGGTATGTTATATTTTAGAACTATGCGTAGATTGCCTGCAATAATGGACTTTTAACCATACTCACAGCTCAACATTATTATGTATATACAACTGTTACATAATAATGACGCCGACTACCGGACATTCTGCAATTAGCAATCGATATATATTATGTATGTGTTTTCTTCATCCATATATCTTCCAAAAAATATTTAAATAAAACAGTTGCCAAAGCTGTTGTACATGTATAATTTCTCCCATACGTGTATCAAAGCAATCGCTTTGATCCAGCTAAGGCATGGCGGCTTGTCATTGTTCAAAACCCACCTTCACCCGACAAAGGAAATTATGGTTGGTATCGTGTCGAAAATCTAATTATCTGACGGTCAATCGCATCGGGATCGCCCGAGTCAATAACCCGTCTCTGCGGTCTAGTGGTTAAGACACCGGCGTTCAGCGCAATGTGTGTGAGTAGCTGAGTTCAGATGCAGTGTGCATATTTCTACCATGTCTATTTATTTATTTTGTACTCTGTTAAGCATATCTAAAGAATTTCATGTCATATTTTAACGAAACTCCTTTTTTGCGGTCCTTTCAATCTGCTGTACAAACGAAAAAATGAGGGTTTTCTGTGCATGCAGTATTTCACTGTCCACTTCTAAAAAAATCTTCTTCGAAAAGGAAATTATAATTGGTATCATGTCGAAAATCTAATTATCTGACGGTCAATCGGATCGGGGTCGCCTTTGCCACTAATCCATCTCTGTGGTTTAGTGGTTAAAGCACAGGCGTTTCAAGCTGGGGGCTCGGATTCGATTCCCGACAGAGACATTTTTTGGCATCATCTATTTTCCAAAGTGCAGATAGCTCTGGTGAACCTTGATTTCAACTACGCCTACCATTGTTCTCTTCATCCATTTCTTCTCTGTAGCAAAAATCCATTGCCTTGTATTTATACACTACATTATTTTATATCACTTTGAAATATGTTTGAATGGAAATTAGATAAAGTTTCCGGATGAATGAATTCTTTCAATTCGTAACGCAAATTGGCCTCGATTCATGTGACCTTTGGATGGAAATTTTTGACCTCTTCCAGAAAGCAGCAAGATGACTTATCGATATAGCACAATAGGGACATGTGACCGAACAGGATATTCATCACCACAATTGTTGAGCTTTCGATGCTAATATACTCTTCCAGCGTACGAATAAAACAATGAGGAAGGGCACTGTATGAATACACTAATTACGCTTTACATTTCCTCTTATTCTACCGATCAATCGGTCTTTTCGAGAATAGGGGAACTTGTTTATTCCTTATTCGGTGAATGAATAGCATTGATGTATTGATTTCGCTGGCGCTTAAGGTTTGCTCCAGAAAGATGACGTAAATGCTATTGTTTTCCAGGTCCGAGCCTAGAGGAGCCAGGGATGCATAAAACATCGATAGAAAAATTCAACCTTGATCCTGCCCGCCCTTGTATACTGCTTGCATAAGCAATTGACATTTGACTTGATATGATTTTGTTTCTGAAAGCCGTCCTGATCCAATAAAAAGTATGATATTGTTTACTCTTCCAATCCATCAGCCTTGCCTATGATAATACAGCTTTATTAGTATCTTTTCGTAAACGTGAGACTGTAAGGCATGACGATGTTGTATGTTGTGCAACCAGGCTTTCATTTCGATTCATTATTATTACTTTATTCTCATCTGCCTGTGTTGACCGGAGATTAATAAATAAATGGAAATTGACCCATCACGCTTTGAATTGGAGTGAAAAACGTCAAAGATGAATATATTGGGTTTTTTTATTTTTCACAAAATGACTTTTCATTAGAAACGTGTATTACGCCAGCGATATATTGATATCTTTCGTTTTCTTCATTAGTGTTTCAATTTACATAAGATAAGACTATTTGGTAGGACAAGGTGATATTTCTTCAAGGGGATGCATATAACAATTGATCGAATAATGTAGGATAAGTGATTTCCACGAGCTGACAAGCTATGTCCACATGGATATATATATTACATGTATGTAATGATTATGTCGAATCGGCAGAATTTGGTATCTCCATTTGGTTGTCATCCGGCCACTAATAACAACTAGAATGGTGTTTGTTTTATTTATAACGTGGAGCGTTGTGGCCCAGTGGATAAGTCTTCGGACTTTGAAACAGAGGGTCGTGGGTTCGAATCCCAGCCATGACGTAATTTCCTTCAGCAAGAAACTGATCCACAATGTGCTGCACTCAACCCAGGTGAGGTAAATGGGTACCGGTAGGAGGTAATTCTTTAAAAAGTTGTGTGCGCTATGAACGCCTAGCTTAGCCGGGGAATATAGGAGCGCCTTGAGCACCTAACAAGGTGGATATGTGCGCAATAAAAATACCCTATATTAGTATTATTGTTATAAATTGTGCATGAGCTACTCATAATAAACTCGTAAATATATTGTGATTCACTCATCCCAGGTGAGGTGAATTGATACATGGGGCCCGTTGCATAAAACTTTTACCTGAGAAAACTCTGGTAAAAACTGAAAATTAAGGTTAGTCTGATTTCTGCAATTGACTTAACACAGGGCAAAAACTCCGGTAAAAACAACCCGAGTTTTCTCAGGTAAAAAGTTTTATGCAACGGGCACCTGGTAGGAATTTATTCCTTGAAAAGCAGTGCGCGTAACAGTCGCTCTCTCCCCCGATGCTGCAAAAGCGCATAGAAACTTCTGATACATCAATGCATTGCAAGTCTATTTTCGGTCCCTAAATTGATCATAAGTTTTCAAATTAATACGATTTTTCGATTTATTTGTATTCTGCTTCTTGAATCAAGGAATGTAAACTAATTTGCTACAGCTAAAATTGATCTGTCACTTGTAAAATTGCAACAGAATTGATTGCAAATATTTTCTTGCAACACCCCCTAAGTAATATCGCTGTATTGAATGGCTTTATTTTCATGAAATACCAGAATTATTCCACTCGTTAGGGCCAATATTCCACTCATCTGCGATTTTGCGAAACTCGTGGAATATTTCTCGTATTCCAGTCTGTGCCATCCAATATAATATAATTATCAAATGCTGCTGTTTATTTTAAAAATGAACTGAATAGATTCTCCCTTTATGATTATTCCATCCTCTTTACATGTGGGGTAAATGCTGAAGGCATCCCCTCCCCTCTGCATGTGACCGGCAATGAACTCTGCTCGATGAATACATTGGATCTCAATGTTGCCTTTATCAATTATCACCCCCTAAACCAAAATTGTTTGCCTAAATATGGACTGCTGGGGCAGATATAAGAGGCAAAGTGGATTACGATGAGTGCATTTTGGTGTCATCCTCGATTTACGATGTAGAATATAGAATTAGCATAGCCAGTCTATGATTGTTTTTTTTCTATTTTTTTAGCTTATATCCAGAATGTTTTGTTTTTAATGTTTTTATCGCCATCCAGTGATATGACCCAAGTGAAAACGAGTCAGGTCGGTTTCTGAATCAACTTTCAAAGCAGCTCCCAGAGCAAATAAAATAAATCACGTGGAACTTTGTGACTAATAATCATTGATTTATCTTTCTACTGGAAAGAATACAGTGTCACATAGTGTGGAATACAATATGAAATCACCTTCACACTGTAAAAATTGTACGTTTCAACATGTTTAACAGTGTGAATCACATATTCGCATATAGTTCGACATGTGAAAATGCTGTTGAAAAGTCACACTGTCGAGGTGTGTCCACAGTGTGAGAATATCTTCACACTGTTGAATTTGAACACACACTGGCCCACATTCTGAAATCAGGTTTAACTTTAATAGACCACGGTCTAACTCTGTGCAAAAATAATGGGGAGACAGCAATTCAAAAATTATGCTTATATTGTATATTTCTTATGTTTACTATTTTGTTTCCTGTGGCTTTCATAAAGAAGAAAAATACTTCAGTTATCATTCCCAGACAATATGAACAATTCGGTTGTCAGATGAGTTAATAAATTACTGTTAGGGACTTGTGCCCCAATTGGCTCTCCGTGCATGGTTTAACCTCAACTTTAAATCAGGGTTTAATTCAAACCTGAGTTAAGAATACGGGCCACTGTGATCAAACAATGTTCTTTCCAGCAGATTCTATTCAATCAATGCCTTTTTGAATTCCTATTACACTATGCATGAATATCATGAGAAATACCAACCTCGGGAACATTTCTCCGCACTGTTTAATAATCACTGCATGAATTCAAACAAACATTTACCTTCATCATGATGATAGTATACTTCTCACTCCTAGTATTTCGTAGATAACGAGATAAGTGCAAATCAAATTAAACGCTGAATACCCAAGATTTGATTAACAGAAAGGAAAGAAATAACATCGGCCACATATATTGGGTATCCCTGCATAGGAAAGCAGCACGCAAAATTGATCTTACAGTTAACTATATAAATACTATATCCATGAATTTCTTTGTTTTGTATATATATCTTTGTCTACATCACAATAGGTATCCAGACACATGGATCGTGCAGTAATGCCAGTAATTTCTATTCACGCTGGTAAACAAAATAGGATTACACACTAAGTGTGAGAGTGTATACACATGTAGAGAGAATAATCAAATTATACCCTTTTGCTCTCATAAGCAATATTGCACCAAGTCTGACAAGATTTAAAGGAGTAATCGATGAATATCGTGTACACATTTAAAGGAAACATAGCGCAATTACTCTCGTTACAAATCTAATAGGATATGGTACGTAAATTCCAGGGCAATGAACAGATTTTTGTTATCCTATAAGAGACTAATACTGAACTTGTCTCTTTTGTTATGGTTTTTATACAAATTACTCACTAACTTACTTCCTTCCTTCCTTACTTACTAAATTCCCTGATACCAGAATACTGCCCAACTCCCCTAAAAAGGGGTCAAACGGGCAGGGGTAGGGTGCGCTGATGGTTGTTACGCAGAGGTAAGAGGCGTTGCTTAATATTGATTTTGGTTTAAGTTCTTCTGGATTGCCTCTTTGAATATTCTTTGTCGAGAATTGATTTGATTGGGTTTGGTAAGTTGCTCCAGTCAACAACAGAACGTGGTATGAAAGAAAACTTATAACATTTTTTGTTTGTTGCAATGGGGATAAAACTATTAGTAGTTGAAGTATTACGCAGGTTCCTTTGGGCCGGGCGCAGAGTAGATTACACTGGCACGGGGAGCTGGCCTGCTGGAGTGCCTGCTGGACGATTGAGTCCATTTGTTTTCCGTCTCTGTTGAAGAGACTCTATTTTGAGTGTCTTCTTCATATCAATTGCACTAATCTTTCTTCTCCTTCTCCTCCCAGACCTCCTCCTCCTCCTCCTTCTTCTTCTTCTTCTTTTTTTACCATGTGTATGTATTTCTTTTGTACTATGTTAAGCATATTCATATCATATTTTAACGAAACGCCTTTTGGATTTTTTTTTGTTCCGGTCCTTTCAATCTGCTGTACCAATGAAAAACTTTTAGGGTTTTCTATGCATGGAGTATTCCACTTCTTCTAAGTTGTATTCCTGTATAATTTCTTATATCCTAGGTAAATGCAATTTGCAATTTGTTGCCATGGCTTCATATATATGTATGTATGTATACATATATATATATATATATATATATATATATATATATATATATATATATATATATATATATATATATATATATATATATATATATATATATATATATATATATTGTATAGTTTTTATAACTGCATATGAGCTATATCTTTTAACATCTATTATTTTATCGAAACTGAATTTTTTTGAACGAAACTAATTTTTTAAAATGTAGTTTTCTTCATTTTACCTAAATATGTTTGTATGAGGCCTTAAATGTTGGCATACTACCACATGGCCAGCTGGACAATCTGTTCTGAATGACTCAGTGATGACGTCATGAGGGAGGTTACGACGAGGGAACGCCATCTGGAAAGACCAGGCGACACAGACCAAACTATTTCAGTCATGCTTGGGAGTTATTTTTAGCCCAAATCTCCAGATGGACACCCAAGTCTAGCGTGAAAATAAAAATAACTGGAAAACCGCTGATGATTACACAGTGAAAGTCCCACTGAGGTTTTAGAAACATGACTGAAAAAATTAGGGGGCATTCCATGCATCCAGCATGATTTATAGCAACCTCCGTTTGCCACCGGGTATAAGTTCACTAGGAGTTGACGAGATCGCGTAGTACTAGACAGTTTTCCCTGCGCGATGTATGGAGGGTTCAAAACACAGTAACGCAAAACACAGTAAACGCAAGTCAAATGGCAAATGCAAGATGAAAGGTCTTTGACGGATATTGGTGAACCGGAAGAGCAGTTCCGTCCTTAGTTTCGGAGCTGACGAAAAATTTGCAAAAACGTCGTTTGTCCCGAGTCGAGGACGAGACTTTTGTTTCGTTTCACCGACCCTCGACATAGAGTTCATTGTCAGGAAGGAAAATTTAAAGCAGATTCTCTAAGTTGTATAGAAAGCATCTGCGTAGCTGTTGCAAAACTTCCCATTGAGTATAGTTCTATAGCTTCATTGGGAGTTGACATAGTCGTATATAACTCTCGATGTTTGGCACAGTTGTGGCGTGCGCCTGTAATCCAAGCTGTGGGGAAGTTACAAATTGATGCAGAGGTTCGAGCCCTGGTCACGTCTTTCGGATGGTGACGTTAAAGGTCGGTCCCAGAGGTTACTAATCGTATCTGAATGATACACATCTGACAAAACTCAATTACACACACACAGTACTTGCCAAAATCCACCTATGAAAAAGATTCCAGGAATTCTATACCAAAGAGCAGTATTCCTTGATCGGGAAGGTATGCTTAACACTACCAAGGAACGTGATAAGTCCCCAACGTTCTCCCGATAGAGCAGAACTTCAGACGTGCTCTGGAGGTTTCCATAAACGAGGTACCAGATATTTCATTTCGTTTTTGGAAACATAGTCACAAAGAATTTTGTTTTTAACAGTATAATAGCAAGACATGTATAAAAAGAAACAAACAAATAAAATGCATATTTAGAAATCGAGTGAAGCTTTTCAAAGACGGGTATTGCTGATAGTGAATAAATTAAAGAATTAATTTGCATAATTATGGAAAAACAATCACCGTAACCTTTGAAGGTATGGATCATCATAATAAATGAAATGCTTGTTTTTTTTTTTAATATTGCACGTGAAGCAGCCGATTGCCAAATTGAATATAATCAAACATTAAACACACAATGGCAACACGAGTTACACTATGGTAGACTATGAAATACAGAATTATCAAGATCTACACACTTCGTGACAAAAGCAATGTCAGACCAAAGATCAACATTTATTTCAAGGAAAATGGTGGGGGAGACTAGTTATCTTTGTAAAGAAAGGAAATCGCGTGATACTCTGGCATTTCAATTTATGAAGGAAGGTTATGCTGCTGTCGTAAGTAGGCCTTTGGATAAACAAGAAAAAGCTTCATTGACAAAAAAAATGATGAGGTGCAAGGACTCGTTCAGTAAAAGTAAGCCTAGAAACAAATCAGAACGAACACAGTACGGTGTTTTATGGCTTCTTCCAATTTCTGTTTGATTGCAGACACAAAGGCTTCACGGTTACACTTCGTAATTCCGAAGGTTCTTTATTCCTAAAGTTCGCAATTCCGAAACACGTAAATTGCCTATACCTCGATGTTCGATAATCCGAAAACGGAAAAAGGTTCGATGTTCCGAAAGTTCGTTAATCCTAAAACGAAATAAGGTTCGTTGTTCCAAAGGTTCGTTAGCCCGAAAACGAAATAAGGTTCGTTAATCATTTCGTTTTCGGACTAACGAACCTTCGGAGTTACGAACCTCATTTCGTTTTCGGATTAACGAACCTTCGGAATTACGAACCTCACTTCGTTTTTGGACTAGCGAACCTTCTGAATTACGAACCTTCGGAAATACGAACCTTCGGAATAACGAACCTTCGGAATATCCGAACTTTCAGAATAACGAAGCTTCGGAATTACGAATGTATGCGAGGCTTCACAATGTGAGTCTGTGATGGATCCGATTCGGTTATAAAATATACCAATTCAGTTTTCCGCAATAGGCCTATTAAAAATAAAACTATAGTTAACTAGAATATTTATACCAAAAAAAAATATTTTTGCATGTTTTCATGGTCGAGATATACAAGGCAAATTTACTGTTTACACCAAGTATAGTCACCCAAAAAATATTTGTGGCATTCACATTTGACTCTCGAAGAGAAAGTACGGTTTTACATCTTCCCTTTAATCCAAAGTACAATATTCCTTCCGGATATGCTGTGATTTCTCTACAGAAAAGTACTAACATGTGAAAATAACACTGACGAAGTAGACAGGAAAAGGCGAGAAGAATGAGAGAGAGAGGGGGGGGGGGTTCAATGCTGCTACATATTTGTGGTCTGGTCATGACGTATACGTAACAAACTGCGCCATTATGACATGTAATGACCCATGTATGGGTAATGCGTTAGCCACATGGTTTGCTATCATAGCAGTGATAGGGGCTTGCTATTTGCGGCTGCACATTGTTGACGGAATTTACACATGGGCATTGACGGGTGACTAGGAGGCACGTGAAAGCCTGTTACTTATTCTCCTCCTGTCGCTTCCTGTTTCAGCGCATCAGCATCATCATCAAATTCGGTGTGGTAACGTTATGTTTCCCAGTTCAGCCTTGCCCAGCCGGCACATTCCTTATCATAACCCTTCAGCTTGAGTTATCGCTTAGTTCCATCTGTCTGTTCGTCTTCAAACATGTCGGATCCGTCTTCGAGAAGTCTAGACTCCTCCCTCTATCACAGCGTGCAGGATGTGTGTTTTTAATTGTATGTTTTCATTTTCCCATTATTTTGCAGCTATTCTGCAGCTATCCCCTCCGTCTCTCCACCCCACTCTGTATTTCCCTATCAGTTTCACTTATGGAATAGTTGCGACGAAAATCGACGTTTTGATATGGTAGATTCTTTATAACGACAAATGCAATCCCAGTCACCTATACAGGGCGTCATAATGACACCAAAGATAATCATTATGATTGCCGAAGTGAAAAGATAAATAAAGTAGAATCAAGTTTTCTAATCTTTCTTTGTCTTACGTAATTATTCCTCTTACCCATATCAATTCCTGATTACGTTTCCCCCTTTCTTTCATTGTACTATAATGTTTCAACATCTACATTAGATAACCGGGAGGGACGCTATCAAACTCAGTAATGGGAAACGGAACACTGACTCCGGTTCGTGAAATTAGACTCGATTCAACATAATAACTGATCACCTTTCGTGTGATTCACTGTATCTTGGGCATTGATAAGTAAAATAAATCATACAAAATTCCTTTTAGATATCCGACCTTGCCATACAGTGAAGATAACAGCAGCAGCAAGCGTTTTAAAAAAATATTAGTTTCCACTATATGTACGTCGAGTATTTATTTAAAAAAACATACATTATTTTGATTTCCCTTCAGATATCCGACCTTGCCATTTAGTGCAGATAACAGCAATAGCAATCATTTCACATATATTTGTTTCCATAATATATCACTCTCTCTATATATATACATATAAGGTTGTGAAATAAAAAAAGGAATAGACAAGAACATTAGGCCTAAGTTAACTTAAGGTTCCCCAGGACCCGTTCTAACAAAGAATTGTGATTAATCCGATCAACCACAACTATGGACGGCCAACAACGTCAACATCTAAAAATGCATGTTTGTTCAAAATGAAGTCTAGCCTATGATGATATCATTGTTTTCTTGATAATTTTGGTGTGTTACCTTTGTTTATACAGGACATTGTGCAAATTTCCTGTGTGAAAAATTATGACATTGATGGGTTTTCATATAGTTGAGGTTGATTGGATCAATCGTAAATCTTTCAAGACGGGGCCCAGAGGTATCACCCCTTAAATCCGACTTCTTCCATCTTGATAATTACAAATCAGATTTGAAATGAAAGATCACAAAATAATGTCCTCTGCAAGACCAGTGGCTGATGATTCATTATTTTGAGCAAGGATAAAGTGTTTGTTTGTTTATAGGATGTTTGTCATAAAAAAACATATTCCGACCTCCTGAGACTAGTTAATAATAATATTGTATGGCTAAGGATATGATTGCAGATACACATAGGTTTTACGTATTAGAGATCCGTTCATACATGATTTAAAGGACAAGTCCACCCCAACAAAAACTTGATTTGAATAATAAGAGAAAAATTCAACAAGCATAACACTGAAAATTTCATCAAAATCGGATGTAAAATAAGAAAGTTATGGCATTTTAAATTTCGCTTATTTTTAATTAAACAGTTATAAGCACATCTCGGTCGGTATGCAAATGAGGAATTGATGACATCACTCACTCACTATTTCTTTTGTATTTTATCATATGAAATATGAAATATTTTTATTTTCTCGTCATTGTCATGTGAAATGAAGTTTCATTCCTCCCTGAACACGCGGGATTCCATTATTTTAACATTTTGTGCTTCAGGCAAGGAGGTCTTGATTGTCAAATTCGTAAAAATTGAAATATTGTATTATTCAAGAAATAAAAAACAAAAGAAATAGTGAGTGACATCATCGACTCTCTCATTTGGATGTGACTGGCTCGTTCGTATAACTATTTTGTTAAAAATAAGCGAAACTTTGAAATCTCATAACTTTCTTATTTTACAACCGATTCTGATGAAATTTGCAGCATTGTGCTTGTCTGATATTTCTCTATTGATTCAAATCAACATTTTTCTGAGGTGGACTTGACCTTTAAAGGAGAATTTGACAAACAATATGGAAGTCTCAAGATCCTGTTTCCCGACACCAATCTCCTCTTTTAATGTTTGTCCGCATCTATAAACGATGTACAGTGTACAAGGCCATGATGGAATGTTGACAGAACACTCATAGGTTCTGATTATGTTGATCCTTAGTGCCAAGTTGCTAATTAACGTGGAAACACTATAAGGCACAGCAAAAATAAATTGAGGGGGATCGATATGGCGCATCACGTAAAATTAAAAAGGAGTTAGGAGCGAGCAAAAATTTCGACATTTTCATTACAAAAATCAAAGTTTGTGATAGATATCGACATCATATTCGTATAATAATGTATTTCACCCTCAATATTTCACCCTTCTTTCATTTATTTCCTAAATCTTTCTATGTCTACAGGGCTCTTTTGTAAAGCAGACCTTTGGGCTCTGAAAGGACTACCCTGTTTTAAAATAAAACTGAATAAATAAAAAAATAAATAAATCCCTTTTTCTATTTTTCTTGGTCGTGAGTATTTTTTAGGGGGGGCAAGAGCCTACCTCATCTGTACGCCCATGCTATAAGGTCTCTTTATGGATACCCATAAATGGAAACAAAGTTATGAAAAAGCTTGTCAGACATTGTCGGATTGATTATTTTAGAACTCGTATTATTTGTAAAGGAAATGCTTTCGAGGGTCGCCAAAAAACACATTGATATATTCTGATCTAGAATTTTAGAAAACAAGTTTTCTTGTGGACATTGGTTGGTTGGAACAATGAATACTTCAAATAGACAGGAGAGTGTCACTCTCAGACAATAATGATACCTGTAATTTTCTGCAACTCTGTCTGGATTCTTACTGCCTTAGTACTGACATAGTTGCTAAATGCGTAAGACCTAATTTGGTCCCTTATGGTACTCCTTTTGGATTGAGATTTGTAGTTTTCGGAGTGGATTATACCCCTATTGAGTGACTGGCCCGTGATCACGCTCCTCTAAGAGTGAAATTTGCTTCGTTGGAAGGTGGATTATACATCCTTTTAGAGTTAACTTGTCTAAAACGATGCACAGTTCACTCGAGAAGGAGCTATACTCTATAAGAATGTATGGTTCACTCGGAAGGGATTGGTCCCGAGCATGACATCAAGAGGAGTGTACTTGGAGACTAGCTCATTTTACATTAATAAAGTATATTTGCCTTTAAAGCCACCAGTACTATTTTCTTTTCCTTTTTTCGTGTTGAATAAAAAATAGATTATCAAAAAGAACCCTTCATTATATGCCTTAAAAAGTCAAACATGTTGTGTTCATGACAAACACGAACAAAGTTAATAAAAATAAAAAATAAAAAGTGAGCAGTTGAGTTTCCTGCATGCTATTTTTGACATTCAAGATTATAGATCTCTAAACCCACAAAATGTCGTGATAACCCTTTCCGACATGTTCAAACAAAGCACAATATGACCTCACAATGCTTTTGGCCTAATGAGAATCAACCAAGCCTCGAATCAGGCGTCATTAATATGATTGGTTTTGCATGGTCGTTATTTTGCCATAAGGCTATTAAACATGCACATCATAGCGGGGAATGAAAGGCCGGTACAACATGAAACGTTATTGCAAAATTTGCAAAGAGGAATGTGGGTGGGGATCGGCTAAATCAAGTAGTGTTTATGTTTGTAATCATTTTTAGCTTTACTTTTCTTTCATCTTTATTTCATTTTCATAATATTTTTCGTCCTCATTCACACATCGTTTGTCAAGCCCTTATTTTTGTATGTGTGTGTGATATTAATATCTGCCAGTTGTAAATTTGTTCGGTGTTGTTTCTTTTATTCATTTCACTATGTCAGTGCCGACTCCCTTTTCTTCTCATGTTCATCTCTTCTCTAGCTGTCTCTCTCTCTCCCCCTCTGACTCTTTCTTTATATATCTATCGATCGATCCATCCATCCATCTATCAATCCATTCATCCATCCACCCATGTATCTATCTACTTATTTGTCTACCTACATGTACCTATAAAACTTTCTTCTCATGCCACTTCTGATAGTAGCCCTCCCATTTTTTATATGATCTTAAAATGTTGTGGAAGATCAGATCCTATCAACTCTGTAATGCAGAATAATTAAACAAATATGAACTCGCAATGCACTGTGATAAAAATACCCCCTTTGTGGAAAAAAAGACCAGTCACTATTTCATATACGTCACGCTCTACCAATGGAGCATGAGGACCAACATACCACAAAACACCACACGCTAAGCAGAATATTGGGAAAGGTCTCGTCTTAATTAGTACTCGATTGACCAATTCCACAACCCGCTGTGCCCTCATTTTGCAGAAATATAATATGGTGTCGGCCATTTTAAGGATACTTTGGGACATTTCTTGCTATTTAGAAGCATGATATATTATTTCAGTATTTTCAAGACATTAATTACGTTTGGAAAGGTGTTAAACAATTCAACGATTGTATAAAGGCAATTTCTTTTACTTTACCTGATTATGTAGATTTAATTCACATTTGTTTCATTTGTCTTCTTTTCTTTCCTTGGACTATCCCTTTCAGCATTTCATTTTATGCCCTGTTATCTTCCTATGTATGCTTGCTGTTACAGACACTTGCCGTATATGATTTGTGCATTATACATTGTATTTCTGCCGTATTTCTCCTTAAATCTACTATCTGAAAGCTTGTATGCAAGAAAACACACTTTGCCAAACCGCCAAGGATTTAAGAGTTACATTTGTTATGTTTTCTTGCGTGACGGGACCATTTCATCCTCTTGCTCGCATTTAGGGAAACCAAATCAAAACATTGTGTGTTTACTTTGCAGGGGGAAATGCAGTCATAACATTCAAGAAATAATATTTCCCTTTCCAAGCAGAAAGCAGCTCCTCGGTGCATTCTAGTAACATGTCGTTTGAGAGGGGATTTTGGTTTAACGCTAGCTTCTTTAGGAAGAGCGGGAATACAAGGCGCAGATTCAATCTTTAAGTTGATCCCCGTTAAATATTTCGGATTAGAAAATGTTTTTATGTAAAAGAAAAAAAATATGTACATCAAGGCCACAAAAGTGAATTCAGTAAATATGTTTGGGTAAAGCGGTATGAAAATATAATGAAATAATAATGATAATATACAATGTTTACACTGCGCTTAATACATATGTTTCTAAGCGGTGCATACTTCTATAATGCATTATCATATTTCTTATTGGCGATTTCTTATCATAACCATCAATTCAATATGAAATTATATTTTTAATACATGCGATTGATATGTTGTTTCTATTCTGTCATTATTTATCATCACTCATTATGACAATGACAAGCATCTTGTCATTGTTCCCTCATTATCATTTTTTTTTCAAAATTATTTTCAATCGATTATTGTTCTGCATTATCATAAAGGATGATGAAAATAAAGACCACAGAGTCTACAAGAGGCTATGCGGCCAAACATCAAAACAGAGACTTGAAAGGACATATAATGCGAAAGTTACCATGGTAATAGTGCTTCTCAGCCAATCAAAATCAAGTAAAATTTCAGATCCGACAAGGTGTCGGACAAACAAAAATTGATGAAACACTACCTAGGCTGGAAATACACATGTACCTCAAAGCTATTTCAAATATTTTTTTATTTCAAATACTTTTAGTGAATAACTTGCATCTTTGTACGGTTGCATGATTCGCGAGCTAGTCTTGGCTTCACCTCTACGACACCACTCTCCTAAACTCATTGAACAATCACTTCGCAGACGCTCCCAATAATGCTCATATTTTGTCAAAAGCTCTTCATAACAAAGCAGCCTTTGTCGAAAATCGGTGAAACAACGAAGTAGGATCGTCTCGGACTCTGGACAAACGACATATGGGCCCTATGCAATTTTCATCCAGTCCGCATCTTAAGACGATGCTTCCCGATCCACCAACTTTTCAATAGATTCTTAACGTTTCACAAGGCGTCTGCGAAGTGGATGCTAAAATACGCTAAAATGATAGGTTGTTCTGGACATCACTTACTGTCCGAGTCGCCGTCCGTCAAAATCAACATGGACATGATTCACCGAAAAGGGATAGCAAATCCTGTGCAATCTATTCGATCAGTTGATAATTCAGGACTTTCCTCTCTGACATCCACCTGTCAGATGAACTCAGATGGCCGGTCAAAGGTCAAATAAGGTCAGAACGAGTTGGGATTCCAGTCTGAGAAGCAATCTCGTTGCTGAAATTCAAATAGATTGTTATTAAACGCAGTATATTGTGGGATCGTTTAAGTAATCTTAAAAGTAATATAGGGAAACGCTGAGTAATCTAGTTACCTAATCGATCATTCACATTATTAACGATTGCCACGCTCCTAATCTCCTCTTTCTACATGTTCTATCCTGGATTCTTTTATTTGAATAAAACAACATTTCATTTCAAGTAATTTGATGACAAATTCCATGTCCGATTTCGCCGAAATATTTTTCGTCGAAATGATGGAACACTCCTCTTCTAACACATGATCTTATTCTGTATGGCTTTGTTCACATCTAAGGTAGATAGTTTAATGCTTAGGGAAGATTTCATCATCATTTTACGTCTGACAAGATGTCAGGTCGAAAAAAATTCCTGGATTCTGATTGGCTTATAAGTGTTATTGCTATAGTAACTGTCGGAGAAAACAGGACTTGTCGGATTAAACGTCGGACATTCCTACAAGAAGCGCTCCCTTGTCATAGAAATTTTAGAAAAAGGTATTTGAACGCAATGATGGAAGCAAAAAAAGGAAAAAAAATTGCAAACTACTTGATTTCCCAGAAATTAAACAAGCATATTTCATATGTATTTTGAGTGGCTTTCGTATTTTACAACCGGCCACTGAATGATTAAGCAACGGAGAGGCTCTCTTATATCGAATGATATCATTTAGCAGAAACTGTCGAGCACATTACTTAGACATGTTAGACGCAAAGACAGTATTGCTTTATAGTCATATGCGTCTTAGTACTTGTATGAACATTGTGCTTCTTATCATTTTGCAATCATGATTGTTATTCTTCGAGAAAGCGATATTAAGTGAAAGTCGTGTACAGTCACTCGCGCAGCAATAGCTATAGTCCACCGAGGACATGAAACCGTAATTTTAGCAATCTATCGAATCTGAAGCAATAATCACGACCCAGTGGGGGCGCTGATCACATAGTAAATAAATCAACTGCGTGTAATGATGCATATATACGATATGTGTTTAAAGTATTGCGACACATGCAGTGAATGTTCCATGAAAGGATACATCAAACAAACGGCCACTTTTAGACTTAAACGTGACCGAGGGTGCCTCTTTTTGGCGAGGAATCCCCTCCCGGCTCTTTCATCACCGGCCAATAAATCGTTTCTTGGAATTGGATTTGGAATCGATAATTCCTGATCGTTGACAAGTTTGCCGGGGTTTTGTTTTTACTGTGCGTAGAGGGGAGGGTTCAGTCCGGGGTCGATTCGGAAAGATTGGATGTCGCTGGAACTTTGATACTCGCTCGTTGAATAAGCATCTTATCTTTAGTTCTGGGAAAAGTTGCCACGGTTTGTTGTTGAGTATTAGGTCAATTTGACAAACATTTGCTGGTTATCATTGCAAAGGCAGTTAACCCCAAATCTGTAAATTATTCATGATTGTCAGGCATTATATGCTAATATGAGGAGTTGCTCTGCGATTTTTTTTAAAGCCAAACTCGCCAAGGTGTAGAGCAGACCTTAACAAGCAATAGCAATCAGTTTCATCGAATTAAAGGTCAAGTCCACCCCAGAAAAAGATTGATTTGAATAAATAGAGAAAAATCGACCTAGCAGATCGCTAAAAATTTCATCAAAATCGGATATAAAATAAAAAAGTTATGCACAACTCAGTGACATGCAAGTGAGACAGTCGATAAAGTCCCTCACCCAATATGTCTTTTGATTTCTTATTGCCTGAATGATGCAACATTTCATTTTTTAAAGATTTGAAAACAATGACCTGCTTGACTGAAACATATAGTATTGAAACAATGTTAATTTCACTGTTCAGGGAGGAATCAATCCTTATTTCACCTGACAATTAGGAGAGAATTAGTATATTTCATGTTTCATATTAATAAAAAAGAAATAGTGAGTGGATGACGACATCCGTATCCTCATTAGCATACCGACCAGGATGTGCATGTATCTGTTTTGCGAAATTAAGCGAAAATTTAAAATGCAATAACTTTCTTATTTAAAATCCGATTTCGATGAGCTTTTTAGAGTATGCTTGTTGGATTTCTTCTCTTTTTATTCAAATAAACTTTATGTTGGGGTGGACTTGTCCTTTAAATAAACGTCAGATTGGATGGACTCAAAGCTTCTATTTAGTATGAATGTCAATGACAATTTAATAATACTTGATTGTATAATTCCAGTCTCACAAGAAGAACTATAGTACCGTCGGGGACCAGGAGGGATCCAGCTTTCGCCAATAGGGGGGGCCGAAAAATATTTTGATCAACATTTTTCTCGATTGGCCGCTACAATCTGGCTTTTTTTTTGTTGTTTTTTCAGGGGGTAGTCCTAACTAAAGACTGAAGTTTTAAGTATATGTTAATTTTTATTGCTATAAACAATATACGGTATCTCATGTGGTCTTGATATATAATGCGAGCGCGAAACGCGAGCTAAAAATCTTTGATATTTTATGTCCTTAGAACAGAAGATTCAGAGCAGTTTTAATAATCATGAACAAAGATAAGTATCCAACTAAACAATGCGAGCGCGAACTGAAATTTTATCATATAGTAACGTGAAAAGTGACTCAATTAGGACTGTTTTTAGTGATTAATGAAGAGGATACAAGTATCACCAATTAAATAATGAGAGTGCGAAGCGCGAGTTCAAAATTTCTGATATTCCGACCTGAAAAAAATGATAAGCGCGTTTTTATAACAAGATGTGTGTCTCAAACAATTAAATGCGAGCGCGAAGCATGAGCTTAATTTATTGATATACTGACATGATAACGGAGCATTTTGACAAATTTTGGTAAGAATTTCTCACAAATCAAACGATGCGAGCGCGCAGCGCGAGCTGAACAGTTTGATACACATTAACAATTTGTGTAAATCAAACAAAATAATGAAAGCTTGATGTGCGAGCTAAAAAAAGGTGTGCAAATTGATATCAGAACTGGATATATTGTATATTGTATATATATTGGTTATATATTAGTGTCATTTAACCCTCTTGGATGGGATTGATTACACAGGCAATGCGAGCGCGAAGCGCGAGCGAAAAAAATTATATAAAGTCTATTTTCCAATTCTTCCCCTCACCTTTTTTTTTGGTTTCCTTTCGGGGTCGGGCCGGTCGTTACGAGGCTGTAAATTACACATCATGGATAAAATACCTCTTTCTTACTTTTCTTTCTGTTTTTCGTAGTTTCTATCAAGGTAAAGAGTACACTTTTTCTGCAGGTTGTCAAAAAATAGGGGGGCCGGGCCGGCTCGGCCCCCTCCTGGATCCGCGCCTGGGGACACAGCTATCTCTGGATATCTGGCCCATGGTAGTTTCTAAACCTTCAAACCGATACTTACACGAAAAGATCTTTAAACATAGGACAGTTTGAGCAACGTGTAAATGATGAATAATGCATCAGAGTTACTCGTAATCCTAAATTAACGTAATTTTCAAGTCCTGCCTGTATACTATAGTCTATGCAGTGGTTAATGACTGCAGCTGAATATCCTTGACTGGCAAACCAGACAAGCTTGAATAACATCTTTAAAAGTTGCAAAATGACACAATATTTAAAGTCACTTTTTTGTGTTGGTGTGTTTCGCAGCGGTTTCTTTTGTTTTCATGCAATTTTAAATAAAAACATTAACATGGAGATCTGTGAGACAACATGATTTGAGTTGTGGTTTGAAATACCCATGCATGCTTGTTTGTTTGTTATGTGTTTGCTTTTGCACAGGTGTGTTTGGTTCCATGTAAATGTCGATGTTAACGTGCATGATTACAAAAGAAACCGCTGCGAAACTCACTCATCACCAAGGGAAAAAAAGAACGGTGATTTTCAATACTGTGCCATTTTGCAACTTTTTAATTTTGACCTTGATCCACATTTCAAGACCCTGCACCTCCATGCGAACCATTATCATATCACGTAGGGTATTATTTTAAAGACAATCAAATGACCTTTTAAATAATATCAAATATGCATTGCGTAAAACTTGGAGTTGGGGGAAATCAATGGCCAAACTCAAATTTCCATACTTTTTGAGGAGTTTATATACATATCAAGTTCTTATTCACAATTATTGAAAACAGAAAAGCCATCTGTAAAAAGTTGTTTTAAGGCTAATTACATAAAAACGCTTACAGTTTTTTCGAAGAAATTAATAACTTTTCGAAGAAATTAATGCTTTTGGAACATGCTGGCAAATGTATGTAAATTAAGTAGTTCGACAGCCTCATTAAGGATGCTAACACCCACATAATCAGTCTAGCCAGCAATATTTATGCTAATTACACCAAGGGATAGGAGAGGGGGTTCCCCCATATCCAGCAGGGGTCTGGATTCTTGGAACTGCGTTTTATTTCATTCATATATCAAAAATAACATTTACATATTGGAATTTACAAGAAATAGAAATAATTTATGACACGATGAGGCAGCTTAGAAGGCAGAGATGCCTTATATTGGTGCTACTACCAATAAGTTTTATGACAAGGACCATTATATTTCGTTATCATCAGTAGAAAAATATCAGATAATGATTGAAGATTTGAAGTGTTTATAATTATATTCCTTATTTGGATTAAAATCATGCATATCAAAAAAAGAAGTGTGGAACTTCGTGCGCGCTTCAACTTTTTGAGTTTTATTTCTGGTTTCCAGTGGCCTCAAAATGAGCGCGTTGTTTCTCTATCCAGTGTTTTCATATCGATGATCATGTATCCTGGAGTAACCTTTCTTCGTCTTACCTTTTTTCTCTTTCTCATTCGGCTATCGGGTGAATGTACTTCTACAAAAAAATGTCCGATAAATTGCATGAGAGAAACCAAGAATCCCGTGTTAATGTATGATCATGAGTCGGGATCCATTGGCATTGCGTAATCATGAGTATTCGAAATTAGTCTAATTGGAAAGGTAAACAAAAAATGGGTCTCCGACTTGAAATGAAATGGTAGGCACACAACTGTCTTTCAAAGAAATGATACATCTTGATTACATTATACCGAAGTACGACTTGCGAAATGAAGTATGTCTCTGTAAACATGGTAAATCTTTTTATTCAAATGCAAGTCTTGGATGAGTTCAAAATCCTGGCACAACTGACAAGTTAATATATATGTATTTTTTAATCATTTATTTTTTGTATATTATTAATATATTTGTTATCTATTTATTTTTTTATTTATTTTTTGGGGGGATTCTATGATTTTTTGTTTTCTCCCCCCCCCCTTTTTTTTTGCTCTAGTTAATAGGTTGCAGGAAGTAGATCAGGCACCCGTCTTGCAAAGGTTTGTATTTGATCCGATAAATCTCAACTACATGAAGAGCCCCCCCCCCATTATATTTTCTTTATAGAAAATATGCACGAGTCCTTTGTAAACAAAAAAGAAGTACACTGAATTATCAATAAATATGACCGTGTGGATATACAGCATGATTAGATAGAAAATATTTTTGAACAAGCAAGCATTTTAAAATGATGTTGGCTGGTGTTGAAGTTTATGGCTTTCCATTTTGTGGATGATCGGATTAGCCGCAGCTCTTTATAAGACCGGGCCCCGTGAATCAACAATTGCGAATTTCCATCTTGAGTATACGGATGTGAGAACAACCCAAATCTATAATAACAAAACTATGATTTCGAGTAATAAATAGAGAAAACGGAACGATCTGAGTGTATGTCCAGCGAGGATTTCAGTAATTTAAAAAAATAATTTCGTTCCATTTTGGATGGAACTTTGGGAAATGAATTAGGTCGAAAATGCGATAATGTATAAACAACAATATCCTGTTTTCAACTCACTTTGACAAAGAGATGGACGTGGGGATTTGTCACATTCATATCGTAAATAACAGTAAGTTTTCAATTAATCTGGAGACCCCCTCTGTGAAACCTGAGAAATCCCAAGTTTTAATGTGTTCCGGTGACACATTTTGTTTGCATATTTCTTGTTAGAACGTTTGACAGTGTCTAGCTCTCAAAATAGTTAAGGAACAGTCACGTTTTGAGTTACAGTGAAATTAATAAAACTGAATCCTAATCCCAAGAAATGAACTCTATACTTGTACTGCATACATAATTGAATATCTATAGTATAGTATATACTGTCCGTGCACAAAAGATTGTTGTACTTTCCAGTCTGTCGTCCATGGATTAATGAAAATAAAGGGATGAAATTTCATAACAAAGAGAAGGGTTAGGTAACATGATAACATTAGTATTCTGTTCGAGAGGCTCCATATTTGTGTATCAGATTTTCATTAAGTAGCCTTTTTGTCGGCTGACTGACCTGCCGTTTACGCTTTGCATTTAATCTAATCAGTAGATTAAAATAAAATTGTAGGCCATCCCTAAGTTCATTTTTTCGAGAGCACCTCTCCGTACTCACACTTTATTCCTCTTCAACGTTCATATATTTTTCTTATGTTTCTCTGTTTTTGATAATGATCCTTCAATGTCAGGATTCTATATCAATAAACTTTTGAATTTATTGTATGAAGTATACACAGGGGTGGATCCAGGATTTTCCAAAAGAGGGGGAGGGGCTCATTTTTCCCAAGTAAAAATTGACAAGCAAAATAAGGGGGTCCTCATTTGTGTATATGAACGACGTATTCCCATTAAAAATATGGATAATGGCTCTCAAGGGGGGGGGGGGCAGGCAGGATTTGCCCCCCCCCCGGTTCCACCACTGAGTATATACATTATATTTCATGGATGACACTCATCGTGTTTCTTTATTTAATCGTAAAAATCAAATTTTCTATCTTGGATTAAGTATAGTCTCGTTTATTGAAGGGATGGTCGGGGCTGAAAGTATTTATAATTTAATAAATAGAGCAGAATTCAATGACGAAAATTTCATCAAAATCGGATAACAAATAAGACAGTTATTGAATTTTAAAGTTTGGAAATATATTTTTTTTAGACAGTCGTCATGAATATTTATCAGGTGTGCTGATGTTGTCACATCCTCACTTGTTGTTTTGTATTTCATTATATGACATTTGGTGTATTCAAAAATTTTCAGTCAAGAACTAGAAAAATTGGATTGACAACTGATTTAGTGCATTAGATATTTATTGCTGCATTTTATTTCATTATAAGGGAGGCATCTCCATATTCACACAAGTCTGAAATAATGAAACAAAATGATTTTATGTAATAACGGATTAACAACTGATTTAGTGCATTAGATATTTATGTAATAACATGAGAAAACAGAAAGTGAGGATGTTACATCATCAGCCCAACCTTTCATGACGACTGTTTTCACAAAATATTGCTGAACTTTAAACGACAATAACTTAATTATTTGTTATCCGATTTTGATGAAATTTTCGGCATTTTGCTCATTGAATTCTACTCTATGGTTTAAAGATATAATGTTTTTTCAGCCCACACCATCAATTTAAGTCGAATGATTTGATAATGTCCTTTTTTCTCATAAATATTGGCTCGTATACAAAATAATGTGTTATTTATATAAGGTACTATCTTTTTTGAAAATAGATGTTTATGCATTAAAGAAACTGCTTAATGTCTCTGTCTTCTTTGCCAACCGTATAAAAAGGTATAGTTAAAAAAAAGTGCACACCTAGTTACCAAGAATGCGTATAGCATTTTCATTTATTTGAATGCAGGATAAAAGAGCATTGTCTACTAAATACCTTGTTCACGGGCCGCGGCCGGGGATCGAACCCCGGCGTAGAGTCAGGCGCCTTAGAACAGTCGGCCATGCACGGCACCTATACTATAGTGAAGCTCGTGATCGATATTCCCAATCGTTAGGATTTGATAATCTTTGTCTTTTGCTTTTCGTTGACATGTGCCTGACAATAGTGTATAACGACTTTATATAAACATCAGGTGGCCGACAATAACCCACTGACAGCACTTCTTTTGTTTCAAAGCCATTTTCGAGCAATTGGCTTTAAGGTCGCTGAAACAAAGCATGTTGTTCGTGAGCATAGGGGACAAGCACGTAGTTTCTTTCACCTTGTTGTGAATGTTGTGGTTTTCCCTTTTGACACGGAGGACAAGTTCATATCAAAAAGTTTGATGTCAAAATAAAGTCACTAGTTGTGATACTTTTTACGATGCATATGTTTCGCCAACATCCCCCCCAAAAAAAAAAAAAAAAAATTTAAGGACACGCACTTCTTCTCCTCGTCCGAGGGTAGTTGCTGTTCACATGGCCTTCCTGCGCAGCTGCATTCGCAAAAAGAAACAAACGTCCGAATGACCGCTTTTGAAGCGCATTGCGTCTACATCTTCTGGCATAACGCAAAACGGGTTGCTTTACAGCATATCCACCGGCAAGCTATTATTCATTACTATATACAATATCCTACCGCCTCTCCCAACGTCTGCGTAAAGTTTATTTTGTCAAAGACTACACAACTCATATATTTATGAACATGAAAGGTAAGATATGAAATAAACTTAAACGGTTCGATTATCTATTCATCATGGCACTGGCATGGTTTAGTCTTGATTTGCCAATGGTTTCCTTTTTACAATGAGACTTTAAAAATAGAGTGAAAAAAAACTGTAGCCTGATTCAAAGTCTTCAAAGCTGTGATAAGGACAGAAAAAGAAACGTAAGGTTCTTATAACAAATAGGTTCATCTCTGGTAAAAGCCAAGTTTAGGGTATAACTTTATTCCCTTGTCATTCAATTCAATTAAGACAATTCAATTTTATTTATTTCACTTCCATCAAACAAAAACAAATTGTATACCATATATATAAAAATAAGTATTTGTATCCATTGCAAAGAAACAAAAATAATAATACATATGTTGTGAAAAAAAACGTACACGATTTGGGCAACACATTGGAGGTTTTAAATAAGTATACTATTTTTCAATAGAAATTAAATTAAGATGGAAATGGAGGGACCCACTAAAAAGCAATGCTTGTACAATGTGGGCCCCTCAAAAATAGATAACAAAACCATTAACAGAGTACAAATGCAGACATATGTAATCAAATGAGAAAAAAAAATGAGAGAGAAATAATACTCACAAAATATAAAATACGAAGATATCAAAAAATATAGTTTGTATAGGACAAAACAAACCGTCCTAAAATATATCCACCCTTCCCACCCCCCCCCAAAAAAAAAAGAAAAGAGAAAGGGGAGAATGCCCTGAGAAGATGGATGGGTGCTGCTAAACGTAGGTAGAACACATGCCATCGTGGACTCAAGCAAACTGGATTCAATGTGTATAAAAGGAGAAAAAAATATATAAAATGACCTGGAAAGAATAAAATGCGCGAAAAATGTGATTGATGCCGTAAATAAATAAGCGGTAGGAAGGCGGATAAGCGGACAGGAAAGAGAAAAAGATGAGAGGATAGACACAAAAAATATATGAGGTTAAAAACCGAGCGCAATTGGGAAGGACTTGTGTCAGATTTTTTTTTTCAATAAAAAAAGGGATGATTTATGTTTTAATTATAGTCTTTATAGTAAAAATGATGACTAACCTCTTGACAGAGATGATGAATAAGATTTAATTTGAGGATACATTATAAAATTTTAATGGAGATAATTTGAATTTAGTCTTAAAAGAGTTCTTAACAGAGCTTTTCGGGCTAATAGGGATAGGTTTTATCTTGTATCACGCTTTTTACGGGTGCAAACTTTTTATTCTTCTCCTTATATATGGAACTTGCAGATTTCTAATGGCAGCAATACCTAGACTGGTACGCCTCTTTACACATTCATATTTATCTTTCATATAATATTTTGCATTCTGATTCCATCTTCCTCCTCATGCTGGGGGACGACGTTTCATTAGAAAAAGTCACTGGACCTTTGTTTACTTTTTCAAGTAATTTCATTTAGCATCACAGTCCAATTCATTCACCACAATGACGCACATTATGACCTTCCGATGCACCAACCATACAAATTAAATTAGCGGGCAAAATAAAATTACTTTATAAGATAGATAGTATCCCATTCCTGATTCCCGATACTGACTTTCAAAACAGCGGTCACGAACCGAACCAACTTTTTGACGACAAGTCCCTTGCGAACATAACCAGGGGCCTGTTGCATAAAAAATTTTACCTGAGAAAACTCAGGTAAAACTTAAAACTAAGGTTTGCCTGATTTTTGCCATTGACTTTAACACAGGGCAAAAACTCCGGTAGAAACAACCTGAGTTTTCTCAGGTAAAAAGTTTTATGCAATGGAGCCCAGATGTTTACGCGCACATGGGAGGGCGTTTACCAGGGATAAATTGCTAGTGGGTGAAAAAACTTCGCATACATTGTCGGCGCCAGATCTACTCCGCATTGGTATGTAATCTATCAGCTGATTTTCGATCGATACCTCATTGACCGGTTGAAATCGATCACCTGCCCACGCACCCGTCCGGTCAAGCTTTCGAAGCGAATCGCGCAGATGGGATCGAAATCATCTGGTAAACAAGAAATGTGCCACTCCAATTATCCCCACCCTTAATCACCATATGATACCGTTCCTTTATGGCAAACATATCGATTGTACATCAGCTCCAATATTTGTTCCAAAACAAGTAGACAATTTGAAAGAGGATACGTAATAGACTACTGCTCTTCACAGGGTGATAGAGGTTTGCACAAAAGCGAATTATAACATTAAAAAATAAAAAGACGCCATACCAATTGGATTTTTTTTTGCAAGTAATGATCTGATAATTGGATCAATGATAGATGCAAATATCATCAACACATCTCCATTAAATGAAGAGGGTACACTGACAATTTTGAAGTACACTGCAAAATCGCCGGTGTTAATGTAACACCAGCCCGGAATCTATATGTCCACATCAGAGAAGTATTAAACAACACCAGTTTGGTTTTGGTCTAACACTGGATAAGTGTCTATACAACACCAATTAGTATTAAAACAGCATCGGTTTAATTTCAAACTGGTGTTGTATCAATACTTCTCTGGTGTGGACATTATATATATTCCGGGCTGGTTTTAAGTCAACACCGGAGTTTTTGCAGTGTAACTTCTGCACAGCTAGAGGCAAAAGGCCACCAGAGAAAAAAATTCTTCCATAGAGTTTGTACACGTGACCCGAGGCCGGTCTCGATTACACCCTTCCTTCTGAGGGTTTCCATGGTGAAGAAGGAATCAGGAAAGGCGCTTGACTGTCAACCACACTGCCAAATCGCCGAGGCCAATTTGGTGTTAGCCTAGATCCATTTCAGCAAATGACGATGTAACTGTCGAAAAATATTTCCACTTGGTTGAGCACCACTTTTTTAAGCAGGTATTTCTGCATTTATTATTAATAATAAATCAAAATAACAAATTTATAACAATGATATAACATCAAACAAACATAGTGATCAAATTACAAAGGTGACAATTGTATAGTAGTTAAGTAGATATAGACATAATTCATGTAAACAATAACAAATAGATTTAAATGCAGAGGCCAGTTATCATTAGCTGAAAGCTTGAAATAAATAGTAGCCTGGTGAAAAGAGAAGGCTACATGAAAACCATAATAGAAATACCGAGTCTTTATTATTCAAAAGTGATGTCATTTAAATTGCTTAAAATATACTTTTGAAAAGTTAGTGAAAAACAATTTGCGCCAAACTTTGAAATAGCTATGCGAACAAAAGTAGACCTTAATTATGAAGAACACGTTGAATTTAACTAGTAAAATTGATTTGAAGATATCTTTTACCTTTTCCTTTCCCAAAGCACTTCGAAGAGTGCTTTGCGCCCCACCCCACTCTCCCACACACCGAGGCCATCGTGACGATATTGCCTAACACTGAGCTGTGATTTACATGAAATGGCTTAGGCTTTATTTCCATTTTGTTAATCATTTTCAAGTTGGAAAAAGTGTGGAGAAATAAGTATTAAATGAAAAATGAAATGTAAACCCACAAAATGATAAAAACTTAGTGAAAAAATGCTGGAGATGTCCGATATAAACTTTTGTTCAGATTTAGTTATGTCCTCAGATCCAGCTGGCACAAAAAGGGTAAAGGTTGTGCTTACTAAGTGTTGAAATTTCATTTGTTACAAAATGCCTGAATGTATCCGTTTTATTTCAACAGACGAAAAGTGCAAGGGAAATGTATGAGAAATTTTTCTCAGGGTAAGTTTGATTTCGCCCTTTCCCCTTGACACGGCGTGAAAACGAGCATTTCTGCGCAAACAGATTTCTACGAGCTTTACAAAAATGGACAGTGCTCACTCAAGTGTAACATTCTGTCAAAACTTTTACTTTCATTGGATAGATGAGACCCAAACTCAAGATTATGTGAAAAAATTACCCACATGTTGTATATTTTTTTAATTCCCAGGGCTTTTTCAAAGTGTAAACTCTTTTTGATACGAACTGTATATTCATGATGATTCATGAGTACATGTAATAATGTTCTTGGAAGACATTGAATGATAACAAGCGAGGCACATTTCTCGTTCTAATAATGTCTTATTATTGGGAGCTTCGGACCGTGTTGGCCTTTATTAATGCCCGGAACATGGAATGAAATAAAATAAGACATATACATGTATACAACGTATCGATCATGTCAATGAGGTTACGGTATAAAGTATAAAATATATGATGAACATCAACGGATTAATTAACAAAAAAAAATAAATCAAACAATTTAATTGTACGTCCTTTAAATAATCTGATATGAAAGGACCACGAATAATATTTTCAACATCTTTTTCAATATGAGTTCTGTTTAATTATATATCAGTTAAATCAACATATGCATTAGGTTTGGGTTACACTTTCAAAAACTTTACCCAATATTGGGTAAAATGCATGCTTGTTGGGTAAAGAGACACCAAGTATTTTGTAAATTTTACGCAATGTTGCGCTGAAATTTACCCTTCAAACGTGCATTTTGCCCAATATTGAGAAGAAAAATGACCCAGAAAACATGCATGTTCCCTTTCTACACAATATTAGCATGATTGGGTAAATGTTTGCTCTCTCTTTTTTTAGATTGTAAGTGCCGATCTTCTGTACAAAGTTTTAAGGCAGAAAGTACATGCCTCTTCTTGCATGCCTTGAGATCAATCGAATTAATCAATAATTTTGTTTGTGGTTAACCATCTCTCCCTAACAAGAATCCATTCATTCTGTCTGTGTAACCAACCTTATAATCCTTACGAAGATCATAATCGGAACAATAATTTGGTTGAATGGTCTAGACATTATGGTACCGTGGGTATATATTATACAGTTTTCTGCAAAAGCACCACACTATGAAAGACATAATTCATAAGATCCCACATACATAGTCTCGGACGTATAATACAATAATTGTCCTTGGCCACGGGATCCACAGGTCTTGTTCTTGGGCTGGAGCGCTTTGTCTTGTAGGTCCCTGGACGAGGTAAGGACATATTTCAGAACGAAAGAAGGTGACAATCAAAAAAGTTGATCATGTGTTTTATGCCAAATATATCATTTTCCATTTGTGATATCATTTCCTTTTTTTCTCCTTTCTCTTCATAAATTTAACTTTGGTGTTAACCAACACCAAAGTTGGTTAAGACATGAATTAACCAACTGTTGGGTAATAAAATCCAATTTATTTTGCATGTAGATTTATTTCAACCAAATATTTAAACCAACTCATAGGTTGGTTAAAAAATCTGAGTGTATGACATTAGTATGAAGACGAAGAACTTTACACTTTAAAAAACAAAGAGCTAATTAAGCTCTTAAAGAGCGTGTATAGTGACTGCACTTCGGAGTGCTGATCTGTCTAGTTTAAATTTGAACGGGTAAAATCAGCACTCCGAAGTGCAGTCACTACACGCTCTTTAAGAGCTAAATTAGCTCTTCGTAGCTCTTCGTTTTTTAGAGTGTATAAACAATTTTTAAAAAAATGGAGATTGTATACAATGCTTAAGATGTGATGTGTATGACGTGGTCGATATGCATGTAAGTGGGCAGATAACGTATTTAAATACGTCTGATGGGAATTAACCAAAGGTTCAATAATTCTAACATGTGTCTATGTTTGGGGTGCTTGAACTTTTTGCCAACACATTTTGCAAAGTACTGCACTTTCAAATGTCACAATCGATGATATAATGAAAGATAGAAAACATATAAAGATTCGATCAATATATTTTGGTCCTCCGGAGAATGAAATAAGGGTGGATTCTCTGGTAGAATTCAGTTTCCGTGGCTTCAAACAGACTGCCTGCACCTTTTCAAGAAAGATACTGCGAAGATTTTACTTGATGATAATTTGACAAAAATTAAAAAGATAATGATTATTTTTTTTCCATTCGGGTTATACTTGTATTTGCCTGGACACTTTTTACTACCTCACAAGCCATGATGCTACTCCAGCTTTGTGACCATACATTAATGATATCATCATATTGCTAATATCTACAGAACATTTTTTTTACCGGTAGAACCGTATTGGATATGTTTGACTTGTCATTCTCGGTCAATATTGAACGGGTCATCATCTCCGATGTCAAGGATGCTTGTGAATGAGATTCATCTGGAATCGTTGAGGGAAATATTGAATATCGGTGACAGTGCACGGCAATGAACAGCGAAGCTCTTCATATAAGGAAGAGAATTGTCCTAGTTGTTATCTTGACTATCCATCAACCCCCCCCCCCTCCCCATCTTGTTGAGAAAGGAAGTACCTTCCTTATATTGTATTGAAGTGTTATTGTTTTTTAAAATCATATTTTCTATCTGTGTTTTTTTCTTAATCCAATTTTTGCTTATCTATTTGATATTTTTTTTCATTTGTCCATTTTTTGTTATTTGTGTTTGGCTTTCTTCTTTCTAAATTTGCGTGTATTTATTCATATATTTTAACTTGTCTCATTTATTTATTGAGTTTTTTAGCTTATTTTATTAATTCTCATTATTTTACTCATTAATTTTAATTAATTATTTTTGGGGTGGGGGTGTAGACAACAACGTGTAAACAAGAGAAGAAATAAACATGGAATTTCGAATTGGGATTTAATGCATGTTCAGACACCCCCCTACACACACACACTTTTGACTTAGCCCCCCCCCCCCCTCTCGCTTTTTCTATGTCAGTGATATGTATATAATTATATCAAACTGTTTTCATCTTAAACCTTTATTCACCTTTACTGGGAATGTATTGTGTACAATAAGAAATGTGACGTACTTGAGGCCATACGATGAAAGATTGTTGACTTGGACTTGTTGTATTAGCTTAAGTAGACTGTCGTCAGGGTTAACCCAAACAAACACCCTCCTTATGCTCGTAGGCATATTATCCAGAAAATATGTTTAACGTACAATATAATTATGTTGCCATGGTTACTGATTAATAACTATAACTATATTGACATATCATAATGGCTTTTACATCGAAAATCCGAAGGGAAAGTTACGAGAGTGATGGAACGCATAATTTCAATTTCCATCACCGACTATTATCGAATCAATGTAACGATATCCCCCCCATAACAGCAGCGAGAAAAGATGGGGATCAGTTGAACCCAGGTGGGTGTTTCATAAAAGTCTTCGTACTTTACGAGCGACTTTACGAACGACTGGCGACCCTTTCTTAGGAACTACATCAACACCGATGAAAATATGGTGTGCATCATTTACCACAATAAAGGATCACCAGTTGCTAAGGTACCTCGTAACTTACGAGCAGCGTTTGTATGAAACACCCACCTGAATGAAGGTGAATCTCCTCGGTCCCTCCTCCTCCAGTATCACTATGACAACGATGACTGGGAAGAGAGATTAAAATCGATGCGCTCTTGGAATCTTCGATACCTTGCAAGATGTTTCACCAAGGCACGCTGAGCCACGTTATTCGTAGTCACGATAGTGGGCGGTTTGCTAATCGGAACACATCGTTAGTCATAATTATTAGTAAAACATGACTGATCGTTCTATAAAAAAAAAACCGATCAGAATAATTTCATGGATTCCTTGTTGTCCTTATTACATTTGTTTTTCTGCTTCTTATCTGGAAAACTTAATCTGGGATTCTTTTTGATACGGAAAGATATCATGCTGTTTAAGCCCGTCAATCTAACAAATTGTTTAAAGTTTAATATAATTGTGTTTAATTTTTAAACAACTTGATTAAAATTTCAAACAACTTATTTGAAATAAAAAGAGAACGTAAAATTTTAATCAACTTGCTTTTATGACTGCCAATTCCAGATATCTAGTGAGCTTGCAGAGATTTGACGCAATGAATACAGAAAATGTATTAAAAAAAACTTGACATGACAAATGAAAATTTAAAGGAGTTTGGCGATTTTACGAGATACAGTGCAGTGAAACGGCCAATACAAACAAGTATTCATTCAGGCATAACTTTGACCCAAGTTATAGAATTTCACCACTTCCATTCACCAATTTCTACAAGTCGAGAACTACAAAGGCTGAGCTAACATGTGCAAGGTAAACATTTCTATTGATACGGTGTTATCATGTTTGCGATGTGACTATAAGCAATACCTCGCATGTAAAAGATGAGCAAGTAATTTCAAACCATGCAAATAAATAATAAAGCTTTTACAAAATGACATAAGTTGTAATGAACCCCATTCGATCCATGTAGAGAACAAAGCAGCCACAACCGCACAAGTGGTGGATCCAGGATTCTCTAAGGGGGGCACATTTTCTGATGAAAATTTGACAACCAAAAAAGAAAAGAAAAAAAAGGATTTTACGTAGAATTGAATGTCATTCTGAAAAAAGGGTCCTCATTTTCAAAGGGAAGGGATGCACACTTCAGTCAAAACGGTATATTTACATTACAAATTTTGATTATGGTTCTCAAAAAGAGGGCCGGCTGTGCCTCCCCCCCTGGATTCGCCACTGATCCTGTACAGTCCATTGTGCGCTTCCGAGATTGGATGATAATTATCTTGCTTTTTTTTTTGAGCTTCATGTTTTTCTATCACAGGCAGTACCAGTCATTGCAAATTTCTTATGGCAGTACACGAGAAAAAATACGTATCATTTGTTTGAATATTGTCCACCACCTGTATAGACAAGGCTAAAAGGTAGTTTTCGCATTTACTACGGAGAAACTCTCCACAATGCATCGATTCCTTTGAAAATGCAATTAAAATCACAATGGAGAGCTATGATGCATTCGTCGAAAGTAAGGTTTGTGAACTGAGGCAGCAGATCATCCGAAGATTTGCACCGGAGGAACAACTGCAAATATGTCGTTGTCAAGATTAAGAGATTGCAAGGCTGTCCCGGTCCACCAACTTTCGACAAAAGCCTCTCAGCTCTCCATTGTGAATTGACTTTCATTTTGAAAGGAATTGTTGCGTTGTAGATAGTTTACCCGTAGTAAATGCGAAAAGTCCGGATGTGAAGGAAGAAACACTAAATGTTTGGGTGATTGTCCGTACATGGGTGATTTCGAAAAAATCGAAAAATTTCTTAAAATGACTGACGAGACAATAAAAAGGATTATCTTACTCCCACTTCTTTTTAGTGTCTGAAATTGGGGAGGATGACCAGATTGTATTTTAAAAATTACACTTGTTTCCACCCACTACTGTTTCTTTCATTGATTGACGTTAAAAGGGGTTAGATGAAAGGGTTTTTTTTACCTTACGCATAGCAAAACCACCTAGCGGTTTTAGCATGCGGGTCTGTGGAATGCATTCGACCATTCTTAATTCATTCTTTGTTTATCATGAAGTGGGTAAGTAAAGGCTATAGTATCCGTGTGTAGCGTGGTAATTCACCTTCCCGTAATTAGGATTTCTTTGTAAGCGACTGGCATTATGATATCGCTTCCCACTTTCCTTTGTCTTCTATATTTCTGCCTTTCTAACCGATGATTACTAATTCGAGAAATTTGATGCCCCTGTTGCGTCACCATGGCCGCATTTCCTTCTGTGAAAATCCATGCAATTAAAAAAGACCCCTGTCATTTTATCTCAATGATGCAGTCGGGGGAGGGGGGTGTCGGAAAGAGACAATATGCATTGAAAATGTGGTGTCTCGATACAAAAGGAAAGTAGGAAATGGCATCGTAAATAGGAAAAGAAATGACAAAAGCGCGTAAGAACACATGTCAAATCGAATTAAACTATAGTTCTAACACGTCACTATAACGACAAGCTATTTAAGCAATTGTTCAAACTATTTGTTTTATATGTTTAAATTTATTAAACCAACTTGTTTGTTTGAAAATTTAAACAACTTGTTTAAATTCTTTTATTAGTTGTTAGAGCAGCAGCAAGAAGAAGTAAGTTGCATAGGGATAAGTAGGGGTGGGTGCGAGTGCGTGGATCATGAGAAAGGTTGTGTGAGATCGGAGAGCATGCGAATCATGTGGGCTAGTGTAGGCTGAAATGAATGAGTGATCAACGGCATGTGTACGAATGTGTTCGGTTATGCGGTGCGCGCGCGCGTGTGTGTGTGGGAGGTGTGAGGAGAGTGTGCGCGTGCGTGCTTGCGGGGGAAAAACTTTGTTTACGTGCAAAGTGCAAGTGCAGTGTGCGAGAGGGGGATAGAATTTTTTTGGTGTATGAGTGTTAAAGGTATGGTGTAGAAATGTGGGAAAAAAACTTTGAAGAACATGTAGCGAATTTATACCTGGAAGAAGTGACTAAACACGACATAGTGGGAACTAACAGGGACAGGAAAAGGACAGCAAATAAAGTGTAAGAGAAAAGAAATATAAAAGTGATAAGCTGCTGGATTAGCAAAGGCACAGTAAAAGTAATCGCCAGAAGAATGGAACAGGGACGGATTCATATTTCATAATATGCAGGGGCCCATGAGAACGCCCCAAAAGCTATTCCCATTTTATTGTGCTCTTTTCATAGGGGGGGGGGGGTGGATTTCGAAAATAAGGATGAAACTATGTTTATGTTCTCTAGAGAACGTAAATAAAAGAAGATAAAACTGGTTACCGAGTGGAAGAAGGTTTAAATAGGTAAGTTTTATGTGCTGTTTTGAATTTGTTTTGTGTATCAATTATTGTTTGAAGGGAATTCAGAAAGTTGTTCCAAAAATTGCCGTTAATGTTACATACTTTTGTTCAAGTTATTTTCAATGACAGGATATGTAGAGAGAAGAGTGAGACGACAACGACGACGACAGTGGTTGAAAGTAGCAAAAGTGAACTTGGGATAGAGAATATTGAAAGAAAAGAAAATTAGGTCTGGAGAGAAAGGGGAGGAAGGAGACAGAGAGGACGAGAAAATGGGGGGGGGGGGAGTTGGGAGTCTTTACCTCTTAACCATATTCACCTTGAAGATGAGAAGCATGGCCGATTTGGATGTGGCAATAGTAAGACCCCGTCTAATGAATTGAATATCCCTCTCTGCAGCACTCCGACACCACAACCTTTCGTCATATTGACGTCCTAGTCTTCTAACAGGATTACGAATACATTTCCTTGAAAGGGAAAATGATGAGGGATCATTTTACTAAACATCCATTTCCACCAGCAGCACCATCGTTCTTACTTTTTTAAATCGCACTAGTATGAAGTAGTAGTAGAAGTAGTAGTAGGCATCGTAGTAGTAGAGTAGTAGTAGTAGTAGTAGTAGTAGTCTTAATAGAAGTAGTAACGGAAGTAGTGGAAGTAGTAGTAGTAATGGTAGCAGTAGCACTTTGTACCACTAGTATAGTAGTAAGTAGTAGTGCAGAAGCAATAGTAGTAATAGTAGTAGTAGTATCAGTATCAGTAGTAGCAGTAGTAGTAGTTGTTGTTGTTGTAGTAGTAGTAGTAGTAGTAGTAGTAGTAGTAGTAGTAGTAGTAGTAGTAGTAGAAGTAGTAGTAGTAGTAGTAGTAGTAGTAGTAGTAGTAGTAGTAGTAGAAGTAGTAGTAGTAGTAGTCGTAAATATATTAGTAGTATCATCCCGCCAATTTGTATTTGGCACTTTACTTTGCTTATTTCCCGCTCTCACACATCCGATTCCAGAAGTAAAATCCAAGCTGTATAGGACATTATATAGGAATTAGGAGGATGCTGACAAACTCTAGGATAAGAATGGTGATCACAGACGTCCTTTGGCAACGGCTGAAAAAAGGCTGAAGGTACGTGCATGCGTGACTTCCACAAAGTACTCGCCCATGACTTCGCGGTCAAACCCATTTCGGAGATCGTGCTCAGTCATAATCTGATTAACCCGCCCCGTAATATGTGACAGCTACAAAATGCAAAGCGTCTTGTCAGACAGACATAGAGGCACGCAGGCCATCATGGGTGGGATATGGGTTCAGTTATGCCTATTTTTATATTATTATTGCATCTTTCTGTTTGCTCAACCCTCCTAATTCCTTCTTCCCGATTCGCCCTTCAACCAACCGTGCTAAACCCGAACACCAAAAAGCACCTTCACTTACTACTCATGCGAACGTTTGATCCCCCCAGCTCCCCTATCTGATGGGGCATTATTTCATATCTTTTGGCAAGGCGTTGTTTGCCACTCTTCACCCAGGTGTAGTAAATGGGAAGGATTCCTTGAATGTTCGTGCGCCCGATCAGGGTATAGCCGTGCTAAATGCCGGGGTAATAGTATGCAGTGCTTAGAAACATTTGTATCAAGCGCTATATAAAATAATGTTGCATATTATCATTATTATTAATCAAATTCAATTCAAATTCAAATTCACTTTATTCACATCCATTAAAAAAGGTACAACAATACAATAATTACATAAACAATGATAAAATCAATCAATACATTAAAAATCAATATAATGACAAAAGGGTAAAACCAATATGCAGTGGATGTAGGGGATTGTCAAAGGCCAAAGACCTATCAAGGCCAATCGCCCTTAGTTCTGCGCAATGGTTAAAAAACAGAATTATACAAAATAACAGTAATTGTCACATGTACAGCAAAAAAAAAACATTAACATAAACAAAACACAAGAAAAAACAATCAGAAATAAAAACAAACTTATGCTCCATTTTATTTAGAAGTTGATGGATTTTCTCCTATCGATCGAAATCAATGTAAAACCTTAACATCCATTTCCTCTCCAAACCTCTCCTATATCTCCTCCCCCTCGCTCTCTTTCTGTATCTCCCCATCTGTCTCCATGATCTCCTTTCACACAACCTGTCTTGCTCCCTTCTTGTTTGACATCTTCCCCTGTAATTCAATTGGCCTTCAGCGCTGTTTCTCATCACCCCAACCCCCCCTCTCTCTCTCTCTCTTTCTTTTCTCATTGGCAAATCAATATTGCGAGAAACTGCAACGAGGCATTGGCTGGGGTCGTCGGAAAGTGTTAAAAACTTTGTCATCCGCGAAACCCACAAATCACTATAGGGCATGAATACAGATGTGTACAAGTGAAAAAAAATCAGAAATCTGAAAATATCTTTTGAGGGAAAAATCCATATTGTAACACAAGTAGTTATTATAGTTAAAAAGGCCTTCCCTCTCAAGGTGGCTGAAGTCGTAACTGACCGAGTGATTTCTAAAGACTACGAATCATCTTGCGAGTACATGAAATGAAACTTTAAAAAAAAATTCTGAAATCATACAGGTCATCATTTACTCAATTTTAAATAATTTTATCATCAAATTCACCACTTCATGCCTCCTTAACTTCTTTGTTTTTTGGTTATATTATCCGCGCGATGAAGTCCTGCTCTATTATCTTTCTTTATCTCTTTTCCATTTTTATTTTCATATCCTTTGTGTGTGCTTCAATGTTTTATTGTTTCTTGTTCTTTGTTCTGCTGTTCTCTGTTTTGTCACCTTGTCTGTCTTCGTAGGCAATTCTAAAATAATTATTTAGAGGGGTCCACACAATACAAGCACTGCTTTTTAATGGATCCCTCCATTTTCACAGAATTTTATTTTATAATGGTTATGATATTTGCTTATAATATTCTGTTTTGTTTTACTTCTTCTTTTAGATAAATATCATATACTTTACATGTCTGAATTCATTTTATCTGTATAAGTTCATTGTAACTATTTTGATCACATTACTTTGTTCTTATGTTGAAAAATGAAAATAATAAATTGAAATTGAAATAAAGACTACGAATCACCTTGCGAGTACAACATTACATGGCAATCGCATGTATAGACATTGAGAAAACGGTAAATTGCCAACTCCTCCACTCATCACGTGGTCCACCTTTATTTACTCGAATGTCACTCCGTCCATAAAATTTCGTCTAGCAACCATTTGGCCCAATAACTATTTGGTCAAATCATCACTTCGTCTAAATACCAGTTCGTCTATGACCATTTCGCCTTATCCTATTGACAAATGGTGAATGGACGAAATAGAATGTAGACCATGTGGATAGTGGACGAACTTCTGTAAGACCAAATGATGGTAGACGACTTGGTAATTGGACGAACTGATATTAGACCAATGATCACAAACCGAGAAAAAGCAGCCATTGCAAATCCTGCACGGAATGGCAAATTCAACCTACAACATACAACGTTGAAGGAATCACGTCGATTTTCACACATTTGAACAGATTACATGATCCGAGAGAAGCTGACTCCAAAATTGCATTTCCAATCCGCCCACAGCTATTCTTATCATGATCATTATTGGTTCAATAAAAAAGGATATGGAATGTGCCTGAAATGATATCTACTTTAACCTGTTTGATGCTAAATTCTGTAGATTCAATAGGTTTGGTACAGGGATCACGTGAATCCAGTTTTCAACGGGTTAATAGCAGAAACAGCGCCCTCCAGATATAAGTTTGAAGACTGAGATGGTTGTCACGATCAATACGTTTACGATGTTGATTAATCGCTGCAAGCCTGCAACCATTCTGCCCCCCACCCTCTTTACGTTTTTCTACTTCTCTCCAACGCCAGTTCCATCTCAAACATCAATTTG
This sequence comes from Lytechinus variegatus, assembly GCF_018143015.1. NCBI lineage: Eukaryota > Metazoa > Echinodermata > Echinoidea > Temnopleuroida > Toxopneustidae > Lytechinus > Lytechinus variegatus. The sequence goes on along the minus strand of NC_054740.1, from coordinate 51,278,907 downwards.
GCAATGGGCCGTGATGGGTTCTTGGAAACGGCAGTCCTAATGACGGATATCTGAGACACAAAACTGGGTCAAGTTCGGGTCATCACATCGGTTTCCCTGTATAGTCAAATAATCCGAATTGTGTTTCTTTAGGGTGAGGCTTGATAAGTAATAGAAAGAGGGCTACCACCACCGCCCCTCCCCTTTAAAGTAGATTATCATAAAAAGAGAGGTAACGGCCGTGACTATAAAACCGTGTATCAAGTGGAAAAAAAAAATAGGTCACCTTGCCCTCCCTCCTATCAAAATATCCTGGACCAACCCGTGTGTGAAGATGATAAATTTATGTCTATGTATTTGGGAAATTTGCAGGTTTTATGTATAAAAAGGTCTATAATTTCAGTGAATTCAGAAGCCTATCTTAATATTATTAAGTTTTTTACGTGATTTTTCGCAAATCGTTCGCATGCCTTGGATAAGCTATGCTAAAACTTCTAAAATGGAAAGAACTTCCCTACATTATTCTGCTACCATAATGTGGATGGCCCTCCCTGGGAACTTTAGTGGGAAAAGTAGCCACGAACCCAAAATTGTAGTAACCAGAAATGGCATACAGGGCAAAATTTTGACCCTTTTCAATACAAAAATCAAAATTTGCGATAGATTCTGACATAATATTCATGAAATAGCATCATACCACATTCCTTTTCTTGCGTCTCCTGTCTTTCCTTTTTTTTAGTTGTGAGTACATTTGAGGGGTCCAAGACCCCCCCCCCCATCTGCGCACCACTGTGAAAACAAAAACAATTATTTCACAGATCAATTCAACAAGCACAACATACACTAGAATTTATTCAGTCATTCATTTATTTTATAACTGAATCTATATATATTGGTGGTGTCGTACTGTAGTGGTACAGTCACTTGACTCTTAAACCAAGGTTCAAGGGTCGAATTCCACCCAGCGCTATCGTCCTTTGGCAAGGCACTTATCAACGTTTGTCACTGTCCACCAAGGTGTTAAATGGGTTCCCGGTAGGACGTGAAAGTCAATGTGATTAGATTGGCGTGGATCAATGAACGGTTTATCTGACCAGCTGTTCCCAAGGGAGTGGAGATTGCACATTTTATGTGTTGAACAGTGATGGGTCATATAACTGAGGTAATAATAATTGAAATGTAAAGCGCTTAGAAACCAAAGTATGACGCGCTATAAATTTAACTATTAATATTATCATTAATATAAAACGGCGATAAAGTTGCATGGTACAGCTATCTACTGTAGATATGAAAATATTCCATTTCCGGAAAAAATACTTCCAACAGCTCCTAATCTATTATATATATATATATATATATATATATATATATATATATATATATATATATATATAAAAGGAAAGCAAAGCACGCAATATGAGGCGACACTGAATTTATCATAGTGGCGTTATAATTTTGTTTTGATGGCACTATCAAAGTGCTGTCTACTCGCACTGACATAGCAAAGGCTATACTATACGCAGCTCCATAAGTGAGAGTACGCTTCCCTGGGGAAAATGAATCCAGGCCGATAACTCTCGAAAGTTTATGAGAACATTTTACGATGTACAAGCGTCACGGGGTGAACTAATACGACTCGTAAATGTCAGTTTATGTCCATTTTATTAGGTCATCAAAGTCGTTATCGAAATGCCGCAGGTCACGGGGTTCCATCGGCACAAAAATGCGCGTTACCGTTACTCATATCAGCGAATTCGTGGATTGTCCTTGGTAGAAGCATTTGTTTTCGGGGTTATCTCAAAGGTCCTTTTTCCTCAAAGCTGCATGTTAAGCATGCATTTTTGACTGAATTGAGTAATGGAGCATTAAATGTCATATCGAAAAGAATGAATACATGATTATGACGCTGTTGTAAATGCAAGCATGATCTTGTATTGCATGCAGATAGTCAAAGGCACAAGACCCCTTTTATGACTTGTTAAGTCAAAGTATCACACTAACAATTTTAAGAAAGGCATTACATCCCAATCTCATTGGTAGTTTGAAGCTTAAGATTTTATCATTCCATTTAACCTGCTATTCATTGCAATCACTACTACTACTACTACTACTACTACTACTACTACTACTACTACTACTTCTACTACTGCTACTACTTATAATAATGATAATAATAATCACATTGCTTGGATTTTATTGCTCTTGCTTTTCATTTTCATCAACTTCTGGTGTATTAAACTAAGCAACAAAGTGACTACACCCAGAATATCAATAAGTCCAAGAAAAAGAAAAGCTATTTCCAGAGAGCCGGTTACATCCCAGATTTTGCCTGTATGAGAGATAGGACAAAGAAAAGAATATTAATCACCAAATGAACACAAAAAAAATGAACAAGAATTTGCAATTGTACGGGGGCGTAATCATGTAATTTTGGTTGATGTAATATCAATCATGTAATTTCTGTTTTATTCAGTATAGATCTATGATATTAAGATAATCTTTGTAGCAAAGGCTTCTGACTCCATTCAAAATGCAAAACTTCAGTAGGGTAGCATTGTTGTAACATTTCAAGAGTAACTATTGTGTGGTGTTGAGAGTGTGACTGCTGATCTGAATTTCAAACAAAACAGGATTGCTGATAAAAAATAACGACAAAATTACTCAAAGGCGTTTATTGCAATCATTTACTAAGCGTCGATCTATTCTGCATTGTCCTGTTATTCTACGAGACCTTTCCCTTACATGCCTTAAGGAATAATTTCTCACCTGTCAACCATCCCCCGGCTAGTTCTCCCATACCCGAACATACTAATGCGAAAGCCAAGGCAGTTGACGAAGAAGATTCCGAAACAATGTCCACCGTTGCTGCACTCTTACAGACAGCTTTGGCCCCTAATGCCAAACCGCTGAAGCCGGCAAATACGATAAGCACTGGAAAACTTGTCGTTACCGAGTTCAAACAAAGAGGCACCGCCCCGACTCCACCGAACGCCAGGAAAGAGATTCTAGAAGTAAATAAGTCTTTGTTGCAAATGTTAAGGGCAGATGGAAAAAGGCGGCCAATTGTGTTTCCGACTCCGCCAGCGATAGAGAGAAAGACGGCAGTTTCTTCTTGAATGCCCTTAAACTCTGCATTTGCTATAACGAATATTGTCCAACCAGCGTGCGTTATACCATGGAGAAACGCTGCTATCATCATATAGATCAATAGTGGAAATTCTCTGACCACCCTGAAGTTTGACAAAAGATATTCCCGCACATTGCTGCAGCATCGGTTAGGTAGTGAAACTCTTCCAAGTTTGCTTTCGCCATGGCTACATTCATTCAGGTCATCAAGAGGATCATTCGCCACCGTTGAAATCAATTGATCCTTTTCTGTCGGTCCGTCTGTGACTGATTCCTTCGGGACTTGTGCTTGGAACAACGCCCCAGACACGACAGTGTGGAGATTGAATCCCCCAAGAATAAGGAGCGCCCCACGCCAACCATAGATAGGTAACAGTTTCTGGACACAGAATGGCAGTATCATCATTCCGACACCGCCACCCATTGCATTTACGCAGAATGGAAGCAGGTAATTGTCTCCAAACACACATATAACTAAGGCTTCAGAGGGGAGTACAGTCATTGCGTATCCCATTCCTGTAAAAAAAAATAATTAAGATGATACTTTCTGGAGATAAGGACAAGTGGGAATTAATCAATTTGCTCTATATAACACCTAGATAAATCCTTGTCATTTGATTGGTTTGACAACACCGATCATTCAGCCCATCTGACAATGAAGTCATCAGCCGTAAATTTTAGATCCAATTCATCGTGCAGTTTTGGATCCACGCGATTTTGTCTATTGCACGCGCACATTCAGACTGCATGCAGGCACCACCAACCACTCATAATCGCAGTGCGCATGTATACGCAGTAATTAACAGACCGAGCTCGCACTGCATGAACATATTTTGCATCGAAATTCACAAATTTCACATGAAAAAGAATATATTTTTAGGTGTGATATAAACCAAATAATGAATGTTCTTTTCATTCGAGCAATGAACAGAATACTTCATTCGGTGAAATATGAAATGAATGATCCAGTCAACTCAGCTACGGCTCGTTGAATGGATCATTTCATCTTTCACCTCATGAAGTATTCTGTCCATTGCACTCATAAATATTCATTATTTGTATACTAAAAATCAATAAATTACATGGTAAAAGAAGGCTTATGGGGTGTTGCAAGAAACTTGCGATAAATTGCAAGTCTATTTTTTGGTCCCTAAATCAAACATATGTCTTGCAGTTAATTGCAAATTAGTGATTGATTACTAACCTGCTCCTTGATACAAGAAGTTTAATCTGATTTGCTAATGCTAACGTTGATCTATCAGTTGTAAATATTTTCTTGCAACACCCCCTTAATGTATAAAGCGCGGCGCGTTGCACTGCGCGTCAATCGGAGCGTGATATGGCACGTTAATCGGCGCTAGATATGATAAGTTGCGTGATGCAGTGCGTTAAAAAATGAATAAATAGATAGAATAAAATAAATCAGGTAATGTATATTACCCTGATTGTTTAATTTTTGGAATCACGATGTCACCCGAACGCTCAATTCGAGAAATGAATCCTCACCTGAAATGAAAAGGAAAACTGCCAGGAATACATTGGTCTGGGAGAGAGAGCAGATCATCACACAGACTGACCCAATCAAGCCGCCAACCATAGTGAGTGAACGAGGAGAATAACTCCGCTGTAATCCATTTGCAAATACACCTACAGAGGAAAAATGAAAATTAATTCGTATTAAGCCTGTTATTATTTCTGCAAAAAAGTTAATGCATAATTATTCATGATGATTTTTTATGATAGTTCAGTTAGTAAGCCGGAGTTATAATAATAAAATATTTCTCATATTTACCTAGCCAAAGGGAACCTATGTCAGCTCTTATGAACTGTTCCAGCTGCTGACCCTGCATAGCATTTGATTGACCTAATTTTATTTCATTCATATACATACATATGTATATAAATTTATATATATATATATATATTTTATTATTATTATTATTACTTATTATTTGTACTGCGCTTTTCCCATTAGGCCAAAAGCGCTTACAATGAATTGATAAGATGTAATAAATAAAAAAAACACAGTATGAAAGAGATGAGATTTTAATGACTTTTTGAAGATTTCTAATGATGAAGACTGTCTAATTATTAGTGGCAGGTAATTCCAGGATTTTGAAGCCGACACCGTTAAAGTTCTGTCACCAGCTAATGTACGAGTTAATGAATAATTATGTGAGGCGAAGGTGATCACTGGCCGATCTAAGAGCTCTAGTTGGTGTATAAAGGTTCAAGCAGTTACCTAAATACTGTGGAGCCTGTTTATTCAATGTTTTGTAGACAATCAAGAGTAATTTGAACGTAATTCTCCGTTTAAAAGGAAGCCAGTGAAGAGAATTAAAGAGTGGTTGGAAGGATGATCACGGGAAACCTGTAAAATTAATCGTGCTGCCCAATTTTGTAGTCGTTGAACACGGACTAATTGGTTAGAGAGAATTGTAGAAAGGAGCCCATTGCAATAATCGATGGTTTGTACAACCCACACCACAGAAAATGTTTCACACCATAGGTAGTTAGTACGGACCCTCTAGATCACTGCTAGGTAGGTAGTACCTCAAATTGTGGCATCACTTTTTTTCTAACAGTCGAATTCAAAGAGCGATGTAAAATAGCAACCAAAAAAGGGGGGAAAACCGTTCAGGAGAAGTGTAAGTTGCCATATCTCCGCTTGCATAATCATGAATACATCATTGATGTATCAAAATACTTCTCGGTGATAGCTCTAACATTACAGCAACATTTAAAAGTGAAATTCAGTTATTAAAACTTACTAATAGGAATACACCATGGTCAAGTTCCATTTCGATCACAAGTAGATATGAACAAATTAAGACGATACAATAATTTTATGTGTCTAAATATGAGGCGCTCTATAAAACTACGGTGGGATTGAATATACTTTATACCTAACAAAATGAAGATCTTTTACTCATTTTCAGATAATTATACGATTTGGGCTACTATTTACAATCTTTGAGTGCCGTTCGGGATCCAACGCGGCATAAATCAACTATAGAGAATAAATTGTTCACTGGAGCTGGCGATATATAATCTAATGCAAACCAAATTCCTTACCAATGGCGGAGTAAGCCCCCCCCCCTCCCTCAAAAAAGATAATAATAATGAATAAATATTAAAATAATAAAGGGCCAGACATGGCGTATGGGGCAGGATGTCTTAAGAGATGTGAACGACCGAAGCGATTGAACAAAAAATGACGTTTTAATACAATAATCTATTTTTGGACAGATCTTTACATAATACCCCAAAAATACTATCATATTTCATCCTTTTCCTTTCCTTTCTTCTAACTATTTTTTTTTCTTAATCGTGAAATCTGTTTAGGGGTGAATGGCCCTAAGCCCCCCCCCATTTATACGGCAGTATAAATGAGAGAGCGATGTTGGCTCCTTCGGTAACGCGTCTGCCCGAAGATCGTGGGTTCGAGTACATTCCCGGCGGATGACTGAAGGCAGTGCGTTGTGTGTACCGGTAAACGTCTCTCCTATATATGTTTCATAGATGCAGGCTATGTTACAGGGGAAACCACTCCGTCCCTCGGATAGGACGTTAAATGGAGGTCCCGAGCAGAAGAGAGTCACCACTTTTGCAAGTTAAGAATCCACTGCACTACTCGTATAAGTGACGGGGGAAACCCCGTTGTGGTGGTCCACCTGCACTCCCTCCAATAAGTTATATCGGGAGGAGAGACCCACGGGTCACAGTGTTTCAGTTCGTTTTTCGCCTTCCATTCACAGGTGACGCCGAACAAATAATAATAATAATGATAGCATTCATTCCTGAACAGTGAACAAAATGTAATTTTAATATTTTCTATGTAATTATTCCCTTACAGTAATCTTGATATCCTCCCCCCAAAAAATAAAAAAATAATAATAATAAATAAATAAAAATAAAAAAATAAATGAATAAATGAAATAGTTATAGTGATATCCGCCACCTCAAGTATCAAAATAATACTGGATGATAGGCCCAGTGATACGACAAATATTTCAAAGTGAAAAGCTTGATATATTAATTTACAAACGAAGTATACATTGCAAATACTAATGACCAACTTCAATTTTCGGATGAACGTTATTACGTTATTACAAAACCAGTAAGGTTTTGTTATAATCATTTTACAAATTATAGATTGGAGAAGTTTTATACATCCGGAGTAAAAGTACATAATTTAGGGGCATTTTTTATGGAGGGTGGGTTCTTGTTTAATATGAAAGAAAAATATTTGATCTATAAGTTACAATTTTACTTTTTTTCAAAACAACTGAATTATTCGACATCTAGCAAATAAACTATTCCTAAATCAATTTTAGAACTAATGCGGGATATATTAAGGAATTTACTTTAATTCAATTTCTAATTTTTTCACAAACGTAAAACTTATGATGAATATGGTAATTCTTCTCCATGGATTTTTATTTATTTATTTATTTCTAATTACTTTTTTATTATTTATGTTACAGTTTTTGTGGATTTTGATGTTTCATGAACGTACTAGTATCCCTTTTTAACGTGTAAATTGTGTACAATTTAGACAGTTGCTGCGAGATACAGTTTGAAATAAACCATGAATGATATTGATAATTTCCATTCATTTGAAATGATTAAAATAATGATGCTCTATATAGCAAAATAATATAATGCTTTATATATATAAAGTAATAAAATTCTATACTATATAGCAAAATATAGGAATATCGTAGCTTTTGTTGTATTTTTGAACTTCAATTCAATTCACTGAAACGTTTATTCTATTCCACTTGCCATTTCATGCATATTCATATAGGATATGCAAATCAATGATATCATGAATATAGTACAAAAACGATTAATGTAAAATACAGTATGTAAATTCTGTAAGTGGAAGAAGGTGCAAAACCCCATGAAACAGGCGTCGGGAATTTGGATACGCTTGTAAAAATATATGATAAAACAATAATTAAAAAAGAAAGGGCTATGACAAGGGAAATGAAGGGATGAAAGGAGAAGAAAAGAGAGGTGAGCAAGCAAGTAAAATAAGAATGGGCGTGAACATGACTGTGATGCAAATGTCCTATACGAATAGATTTAACACATATTTTATTAAACCAGCTTTTATATTTACTGATCGCCTGCAAATTATTGAGGAGACAAGTTTGCTCAAAATGCTATTCTGGCAAATCAATGCCTATATTTACAGGAACCTGTTAAAAGTTACCTACCCCTTTTTCGCACTTGACTTATATTCGGAAATATCGTCTTTGGGCATCCTTATTGGAGCAAAATGGCATTTCTGGTGCATTGCAAAACCTCATTTATTTGTATCTTTGTCTTGGAAAAGAAACGAGGAGACGCTAAAGATAACGAGGAGAACTTCTCTACACATTACATGTAGAGATCAAAGCCTAGCTCAAAGTGGGAGACTCCATTGTGAGAAAGGCGCATTTCTTATCACAATTTCACATATCGTCAAGCATCACTGTTTAACGTACAAAAAGGTAGATTGGAATCCAACTCTGTCCTCCCCAGTCTAATACTACAGCAAAAATGTCTTTCTGCCTCAGTGGGCCTCCAAAATGGCAGATTCTTTCCCATAATAGGCAAAATACGGAAAAGTGGTGGGTGAATTCGGCAGCCCCCTGAGTAGGGTGGGCTTCGATGTCCCAGCACTTCTTTATATGTAGGTGATAGAGAAAAGCCTACTCTTTTGTTCCTAATCTGCTGTATGACAATCAAAGTGGCTTTACTACATTGCATAAACGTTTTTTGCATCAAAGGGGGCTTCAAAACGGCAGATTTTCCATAAATAGGCAAAATACGGAAAAGGGATGGGTGACTTTGGCAGCCCCCTGAGTGGGGTAGGCTTCGACTTCCCAGCACTTCTTTATATTTAGCTGATCAAGAAAAGACTAATATTATATTAATGCAACGGAAGACCTCTTTACCCCCCCCCCCCACTCTCTCTCTCTCTCTCACACACACACACACACCCTCTTTCCTCTCTTCCCATCAGTTGCGAAAGAGAAGGGCAAGGTGAACATATCCCATGGGATCCACTGCAACGAAGTGCGAGGAGCTATCAAATGGGTGACTTCAAGTCCGGTGTTGGCGATGGTGTTGAAAACACAATTTGGATTGCTTCCCCTAGTTCCAAAAACTATTCTGAGTTTGTAAAAGTAATCCAGATCACATATTGAAACCCAGTGGCGTACCTATGATTTACCAAGGGGGTGGGCAAATTCGTCCGCCAAAAAATTTGACAAGCAAAAAAAAAGGTCTTCAACCGCATATAAAGGACATTTCACGCCATAATTTTTTTTTTATTTGACAAGCAAAAAAAAAAGGCTCGTCAGGGATCAGTTGTGACTCTTCAGGGGGGGGGGGCATGGATACGTCCCTTGCATGGGTTGTGACTCGTCAGGGGGGCAGTCTGCCCCCTTATAATGTTCCTCAACAACCAGTGAGTGACTTTTCAGGTCTATCTCCATTTTAACATCTCCATCTCCATATAACACCAAAATGTTTGGTGTTATATGGTGACATCCCCAACACCAAAAGGTCAACACTGATTTTTTTTTTGAGGGGGGTGATTTATTTTATTTAAATACGGTAAAAAGCCCTGAACTAGAAATCATCCAATGAATGACCTTCTAACATACCACAGAAAATGATAGTACACGAAAATCCTTGTCTCTATATGGATTTTATAATGGGAACAAAATTTTACTGGTACTTTCAAAAAAAGATAAGATAATTGGCTTGTAACGATCGTCTTCGTTCGCGGAGCGGGAGTGGCCGCTCCTTTTCGAGACAACCGTGGGAGCTTTTCACGAAAGGCAGTGCTGAGCAGTTTCTTGTACCGTTGTTTATTTATGTGTCTGTGTAAATTTATGTGATAGTATGGAGACCGCATATAAGGTGAAGTTTTGATTTGATTTGATTTATTTATTTACCAACAATATTCACATGTTTACAGATGATGAAACAAATTGCATAACAGTTACACATGTATAAAAATACGATGGTAAATGGGACCAGAAAATAGCACAAGTGCTAATCGAGCCTGACCCCACAAATATTACAAAATGCACATTTAAGAAGGAAAAACAAAACAAAAAATTAAATTGAAAATTGTAAAGGGTTATCATCAACATTTTTTAAGTATCTTAATTGTATTATTTATCCACTGTAGACGTACATGTTGTGTGATTATATGAAAACAAATTAACTTTTTAGAGAGTTCCTAAAACTTTTTCTTGATTTCTTCAATTCAATTTCAAATGGTACTTTATTCCAGAGATTGCTACCTAGAAAAGAAAGTGAAAATTGGCCTTCTCGAGAGATCAGCGTTCAACAAGCCAAGCTTCTTAGCTGGTCTCTCTTTTCAATTCACCCCTTTCTTCTTTAACATACACACGAATACTCATGCTTTTAAGAAAGTTAAGTTTTATAAAATGATGATATTTGGTCGTATAATTTACATTACCCAGTTTTTTGCAAATGTAAGGTCGTTACCTTTTGTTCATTTTTGTAATTGTATTTATGTTTTTGTATTTATGTATTTTTGACTTGTATGTGAAAACTGGAAAGAAAAGAAATGAAACAAAAAGAAAAAAAGAAATAAAATAAAATAAATTCTAAAAGTTGTTTTTAGTCTTCGTGGCCTTTCTTCTGTTTAGTAGGATAATTGTGCTCAGTTAGGTTACAATAACCTCCTAAGGAGTGAGGTACTTAGGTTATTATTACGTAGATCATACATGAAGGTACATACTGATAGATAATGCAGATCATTAACAATGAATCTTTAAATCATTAAATAAAGGGCGAGAATGAGCTTGCCAATGACTAAAGGTAATTACTCGCACTGACATTTTTGGGAAAGATATATATATACACTTGAGGCTGCGCTTGTACGTACTCCTCCACACCTCATTGCCGTAAGTAAGATGTGACTCTATAAAAACTTTGTTGATGGGGATGTGTGTGGGTGCATGTGTGGTATCTTTGGAATACTTCGACGGAAATTTGCATTAAAAAAAAGAAGGAAAGAAGGAAGGAAAAAACAAAAATTTGTGCATTATCATTTAGGCCCTTTTGTTTTTTAAATAGTCTCGGCGGCGCGTCGACCGGGTTCTGCGGTACATGGTAACTATTAATTAGTACTAGCTAGCAGCTTGCGAATGAAAGCCAGTCTCCGGGCGCTTGACCCCCCCCCCCCCCGAAATAAAAAGAACATTATGCCATACATAATTCGATTTTGTTAAAGATGAAAATGTCAAAAATTTTGCTTGCTCAAAACTTTTTTTTACCAATTTAGCCCGATACGCCATAACTGACCCCTCAAAATCTTTGACTCATTCTACCACTGATTTGTTTCATCACACTTCTATGCAAATGTCAATTCATTCAGAATAGCATATTTTATTTCTCCTAATAATTCTATTGTTTAATATGGATTTGTGGAATTGTTGGAGGTCTAGAATTAGTTCATTAGTATGCAATTTTACTAAAAATCACAAAAAACTGCAAGTTCTCTTCTTTTTCTCCTTATTATCAGTGGCGTAATGAGTCAAAATTTTGAAAGGGCCAGATATGTCGTATCAGGCAAAATGTACTAAAAGTTGAGAGCGAGAAAACAATTTCGACATTTTTATTTTGTATCAGATTTTGTCATGAAAATATTCAGAAAATGATATCATATTTTACCTTTTTCTCTTTTCGTTTTTTTAATTTTCTTTCCTTTTTCTTATTCTTTTATTTTTTAGGAGGGGGAGCGTCCCAAGCCAGGCGCGGATCAAGGAGGGGGCCGAGCCGGCCCCGGTCCCCCTATTTTTTGACAACTTGCAGAAAAAAGTTTACTACTTGATAGAAACTATGAAAAACAGAAAGAAAAGTAAGAAAGAGATATCATACCCATGATGTGTAATTTACAGCCTCGTAACGGCCGGCCCGACCCCGAAAGGAAACAAGAAAAAGGTAAGGAGAAGAATTGGAAAATAGACTTTATAACATTTTTCGCTCGCACTTCGCGCTCGCATTGCCTGTGTAATGAATCCAATTCAAGAGGATTAAATGGCACTTAATATATCCAGTTCTGAAATCAATTTGCACACAATATTTTAGCTCGGACATCAAGCTTTCAATGTTGTGTTTGACTTAATTGTCTATGTACTTGTATATCAAAATTTTCTGCTCGCGCTGCGCGCTCGCATTGTTTGATTTTTGAGATACCTATCCAAAATTTGTCAAAATGCTCCTTTATCATGTCAGTATATAAAATAATTAAGCTCGTGCTTCGCGCTCGCATTTAATTGTTTGAGACACACAGCTTGTTCTTTATTCAAATAAAAACGCGCTTATTAAAGGTCAAGTCCACCTCAAAAATGTTGATTGGAATCAATAGAGAAAATTCAGACAAGCACAATACTGAAAATTTCATCAAAATCGGATGTAAAATAAGAAAGTTTCGCTTATTTTCAACAAAATAGTTACATGAACGAGCCAGTTACATCCAAATGAGAGAGTCGATGATGTCACTCACTCACTATTTCTTTTGTTTTTTAATGTTTGAATTATACAATATTTCAATTTTTACGAATTTGACGATTTGGACCTCCTTGCCTGAAGCACAAAATGTTAAAATAATGGAATTCCACGTGTTCAGGGAGAAATGAAACTTCATTTCACGTGACAATGACGAGAAAATAAAAATGTTTCATATTTCATATAATAAAATTCAAAAGAAATAGTGAGTGAGTGATGTCATCAACTCTCTCATTTGAATGTAATTGGCTCGTTCATATAACTATTCTTATTTTACATCCGAATTTGATGAAATTTTCAGTGTTATGCTTGTTGAATTTTTCTCTTTTTATTCAAATCAAGTTTTTGTTAGGGTGGACTTGTCCTTTAAACACTAAAAAACAGTCCTTATTGAGTCCCTTTTCACGTTACTATAATAAAATTTTGGATCGCGCTTTGCGCTCGCATTGTTATTTGGATACTTACCTTTGTTCATGATTACAAAAACTGCTCAGAATTTTCAGGTATAAGGGCATAAAATATAAAAAATTTGAGCTCGTGCTTCGCGCTCACATTATATATTAAGATAATATGAGATGCCTTATCTTGTTTGTAACAATAAAAAACTAACATATACTTAAAACTTCAGTCTGTAGTTAGGACTACCCCCTGAAAAAAAAAAGAGATTATCGCGGCCAATCGAGAAAAATGTTGATGAAGATATTTCCGCCCCCCCCCTATTGGCGAAAGCTGGATCCGCCCCTGCAAGCCCCCCCCCCCATCTGTGCACTCTAACAATAATCTATTAATATCATATTGTTTTTATTATTTGATGTGAATGATTTTCATAGACACGACTGGTTCAGAAAACCATTAAACATAGCCTTTCGCGAAAAGCCCCCCCCCCCCGGTTGTCCAGAAAAAGTGCGTTTATTTGACTCCCCTCCCTCACGCAGGAATGTTCCCACTGCCTCTTGTACTGACCAGTGATTAATGTTAATGTCGTGTAACCCAGGGCTGTCCAATTGCTTCATGTGTACCGACAGTTGTTCAAATGACCCGGTTGCAGCTCGCGCTTCGCGTCCACATCATTCATTTAGTGAGATCGCCTGTCGATTGCAGGAAGTGCTTCCAGTTTTACAGGACGGATAATCTAAAATTTTAAGCTTGGTGGCTGATCGGGAAAAATTTTATTAAAATATTTTCACGCCCCACCCATCGATGAAAGCTGCAAACTGCCCCTGCAGTATGACGAAAGAAAATGTGACTGATGAGTCATCTGACGTTGGTAATCGCTACCGATATGTGTCGGTAACCAAGGCCTCCACCCCCCCCCCATCCTGGAAAAGGCCTAGCAACGCCCGTGGGGACAGGTAACTGATCAATATTTCAGAGATACAAAAAGAGAGGATGTTCATAAATATCGATTTTTTATATATTTTTTTCTGAAATATCGAAAGTCATGAGTAAAGCCCCGATTAAATTTATTTGCTTTAGCTGAAATATTGTGTTTATTATCGAAGTGCGAGCTAGAACTTTTTTTAGGCCGACCTAAAAACTGAAGCACGTTTTTCTTTTTAAACATGAACTGGATCATGCGTGTCTAATTGATATTTCGACTTGAAAACTGGAAGTAAAAAAAAAATCTATAACCATGAACAGGATAAGTTAAGAAATAAACAATTATTGATTCTATAGCGCAAAGCATGAGCTTGACATTTTGATATTCCTACATGAAATCTAAATATTTTTTTCTCATTTTTTCCATCTCCCCTCCCCTTTCTCCCTTCGCCCTTTATCTTCTTTTCTTTCTCCCTTTCTCTCTCTTTCTCCCTTTCTCCCCCACCTCTCTCCCTATCATTTCTCTCCCTAATTGCCCTTCAAAAATACATACAAGCATGGGTGTCGATCGGTATTCTTGGTTGGGGGGATGATTGACACAATTTTTTTGTGGATGGGGATCTTTCAACATTCCCCCCACTAAAATCACAAATAAGGGCATTTGGGAGTGGTTGATTTGCATGGTGTTCTTGGAAATTCCTTCATTGTTGTAGTGTACTTTACTTATATATTAAAAAAAAATATCAAATTGTGTTACAAGTGAGCCTATTCTAAACTCATGCGAAAGAAAAAAATGACAAAAATTGTGTGGACCATGTACATAGTGATCTGTTTATTGAGCATGATGTATACACAGGGGCGTCGATCCATTTTTCAGATGGGGGGGCAAAATTATGAATCAACGTTCTAAAGGCGCTCTATCACACAAAACGAAGAAACTCACCCACCCACACATAGGCCTATATATATATATATATATATATGACTCGTGAGAAAGAGACACATATCTCACCCTCACCAACAATGCGAGCGCGAAGCGCGAGCTGAAATTTTTTAGTATGGCATGAAAACAGGAAGTTCAGGTTTCTTTGTAGTAACTCACTAGAGAACGAGCTGAAATTTCTTTATATTTTGACCTGAAAGCTTGATATTCTAAGCATATTTGGTACCAATGATTGAGATGGTTATCTAGAAGAACAATAGATGCGAGCGCAAAGCGCGAGCTGAAAATTTTGATATTTCGATCTGGAAAAAAAAGACAGATTATTGGACGCTTTTGATAAAGAACAAGATATATATCCAACAAAAGATTATTGCAAATCGAAGCGGGAGCTCTTTTGAGGTTTAGAACTGAAAACGGGACATTCTATTCACCTATTTAATCATGAAAAGTATGGGGTTTTGGTACAGAAATGATGCGAGCGCGAACTGAAAAGCAGACATTTTGAGCACGATTTTATATCAAAATCGAGTTGGTATCTCAATCTCACTTGCTGATTTAAGTGTAGCATTACAATCATATTTTTTAGTTGCACATGCGGAATTATTGAGGATCGACGCCTCTGTGTATACAACCCGACTGGCAATATCTTTTTTCTTCTTAATGCATGATGATAAAATGCAGATTCGGACCAATTAAGACTAGCACAAATTACAAACTGTGTGGCTTCTCGTGCACCATCGGGCTAACCGTCATTCCTTAGACGATTTATCTTGCCACCATTTTACTCCCGTTTATTTTTCCACCCTTTTGAATTAATTGATTTATTAAAATTAATTTACTCACCACTGGTGGGATGGAACACCCTATCAACAAAAGTTGTTTTTCGTTGGGGTCCTTTTATGCCATGTGTTAAAAATATCATATAAATAAACATTTCATTCTTTTTCATCTTGAACCTCCACCCATCTGTTTAAAAGTCCTGGAAAACAATATACACAAATTGCGAGGGAAACAAACTGATTGATGGCATACTATAATCATCATGATAAATCTTTTCATTATTATAATTTTTCTACCCTAAATTATTGGGGGGGATGATAATACAGGCCATCCCCCCACTTGAAATATTGGGGGGATATATCCCCCCCATCCCCCCCCCCGTGATCGACACCCATGCATACAAGATATTGATCATACCACGACCCAGACGCAGACTGTTTTGGTCGGAGTAAGCCTGTCGGAGTAGTGCTCGTCTGAACAGAGTTACTCCGACCTTACTCCGGCAAAGATACACCTAGCCATTTCAAGGAGTAGGGCTTATCTTGGTCGAAGCAAGGTCGGAGTAACGCTGTCCAGACAGACACTACTCCGACATTTCCTCCGACCAAAACAGCCTACGTGTACGTCTGGATTGTGATAAGATTAATGTCTCTGATTGGATTTTTAATCCATGTATAATAAAAATTTCAAGTTTCTAGGCCCGTCATGAAGATAAGTTTTTAGAATGATGAGTTACATATCAAAAGTAAAATTAACAATTTTTTGGCTTACTTTTGACAACAAATGTGATGAAAATGACTTGAAAAGAAATAATGAGATTAGTTTGATACTATCAAGGTAACTTTAACAGGGATGCAGAATTCGATTCGATTTTGTTTTTTACTTCTGCGTATTATGGCTTACCAAATATGACAGTGATTGCGTGAGACATCCCAATAACTGTTCCAAGTTCACTCATTGGTATGTCGATGTCTTTGACTATATGGTTAACAAGAACGGCGAACGATTTGATGGTTCCAACTTCAACAAATTGAATCATCCAAGCACCAAGAAGAATTAGAAGTTTATTTGCCATTATCTCTCTCTATAGATTTCTCTCTTGGTTGTAAAAATAATGTCGAGGTAGAGAATTGTTCTTTTTGACTGAAGGAGACAAGTGGTGTTTCATATCGAAAACCCTTCAAAATCTCGCTTATAACAATATTAACATTACGCAGGAATATATTACGTTATCGCACGTACATCCTTGAACAGAACGATGTAACACTTACGCCAATGCGAACGCATATGTTATTGTTATCTTCAGCAGATTTTGATTGTTTTTTTTTCAACCAAGGAAACACGTAAAAGTCCGGGTAGTTTTATTATTTATTTATTCTATTTACAGGCAAACGACAACAAGAATATGTACAAGATGAAGAAATTACCACCCACTAGTGCCTGAGGTCACAGGGTGACCAGACGTCCCGTATTTCCCGGGATTGTCCCGTATTTTGCTCCTGTGTCCCGGCGTCCCGACAAACCCTTCCCGGGACGCCTATTTGTCCCGTATTTCAGAATATTGAACAAAATGTAGTCAATACATTTACAAGTGACGAATTTTCATTAGATAACCAACAGCTGACCAAGCAGGGACAACAATCAAATCGATAACACTGTAACTTACTTTTGCAAGTTCTGCGGTGATTTCTTGCTAACCCAATACATTGCAAACGAACTGGCCTCCTGCCTGTGTGTGGCATGCTACTATACAGTGCGTCCCAGAATAAACGAAACCGAGATTTAGCGATCATTTATCATAACTTAATCATAAATAGAATAGACAAATGACATACCAATTTAAAGCTTAGAATCTCCTCTTTCATCTGATATTACTTAGGTTATTTCTTATTCAGGCATGGGTGAGCAAAAACAATTTGAAGGAAGGATACCAAAAACACATTTGGAGGGGGTATCTGGGTTTCAAACAGAAAACAACATTTTTGAAAAGTTTAATTTCTACTCTTTAATTTGGTACCTCAATTACAGAAAATGGTCGAGAAGTAAAAAGTTCTGGTCATTTAAAATAAGGCTTGCATTTCCATAATTTTATGAGATAAATGTGTTTTCACCGGATTCCCACAGAAGCTTTCGCATGGTGAACGATAGATTTAATGCATGGCTGATCGTGAACAAACGGAGTGTCGAGTGAGTTTGAAAGCCAGCGTGGAGAACCTCTTCATTTTATGAAATTATTGAAATTCAAGCCTTATTTCAAATGACCAGAACTTTGTTAATATTTTCTTGACCATTTTCTGTAATTTAGGTATGAAATTAAAGAGGAGATATTGAACTTTTCAAAAATGTGGTTTTCATTTTGAAACCCAGATACCCACCGACAAATGATTTTTTGATATCCTTTCTTCAAATTGTTTTTGCTCACTCATGCGGGAATGAGAAATAATCTATGTAATATCAGATGAAAGAGGAGATTCTAAGCTTTAAATTGGTAGGTCATTTGTCTATTTTATTTATGATTAAGTAATGATAAATGATCGCTAAATCTCGGTTTCGTTTTTTCTGGGACGCACTGTATAGGCATGTAGGATCGAAGCAAATTCTCAGTGGTGAAAACAATCTCACATGATAAACAGTTTTTCCACCAAAATAATCACAAAATCGGCGGGAAATTTTATAATCATACAATGGATTCTCAGACTAATGATTTGGAGATGCAATCGGAGGAACAAATTATTTACTTTTTGTAGATCTAATTGTTTCAGCTTTCGTTTTGAGTCTTGGTGTGCACGATGCCGCGATGTTTCATCTAATTTTTAAGTTTGACAATATGTTTCACTTTGAAATTTTATTCATTTCCAAAACATTTTATTTTTTGAATTTTAAAAATACATTAAAAAAACACCAAATAAAATTATGATTTTTATTAGATGATTGGATTTTTTTGTTTACTTAAAGTTTGAACTTTTCCCTTTTCTTTCTTTTATATATACCCTATCCTTTCTGCTTGTCCTTTTGCGTTCCATCTATTTTTATTTGTATCAAATATCCTTTTTTTTATTTCCTTCATTCTTTCTTTCCTTATAATTACCTTGGCATCCTTCTTTTTTCGTCTCCTGTTTCTTTATATTCTTTCTCTCCTTCCATTATTTTCTCTTTTTTCGTTCTCTCCTCCCTTCCATTCTTTCTTCCTTTCTTTATTTTCCCTTCTTATTCTTTTCCCTTATTCTTTCTTTCGTTTCTTTCTTTCCCTTCCTTCTTTCCAGTTTTCTTCTTTCTTTCTTTCTTTCAAAGAATGAAGGAAACATGTTTATTTCCTTCGTTATTTCTTTCCTCACTCTTTTTCTTATCCCCTTTAATTCTCTCCTTTATTTTGTCTTTCAGACATTTATTCATCTTCCCTTCCTTTCTTTTTCTTTCTTTCTATATTCATTTCAAAGAATGACGGAAACTTTTTTTTATCTCTTTTATTAATTCTTTCATCCTTCTTTTATTCTAACTTTCTGTAATTTTTTCTGTTTTCCTTTATTTTCTTTCCTTCTCAATCATCTCTTTTCTTTCTCACCTTCATTATTTCTTTCTCTCCTTCATTCTTTCGTCCATCTTCCCTTCCAATTCTTTATATTTTTTTCCAAAGTCTAACGCTTTGTGTGGGCTTCTTTGTTGATCTTCGTTTGTCAATTGTCCCGTATTTCATTTTGTGAAATCTGGTCACCCTGCCTGAGGATGACCAAAAAAAAAACTAGTTTCTGTTATGGAGCTTACAAATATTATACAAAAATAAAATCGGCATAAAATGGCAATGTTTAGATGCATTACTTTTTTAAAACAAAGAACTTAATGATAAAGAGTGTTTGTTTCCATGTGCAATTGTAATATCCTGTCAATATGAAATATTTATGCGATTAAACGAATAACGTTAAGGTATTATCTTTATCTCCATCGTTTGCGTAGAGACTGTTAGGAATAACTTGAAATGGTTCATCATTCCGGTCAGCGTTGCCGAAGCCATGCAAACATGTTTGGATTTCGAAGGTTAATTTTAAACATGCTAAAATGTTTATTTTAGAAGTTCTTAATAATCACCTTCGTATTGACACATTCTGCATGGATTTCTGTGCAATGATGTTAAGAATAATAAGGATTATGATAATGATAATGATGATGATGATAAGAATAATGATAATAACCCAAAAAATGATAATGATAACAATGATAATAATAATGATGATAATAATATATCCATTTATATAGCGCAGTTACTATATGTGCATATACCCAACTGCGCTTTTGATACTTGGTATGATACACCGTCTGTAGTGGAGCCGCCATATTAATAGGCGCTAAAGGCGTTCAAGGAATAATTCAATTCAATTGAAATAAACATTTATTTTCTTCTAATTCTGTACATTTTTCGTGAACATTAATTCATACAAATTCATACAAAAATCAATAAATCCGACCGGGTACCCATTCACCTCACCTGGGTCGAGTGCAGCACAATTTTGATAAGTTTCTTGCCGAAGGAACTTACGCCATGGCTGGGATAAAAAAAAAATTATGATAATAATAATAATAATATAAATAAAAATAATGATGATAATGATTAAAATTATAATAATAATCATAATAGTCATAATAATAATAATAAGGATAATACCTGTTAGTGTTACAGCTCCTTTTCCAGATGAGACGTGTGGTCTAGTGTAGCGCTTCTCAACGAGAATTGGCCACCAACATATCATTAAAATATATTTGACTACTTGAAATAAAATTTAATTTGGATTTGAAGTCCACAGCATGTTGATATAATAATATTTTTTTTAATATTTTATTTTTGTAATATAGTTGTTGTTGTTGTTATTCAAATTCTTCATTAGTTTGTTGATTTCTTTTATTTTGAAATGTGTGTTTCTTGCAATCTAATAAATATTTTTTTCGGTAATGGATGTTAATAAGGGAGTAGCCTAGATAGGTCTATTTGGCTTTTGCTATTCCCCAAATCGCATTCATTACCCTATATGTATTTTGTTATTTTTGTTAATTTGTCATTTAACAATATTCATTACTTCTTTACTATGGATTCATTTTGATTGATCTCGATGTATTGTATCTTGTATGTTTTGTTAGAGATGTGAAATAAATGAATTTGAATTTGAATAATAATAATAGGCATTTATATAGCGCCATCTATCTAGAAATATTCTAATCTGAGACGCGTTTTTATTATCATTATTACCCCGGCTTTAGCTGGAGCTGCCCCTCAGCCCTCATGCATTCAAGGAATCCTGTCGGGTACCCATTCACTTCACCTGGGTTGAATGCAGCACCATGTGGATAAATTTATTGCTGAAGGAAATTTACACCATGACTGGGATTCGAACCCTTGACCCTCTGTTTCAAAGTCAGAAGACTTATCCACTGGGCCACAACGCTCCACTTGATAATCATCAATGTCATGATATCTCTAATAGGGCAATTTCTTTCCCTTCGGGTAAAGCCACACTACCCCAATGGCTTTGCAATTGCTTTTCTTTTTCATTAGTTTCTCGTGTATTAAACTAAGCAACAAAATAACAAAAAAAAATACACACACTGTAAAAACTGTGGTGTTAAAACTGACACCAATTGGTGTTAATAGAAGACCACTCCATGAGGTGTTAAAAACACCCTAGAGATTGAACATAACACCAAAGAGTGTAAATGTAACAACCATAGGTGTTGTAATAACACCTTTAGGTGTAAAACTAGCACCACCAATTGAACACCGGTGTAAAATAACTGGTGTGGTCCTCTATGTACACCGGTTAACACCACAGTTTTTGCTGTGCACAAAACATCAACAGATCAATGAACTTAAAAAAGCTGTTTTCACAGAGCCAGTTACATTCCAGATTTTTTCCTTCATTAAAGAAATAAAAATGAAAAGAAAATCACTACAAAAAACGAAGCCGCTGGTCTATAAATAAAAAACGAAAGATAAACAGTTAATTGTACGGGGGAAGGTGATGAGTATGCTCAGAATCATTCAAGTACCAAGAAGAATGATTAGTTTTCTTGTTTTTTGTCACGATGCACTTTCTTTCTCGCGTTCCAAATACCCAAAACTGAATAAGACTATTGTGTCTTTTATTGGTTGAAGGTAACTACTGGTGATTTATGTTCAAATGCATAAAGAAAGCGATAATGTTCAGCAGGCGTATGAAATACCATCATACACGAATATTGAATCTCAACAGATTTTTACATTTTCCTTCAAATTTTGAACGAACGCGTAAACCCCATCTCACTAGATGGCGATTCCGCTGCGATCGTCAAAAATCGACAAAGCGTGGTATATCGTAGCTTGAACGTGGCTCGATCTTTTCTATCTTCTCCGTCGTACCTTGATCTTTTCTGAAGCGGCAAAGATCGCCACCATCTTCCTGGTCGCCACAAAATTTTGAACATGTTCAAAACTTACGTAGCGAGATCGCGGAGGTGTTAAAGCGCATCACAATCGAGTCAAGAGCGTATTACAAACGACATATTCGTAGCTGTAACGGAGCTCCAACGGAGCTGCTTCCGTTTACAAGGCGACTGCCTTGCGCTCGACACGCTTCACACCGTTTCCACCGCGACGCTTTCCCTTTGGGTGGCATGTGGCACACGTTCTCAGCCCGCTGCAGGCATTCGCGTTGCGCTTTTGCTGCGCCGCTGATGACTGAGCAGCGATTGAGCAGCGACCGTCCGCGCTGCTATAAAACACCGTGCCGACGGTGGCGGATTATCATATTTTCAACAGATTACGAGACGACACCACGACGTTTTCAAATATACCTCCCAGAAAAAGGACCAAAAAGGGGAAGCTGCCCAAGCTGTTATGCCGGCGGTCCAAGAGAAGAACTAGAGGTTAGGGTGGTGGTGGAGGAGGAGGAAGAGTGGTTACAGGAGGAGGATGAAAATCTTACTGCTGAGCCTTGATGACGAAATAGGTTACCTCCGCAAAAATATATGAATTGACTATGTTTTAAAAATAGAATGAATTCTAACTACAGTGACAGACAATATTAAATTTTGTTAATGATTCGATCACTGATGGATTGATTAGGAAAGCACACTTTATGGGGATTTTTGCATTGTGCCCCCCCCCCCCTCCTTCCTTTATGAGTGCTCTCACATCAGTGGACTACTTCTTGTAAGAACATTTGAAAAGAATTTACCTAAAAAATTTCAGTGACAAACTTTTGTGGAAAAAATAAACAGAATATCAAAGATTTTTATGCTCTTTTATGAACCCTCATATTAACTATATTAGGCTCATCGACATCCTTTCGGAATGAAATTTACTAGATATTGTATATTATGACTTAAGTGAGAGCCAGGATCGGACCCAGTATCTGTTTGGCCTCCTCCTTCTCCTGTCCTCGTATCAGGTCCTTGTATTCCACTTCTAACTGATGTTGTTGTATAATGCTAAGATGTATAAGTCCAACCAAATTCTGGACATCCATATCTGGCCGGAGCTTGGCAATCGACTGAAAAATGTCTCATGTGCCGCGATTAATATGCCGATTGCTCGAAATCGTTTCAAGAGCCCATCATGAACGTAACACAATCGCTCCATTCGTAGCACCACCGTACCGAGGTCCTAATTAGCGTATGAGCCTCGTTATAAGGTCGCTTTGATCGCAGTAGCAGCGCATCATATCTGCCTCAAATCGTAGCAAGAGAGTGGCAGCGTCGTACTATCAGCGTGTTACCATCGCCTTCAGCGCAGGTCCGTCGCAGTGAAGTTGCAGTGCAATCGCCTCGCGGGCTAAAAATAGAAATTCGAGGACGATTCTGCTACGCTTTGCGGGATTTAGACAGATCGCCATGGTCGCCATGATCGCCATCCTAGTGAGATGGGGGCCTACCGGGTAGCTTCAGTTCGTTTACGTGAGCTCACGTTTAAGAGCTACGGTCACAAAAGTTCATATGAACGCTGTATTCGTGAATTCTCGAGATCATAGGTTCGATACGACCTTCTTACGAATCTGAGTACGAACGCCATTTCAATTCGCAAGAAGACCTCACGGCACTCTAAGGTCATTCGTTGAAAACTTTACGACTTTGGGGGTATATCATTCTGTGGGGTTATAAGACAACTTAAAGTCGTGTCTTGTCTTAAATTCTGTAATGTTGAAAGTTTGATATCCGGTATTATATTTAGTACGGTACCCCCCATAAGGAAAAAGATGATGAATACAGCCATACAAATAGGTAGCAGACCCACTGCTAGATATTACGATAACAATGCGACAAAAAAATATTTTCTAGTTGTTCCCATAGGAGAATGCGAATACACTAAGGATGTAGGGAGAAACAAAATAAATTGACTAAATGTTTGTTGTTTTTTGCAAGAAATACTATTCGCCACGTTAGTTTCATTATGATTATTTTACAAATTTACAATGATTTCATGGTGTTGTAACCTTGTGACAAATGCTTTTATAAATGTGCTGGTAAATCAGATCTATGAATGTCCCTTTTTTAAGGCCGGCATCAATTTCAGCCAAACCACTAACGATTCACATCCTTGGTCTATATTACTTTCTATAATAATTGTGACTATATTGTTGATTATTTTTTATGTAAAGGCCTTGTCACACCGCCCGTTCGTTGTTGGAGCGGAGAGAAAAAATTATCACCGCTTGCTACCGTTCACCATTTTCGATTTCGATTATTTTTATTTTGTTTTCGATTTTTTCCCCCAATTTTGTGAGCGAAATTCGACCCTCTCTCCCTACCGCTCCACGACCGCTCCAACAACGCTCTGGCGGTGCGACCAGGCCTTAAAGGTTGACGACGCCGCCGTCGGAAAAGTGGCGCCTACATAATAGTCTTGCTCTGCTATGCAGGCGAGACAAAAAAGGATTTAAATTTGACAAAAATTAACCTTGACGTTTATTTTCTCTTATCTATGATGCCTTCTCCTTTAGTTTTTTTTGTGTGTATATTTGGCTTGTTTGTTATTGTTGTTGTGTTTTGTGGGGTTTGAAAGTTGCCCTCAGCTGAATTTCGAGAATTGCTTCAGCTTAAATAAAATTCTCTTTTTTGTGATAAATTTGTGATAAATGCCTCATCGAAAAATAAAAAAAAATTCTATCATGTTATTCCATGGGCATTGCCATGCAGATGGAGGCGATTTCGGACCATGGATCCCCCCCCCCCCATTAGAAAGGTTTTACGACCAATAAAAAGAGAGGGATAAGAGAGAATAGGAAAAGAAAAGAGTAAACTTACATCATTTTCTAAATATTACGAATTCCATTCACATTCTTTCTACATTACAGTGAGAAAACTAGTTGGGAATTGCAATAAACTTCATTTTTTTATTGGAAGTTGTACAGGTTCCAAATCAATCACAAGCCGGGCAACTATTTGCAAAATTTGCACTTGATCGCTGGGCTCCGTCTTACAAAGAGTTACGATTGACCCGATCAACCACAGCAATGCATATGGAAAGCCAGCAACGTCAACATCCAAACTACGTGTTTGTTCAAAATGTTTACTACATTATGATGAAGACTCATGTACCTGGGAAGCGGGGGTGCTGCGTTTATCATTTTCCATAGGCAGCAATTCTGGACGGTGTGACAAAATAGGAAATGTAACCAAAATTACCTACATTTTTTAAAGAAAGCTTTTTCGTTTTTTGTCAAATTTCTTAAGACGAAAATGACCTTTATTTTGGAAGGGAAGTTTTTTTTTTCTTTTGCTTGTCAAATTGACATCAGCACCATTCATGGGCGGAAATCCCGGAGGAAAGGGGGGACACAATATCAAAATGTCTCCCCCACTACTTGTAGAAGGGGCAAAGAAAAAAAAGGAAGGAAAGAAAGAAAGAAAGACAGGAAGAAAGAAAGAAAGAAAGACAGGAAGAAAGAAAGAAGGAAAGAAATAAAGAAAGAAAGAAAAAAAGAAAAAAGGAAAGAAAGAAAGAAAGAAAAAAAAGAAAGAAAGAAAAAAGGAAAACAGGAGAAAATGTAAAGGAAAAGGAAAAGGAAAAATAATAGGAGGAAGACGAGTGAATAAAATAAGGTGAGGGGAAAACATTTTTCATGTCACTATATGAAATTTTCACTCACGTTTCGTGCTCGCATTGTCTGTTCTATACTTTTGCTGCTCACTAGGCTGATATGGAGCTTGAATATCAATTTTTTTAAAGCATATAACTATACAAACATTTCTAAGACATGATGACAAGATATCCTTAGATCAAAATTATAACAAAGAATTATCAGCTTGCGCTTCGCGTTCGCGTCATTTATTAAGTGCGATCCATATCCAATTAAGAATTTTTCTACACAGTGCTTGAAATAGTGCATAAATTCACCCTTTTCAAATAGGAATATCAACTATTTTTAGCTCGCGTTTAGCGCTCGCATCATTGATTTTTGTAATAAAAAAATGTAAGCCTATTTAGAATGCCCAGATTCGAGGTCTAAATCTAAGCATGCGCACGCCTATTTATTGAGATATGCAGCCTGTTCTTCATTAAAAACGTGCTTAAATGATCCAGTTTCAGATAAAAATATCAAAAAATTTCTGCTCGCACTTTTGATCGTGCTCATATTATTAGTGTAGGAAGATATATACCCAATTTCCCATCCTTTTCCTGATTTACAAAACATGAATAGAGTGTCCCGTTTATAGGTGTAAACCTCAATTTTGCTTCCGCTCGCGATTAATACTCGCATCAATTGTATAGTTATATACCTAACCTGTTCATGATTACAAAAAGTGCTTCGAATATACATGTATGTCCAGTTTTTAGGTCGGGATGTCAAAAATTTTTAGCTCGCGCTTCGCGCTCGCATTATTTGATTGTTGAAATATGTATTGTCTACATGGGTAACTGCAAAAAAACAGTCACAGGTCCAATTTCGATCAGACCAGAACGGATATTTAAAATTCCTGCTCGCGCTTCGCACTATTTGATGATATGTCCATGTAATATATGAATATGACTACGATATCAATTGTTTATATATATATTATTGTGTTGGTTGAGTGTGTGAGTGTGTGTGTGTGTGAGAACAACGGAAAACTCAATTGTGTCCCCCACCTTGAGTAGAGATTTCCGCCCATGTACAGCACCCCAGTCATAAAATCGTTTACAGGGCCCTGTTACAGTAGATTCATACATCATTGTTTTCTCGACAATACAGTGTGCTTCTTTTTGTTTACAAAGGACATTGTGCAAATTTAAGATTTCCATAGAGTTGGGGTTGATCACATTAATCGCAACTCTTTGTAAGATGGGGCCTTGGTCTGTTTCTCGCAACAAGAATTAAATTGCAATTGTTACACTTACAATAAATTTATCGATTGAAAATGAGAAACAAAAATTAGAAATAATTGCAAATACTCTCTTGCAACGCTCCCTATAAGTGAGTTTATTAAATATAATATCAACATTTTGCATTTGAAACTATCACTATGTATGGAAACAATGCGGCCTAGGTAATTTGAAGTAAAGTAACCTTTCCCTTAATTTGAATGAAATTGTTTGTAACTTCAAACGTGTTCCTTAATCACAGCCTTTTTTACACTACGCATTCAAATTCACGTGACCAACGGGTATACATTTAGAGTGCAATTATTGAAGAAACCTCTCAAATGGCTTTCATCATCTCTTCCTTGCGATAACGTCCACATTTATCTGTTCTGGCGTATTTTAACGATATGAGGAGTGCGCGTGACCGCCATGACATCCAATCAGATGGCAAGAATTGTCTAAGACTAGCAGATAAAAAGAGATGGACTTAATTATGACCATTGACCTGTTGATATGAAATTACATTGTACTTGATTTGACAGTGTGGGTTAAGAGACACACAAGGTTTCAACAAGTGATATCGCTTGTGTCCTCTCTCACTTTCTCTCAGCATATTCAGTGGCTTTCCTGAGCTCTTCAGATCAAAATTATGTTCGACCCGACAATGCTAATGAACTTATCAGGTGGCCGTGGTCTTGCATATTACTTATTTACACGTTCTCACTAATACGCGTTAACGTGTATAACGGAAATCATCGTCGAGCAGCTCAATCTTCCTACATACATGACATATACTACCAGCATCTTCAGGTCGGAATAGCGCAAAATGTTTGGAGCCGAGGGAATTTCGAAGAAGTGTGAACACGTGTTTTATATACGACAAGCCTCATTCTGACATCTCGAATAGGATGGGGCAGGCTAGACTGAAATTAAATAAATGCAAAACATAAAATTTTCCATAGATTGAACAAATCCAAGTTGGTGGAATGTTTTCGACTGCAAGCACGGGAACGCGAAGCGGCGCCTGCAAGGAGATCGTGTTCTGTAGTTGAAGAAGACAATCCTCGCTGTCATCTTCAATGCGTATGGCACCAAACTCGAAGTAGACTACAGGTTATGAGGGAGTAATGAAGGATTATATTCACACCTGCTTCTGCTTATGTGTGCTTAAATGCAGCGCATGTTATAACTGTCAAAGTCAATTTCTCTTTTCATTCGAAGACGGTGCATGTGCGATGGAAGGGGAGTAGCCTGTATCAGATCGAACACAATAAGATGTTGAGAGTCAGAAGAAGGTTTAAGCACTGGATCATTGGGGTCCCAGAGGAGGAGGGGGGGGGAAGGGGAATGTGTCTTCCTGAAAGTATGTGCCCCGAATAAGGGAAAACGAGGGAGAAGGGAAAGGAAAGAAACCGAAATTAAATTAATTTTCTTTTTCTGATTTGATCATAAAATTGTTCAATTGCGGATTGCCTCGATCTTCCATTGAGTCATAGAGTTGTATGCGTGATTAGTATATATCTCTATGCGCTGAGTACAGTTCTCTTTGTAGAATATAGTCGTACTTACAGCCACTTCTTCCATTAAATATTGCTTTGTCTTACGTACATGCCAGAAGTTATACTCCTTTAATTAATATTCGTCTTCAACCAGCTTGTTACTTTTAGGTCTATTATTCATTAAAGGTCAAGTCCACCCCAGGAAAATGCTGACTTGAATAAATAGACAAAAATCAAACAAGCACATTGCAGAAAATTTCATCAAAATCGGATGTAAGATAAGAAAGTTATGATATCTTAAAGTTTCGCTTATTTTTCACAAAGACAGTGATATGCACAACTAGGTGAGTCAGTCGATGATGTCCATCACTCACTATTTTCTTTTTTATTGATGGAATTATACAATATTTCATTTTTTATAGATTTTACAATAAGGACCAACTTGACTGTACCAAATAGTATTAAACAATGCTAATTCCATCTGTTCAGGGAGGAATTAATCGTTGTATCACTTGACAATGAGGAGAAAATCATAATATTTCATATTGCATATGATAAAATAGAAAAGAAATAGTGAGTGGATGACGTCATAGTCTTCTCATTTCCATATCAGCCAGAACGGGCATATAACTACATGTATTTTATGAAATTAAGCGAAACTTTAAAATGTCATAACTTTCTTATTCAACATCCGATTTTGATGAAATTTTAAGTGTTATGCTTGTTGGATTTTTATTCAAAGTAACTTTTTGTTGGGGTGGACTCGTCCTTTAAGTTCTTTACCATTCTGTCCAGTGAATTTCCAGTAAGGCTATACCCATATCCACTTGCTCTCGCATTTCCTGGTCTATATTATGGTTAGATGAACTGTGTATGAACCAAACTTTTATTTGGCCAGAAAAGTTAGTTAAAAAGTCATGAATTATTGGCAGTAGACTAAATGGGATTTGGACTAAGTGGAAGTTGGACCAAGTGAAGTGTAGACCAAATGACCAAAATGAATTTAACCAATGTGATATTAGACTTTTTTTCCTTTTTTTATAAAGAAACAATAGATTGTAAGCCAGGAGAATATAAACCATCAAATTATCCTCTGAAAAGTTCGAAATATCGCTCGCTTAGATGTTTTCCAACATATGCCCTGTTTCGCGCATCAAGCCATTGGAGGTGAACGCGTGTGTGTGTGTGTGTGTGTGTGTGTGTGGGTTGGATGATTGTGTGTTCAAGAATGAAGTGTGATTGCGTATGTGTGGACGTATGGGTGTAAAGGTGCGTGTGTGCGGTTAAGAATGGAAGGAGGGTGTTGCTGCGTGTGTGTTTCAAAGAATCAGTGACAAAAAAATAATCAACTTTAAAACAATAATTCCATACAAAAAACCCTTCCATAATTATTATACAACATTAAAGAGAACAGAGTGATAAATGTAGAACTATACAGGAAACGATTTTTGTAGGTTTTCAAACAGCCGCTGTTCGAGCGATGATGTTGATGGAATAAACCATTACAAGGGTTTAAAAAGGCAAATCAACCCCCGTTTAATGGATATTTCTATCAACAACTTGATCTGTTGTAAGATGGTTTAATGGAAATTGATGATAACCAGAATATCCAATGTAGGAAAATCGCTTTTTACAAGTACATGTTGGTTGTTATTTATTTGAACTAAATGCTCCTTCGGGATTATGTCTTTTTTTACGAATAAAAAATGCTTGGGCGAAAAAAGTAACATCTTTTTGCCTTTTTAATACAAAACTCTGATTGATTTTTACATAATACACAGAAAATAATATCAGTTTTCTCCCCCTTTTCGTTTCTTTCTCCTTTTTTTCATATTCATTTAAATTTTGGTAGGTCCATGAACCCAAGCCCCCCCCCCCCCTATACGCTAATGATTGGTATGTTATAAAATAAATACCTCTCAATTGACGGTGACGACGACAACCACAACTGATACTGACTAGGATAGCGCCATTATTGTGAGTTCAAAATGTATTTCTATGCTACTTTACTACTACCTACTACTACTACTACTACTACTACTACTACTACTACTACTACTACTACTACTACTACTACTACTACTTCTACTACTGCTACTACTACTACTACTATATACTACTACTACTACTACTACTACTACTACTACTACTACTACTACTACTACTACTACTACTACTACTACTGCTACTGCTGCTACTACTACTACTACTACTACTACTACTACTACTACTACTACTACTACTACTACTACTACTTCTACTACTACTACTACTTCTACTAATACTACTACTACGACGACCAACACCACCACTACTACTACAAAAACTAGTGATTCTGCTGCCTTTTTGAATTACATTCTTCTTTAAATATTGCTTTAGATATCCTGCTGTCATGTATTATACTTAGCATCATAACCAATATGAAATTATAAACACATGCCGAAGTTGATTGAACCATGACTTGTTCACAGCAAATAATTATCAATGGATGTATGTTTATATAGCTATTCATAAAGCATTTATTATTGACTATTTTCTACAGCATCATATGCACAACAAGCAAAACATAATAATAATAAAAAGAGGGAAAAGGTAATGGAAAGAATAATTACAAACATTGGCCCCTGTTTAATTTCTCATTATCCGGTACGACGAGTAATAGGAATCCTTTATAGATTTGGACGACTTAGAAGAAAACAAGTGCTGTTCTCGTTATTTTTGTCACTTTTCAAACTAAACCACTTTTGCCGGCCACGCAAATGATTCGATTTTATGGGTCAAGAAATTAAAAGATTAGAATTGATTTGTAGGTAGACGAATCAAAACAACAGGTGGGATTAAGATGCGTACATGACTATTGATAGAAAAGGTAGAAAGTAGAAGGAAAGGCGAAAACGAAAGTACGATAAAAAATCTGCACTTCATGTATTGGATGAAAAGGAAGCACTACTTACAAACATTTAATATTTGACTCGACTGTTGAGGAATCTGATTCCAAAAGACATTTGGAATGAAATATTTCGTGTGGGATCAGCCTAATAAAATTCAAAAGGATTGCATGATATACCATGTGACGTCATAATCTCATAGCGCCCTCTATCAGAGGCTACACAGTGCATATAAAAAACGGTACTTTTTGTCAACCCGAGAAAGAAGATTTGCAATATTAATTGGGAGAATTTGTAATTGTTCAAATCCTTTTATTATGTGTACCGTTAAAAGACATGAATCCTATTTTCAAGGGTTTATTGATTCCTTGACCAAGTTATGTGCTTGACAGGACAAACAAAAAAGGATTCATGTCTTTCAATGGCAATGGTGTATTAAGTCAATTTTGAAGGAGCTAGATATGGCAGATCATATAAAAATATTAAAAATAGTAAGGGAGCGAAGGAAGCAAGCAAAAATTTTCCACTTCTTTAATTAAAGTATCAAATTTTGTGATAGATTCTGACGCAATATTCAGAAAAATAAATCATATTTCACTTTCTATCTTTCCCTTTATTTCCTTACCACTTTCACGATTTTCTTTAATGGGGGGGGGGCAGCCCGAGCCCCCGCCCATCTGTATGCCTCTGTTTAGAGGCAACACAGCCTTTGTAGCACACAATGAAAGGATTTGGAAAAAAGTACATGCTCTCCCATACTTCGGTTGAAAAAAGTTTGGTTTTGCTTAAAGAAGGAACATTCAAACCTAAAAGTGAACATATTAAAAAGAAATAACAACAGAAAGATTCAAGCAAATAACCAGATTTGAAAATGAATTTTGACCGCATAATTCGAAAATTATGGCAAAGATAATGAAAAGGTTAAGAGGAAGTCTGCTGATTAGCAAGAAGTCCTATCATCATATTCATCATTTTATGCCATTTTGGTGCAAGCCTCCTTTAACCCCAGACAAAACATTCCGAAACTACTTTTTTAATTGCACTTGAAAGATAAGACTTCAGAGCACATATTAACACCAAAATATAGACATGATTTGATACAAAAATTCTATAGACTTTTCAAAGCTGTTCCGTTTTTTTGGATACGCACTGTATAGGAATAAGCGTAAACGGACTAGTCATAGATGCGGCGGCTGCAGATCAATAATGAACGCAAGACAAATACCTCTAAGATGGTGGCTCTATATATAGCAATTAAAGTTGTGTTAAATTTACAAAGACGCTCGATGGAGTTTATGTGAATTTTATTCAAGTTTAGGTATTTGATTTTTATGATAACTGAACAATTTCTGGGAGGTATAAATTGCCTCCTGATAATGATCAATAATAAAGCATCTTACCGAAATATCAACCTATCACGGCCTATAGCGCCCGCCAAAAGATTAACTGCAGTAAAATTCAGAACACAAAAATATGTAAAATTATCGGATATTATAAGTTGTTGTTGTTTTTATTTCCGTAAGATTAAAAATATACAGTTTTACAAATAAAAATGTAAAAGCAAGATAAAATTACGGCTGGTAGCCCATATTCAGCTGCAACTATAATTATAGCTGGTGTTCTTCCATGGGGCCAGTATAACATGAGATCGTTATTAGATTCTTTTTTATTTATTTTGATATATATTTTTATTTCATGATAAAAGTGATGATGGCCATGATGTTAACGACAAATGAAATCATTTGAGTTATTATCAACCCCCTCATTTAACATTTTTGCAATGATTTTCATTATTTTTTACATTTCTGTTAATGTATATGATAATATATCCTATTATTTTTATTGTCATTATTATCATTAACACTGATGACATTATTGTCCAAAAAGAAATAAATATTGAGGGTTATCATTATATGCGGCGAAAGCGGGGGGGGGGGACAGGTACAAAAAAAATTGAGGTGGGGACGATCCCCCTAAATTTTTAGTTGATAACCTTTTTATTTTGCTTGTCAATTTTGTTTCCTGCGTCCCCCCTAAATTCTGGTGGACCCCCCTTAAAACGTTTTTTGTCCCCCCCCCCCTTAAATTAAGGTTGACGGCTTCCGCCACCAATGGTTATCATACCTAAAGTTATTTACTTGTTCCTCAGTGGCGTACCGTGAGTCACGGTATGGGGGTGGGGCACCAGCAAACATTTTAATTCGCTTAATGGGCAAGCAAAGGTATGCTGACCTCATAGAGACCTCTCAAAGACTGTGTCATTAAACGGATTTGTATCTCAAAGATTAAATAATGCGAGCGCGAAGCGCGAGCTTAATATGTTTGAGATTCAGAGTAAAAGGGATAGTATACATGGTATAAGTGCTTGAAAAGTCCAGTTTTCAGGCCCAAAAATAATAGATTTCGCGCTTATTATTAGGCTTACTAGATCAATAAATAACATTTTAATTTCATAACAAAATTGCCCTTATTCAGAATGGAATATACATGTATAGACAAGTTTCATCTCGTGCTTAGGAGGAGAAAGTCATCATTTTCATATGATGACAAAATATCATAGGAATGCCCCGGTCCTATGTCAAAACTCAAAGTAATAATAATGAAAAATATCGGGTCTTTGTCAAGTGCTATCCATATCCACCCCACAATTTTCCTTGAAATATAGGGCCCAAATTAATCCTTTTTCAAATCAAAATATGTTTTTTTTTTATTTTCATTATAAAAATGTATTAAGAATGCCCAGATTCTAGGTCTTAATCTGAAACACGCGCACGCATGTCTATTGAGATACACAGCTTGTTCTTTATTTAAATCATTATCCAGTTTCAGATCAGAATATCAACAATTTTCTGCTCGCGCTATGCGCTCACATTAATAATGTAGAAATATCCCCAATTACTCATCCCTTTCATTATTTACAAAACATGAATAGAGTGTCTGTTTTAAGGTCTAAATTTCGATTTTATCCGCTCCAGCTTCGCGCCCGCAATAATAAATTGTTTAGTTATATACCTAGCCTCTTCACAATGACAGGAACAGTTTAGAATGTCTATTCTTTAGGTAGAAATGTCACAAATTTTCACCTCGCGCTTCAACTTCTACGTTCGAGCGGCCGATCGGGGGAAAAAGGCTGTAAAAGATTTTCGCCCCCCCCCCCATTGGCGAAGGCTGGATCCGCCTCTGAAGCCATTTTTGTAGTCATTGTCATTATAAAAAATGATATGTATCTCACTAATCGAATATTGCGAAGCACGAGCTGAACATTTTTTTTAAATTCAGACCTGAAGAGGGGCATTCTAAGGCTTGTTTTTAAGACATCACTAGAACTTTCTCTAACTAAATTAAGCGATCGCAAACCGCAAGATGAAAATAATGTAAATTCAGAATTGAAGAAGAGCATTTTAAGGCTTGCTTTTAAGATTCACGAAGACCATACGTATTTCACTAACCAAATGATGCGAGCGCGAAGCGTGAGCTGAAAATTGTTGATATTCAGACAAAAAATGTGGCTTTTTATGGGTGTCCTTAGGAATTCATAACCTGCATAAAGAGCAGACATATCTCACCAATCCACTAATGCAACGTATTGCGGATTGTTAATGTTTTATATTCAGACCTTAAAACAATAAACAATAATAACTAAAAGTGCGAGGAATTATGTGTTTTGATATACATTGACTTAAAACGGGATGATTTACAGTACAACAGGATTATATCTCATTGAATATAACATTGCGATCACCAAGAATGCTGAACACATGGTCCCTAAGCAAATTACGTTTCATAAAGTTATCATTCAATTCAATATCATATTCAATAATTTCTTTTTACCCATTACGTTTATCCCCCCCTTATTTTTCTCCTTTTTTAACCAACCGATGGGGGTGGGCGCAGACCCCCATGCCTCCCGTTGTTACACCACTGATGTTCCTATAATGCTTTCAGTTTTGTGCATTTCTGATACCATTGTACACTGCTGAGACGTACCTTTCCAAATTACGGGGAACAGGTTTAACCAAGTTTGATTCAATCTAAAACCCGCGATCATGAGTGAACGAACTCTGTGAGGTGTTGGTTTTAATAAGACCCAATCTATCCTCCGATAACGAATGTAGATTTGAGTTGAGCGAGAGGGCATTCTACGCCACGGGGCGGTCACGGACAAGCCCCCTGGGAGTTGGCCAGTTACTTATGCACGTCGATGGAACCCCCTTGCACACATCTCGTCATCAGTGGTGATAACGGGTACACAAAAAAAGTTCGGTCAGGAGAAGCGCAAGAGGCACATGCATGCAGCCAGGGATGGGATGAGTATTGAGAAGGGGGTCACGATGTGATAGCGGTGTTTTAAATTGTTTTACAAGTTTTTGTACAAAAAATAACGGTAGAAGAGTCATGAATTAAATCTGGACCATCATGCGTTCAGGCAAATGTGTCTCTGGCTCTGACCGTTTTCCAATATTCAAAGTATTCACCGTGGCATGACTTCCGGAGGGAGTATAGATAAGAATTAGGAGCTTGGGGCCACACTTCCCCTACCTACCAAATGTTTCACGACCAAAACAAAAGAGAAAAGGAAAGAAAGGGAAAGAAAATATTATACATGTATTAATTTCTGAATATATTGTGAAAAAATCTATTTTAAACAACATATTTTTGTGGTTAAAGAGGTCAAAATTTTTGTTCGCTGTTATTAGAAATTTTGATCCATCCGCTATTATCTGGTGCCCTCACTATTTGCGACTCATTACGTCAGTTTCCAGTAGATATACGTTCTTATATGGACATAGATATAACATACATGTAGACATAAACTTAAATATATCTATATACGTATTTGCAGTTTCGTCATTGTTATGGTTTTCGTAAATGAATGAACGTAGCGTTGTTATGCCCCCATAAACAAGAAGTCAAACAATGATAAGCAATTGATAAATGATATTCATTTCATCTTCTCCTTGTTTAGCCCCTTCAAATAAAACCCCCCTGGATGCCTGATAAATATTTATCTACATACTACACCTCTAGCGCGACACCCCAAAGCGGCCTAACGAGGCACGCGGGCTGCTATCTCCTTGACGTCAATGTCGTCCCTGGCAACGGTTGCTATGTGCGTTGCTAGGTGCGGACCAGTTTCCATTTCTATCTCATTTTAGAATGGTATACAACTTCATCTCCCTACCCATCTCGCAAGGCTTTCGAGGAATGATGACAGATGATGATGAAATGATAATTCGATGGATGGGTGAATAAATGGATGGAGGGAGAGGTGACCATGACCAGCAAAGAGCGAACGGATGAATGCGAAGATGAAAACTTCATTGAAATGCTGAATACATTAAATGAATGACTATTATGAATGAAAGAATTAATGAAAGTAGTTCATGAGGGAATGGATAAAGACAAAATATGAGTAAAATGACAGTAAAAAAGACAGGATGTTTACATACTGTATGGTTATAGATAAATATTGATTATGATACCAGAAGGTCTGACAATATCATGACTAAACCCACTTGGTCTACTATAAATGGTCTAATTACTGTTTGGTCCACCCAATGATATTGGTCTGAATATCATGTTCTTCTTTAGATGGTTTCGTTTACGTATTACTTCGTACTTTTCAAATAGAAATCTAGTTTATTAACAGATCATATTGTCATAGAAACTAAGTTGTGTTAGAGCAAGTGTATATTAGAGGTAATAGGTAAAGCATAACTAAAAATAGACAAAGGTAGTAAATATGGCAAGGCGTTAAAGATTCGTCATCATTGTCGAATTGCTAAAATTGCTAAATCAAGAAGACTATCACATTTTTACCATTTATGGCAATTTCAATTTTTTTTTGCTAACAAAGTGCCAAGTTTTACATTATCTCATTATCAGCATGAAAACCCTATACTTTTACAATTTCTGAAAGTACCAATTTTGTCTTTTTCATCGATTTTGGGGCACATACATTCAGGAAATCATAAATATTTCCTCTTTTTATAGCAACAATGGCAAGAGCATCGTTCACAAATTTTATCGAGTATATGGAATTTTCAAGTCATTTTACTTCCTCACTATATTGACATCCCTATATGTGGTGAGATTATGTGGATACCAAATTATTCTTTGATTGACTTTTGGACCTTTTACACTGTTAGGAAATAGCAGATTTTTTTTTCTTCCTACCATTAACCTCACCTGGGTTGAGTGCAGCAAAATGTGAGTAAATTTCTTGCTGAAGGAAACACGCCATGGCTGGGAATCGAACCCACATCACTCAGGCTGAAAGACGAATCTTAACCACTAGGCCACGACGCCCCATGCAGTTTGAGGATTGCCCACAAATTTAAGAAATTTGTCATCTGCGTCCCTCCAATTCCAAAGTTACTACTTGTACCCCTTATGCTTATTTTTCAAAATCCTGCATCAGCCACTGTTAATGATGATTCAAACGTATCCATCGTGATAATTTGTGGCAAATTTCAGGAAATCGAGAGAAATGTCACTTTTTTTACCAAAATGCAAAGGGTTATTTCACAAAATTTGACTGCAATACATAAAATTTGATCTCCTGCTTATCATACACCCGTGCTTTTAATATTCCCTTATCCCTGCAAAGTTTTTTATTCGGGTAAATATTTGGTCTTCATTGCCTATTCATCTAACCTAAGTTTTTATCTACAGTGCACATCAAAAAAAAGTTTACACTTTGAAAGAGCCTTGGGAATTAAAAATCATACAACATGTGGGTGATCTTTTCACATATGTTCTTGGGATTGGGTCTCATCTATTCATTGAAAGTAAAAGTTTTGACAGAATGTTACACTTGAGTGAGCACTGTCCGTTTTTGTTAAGCTCGCAGAAATCTGTTTGCGTAGAAATGCTCCTTTTCACGATGTGTCAAGGGGAAAGGGCGAAATCAATCTTACCCTGCGAAACAATTATCATACATTTCCCTTAAACTTTTAGTCAATTGAAATAAAACGGACACATTCAAGCATTTGGTAACAATTTTGCCACCGAAATTTAAATTTCACCACTTAGTAAGCACAACCTTTACCCTTTTTGTGCCAGCTGGATCTGAGGACATAACTGAATCAGAACAAATGCTTATCACTCTAAAAAATGAAGTGCTAATTTAGCTTTTAAAGAGCGTGTATAGTGACTGCACTTCGGAGTGCTGATTTTTCTCGTTCAAATTTGAACTAGACAAATCAGCACTCCTAAGTGCAGTCACTATACACGCTCTTTAAAGCCTGTGTATAGCTTTGGTAAAGGGTCAATAATGTGATTGATAATCGAATATCATCTAATATGACAGTCTTACTGAAGCGTAGAGACCGTTAGATATTTTTCCAACTGCACTTCTCTGAGAAAATTTCAAATATTCAAATCTTGGATATATAGCGCCCTCTCTCGGCGATGCTTGTTTTAAATTAAAAAATGGGCATTCAAGCACTTATCTTATAAATTTAGTGATTAGATATCCAAAAGTTACAGACAAAGAACATATCTTGAAAGTTTCAGCCCATTCCATGATTTGGAATAGGATTTAATTGAAAGACAAAAACACACAGATATTTTGATTTGATCGGGTGACCCGATAAAGTTAAAT
Organism: Lytechinus variegatus; assembly: GCF_018143015.1. Lineage (NCBI taxonomy): Eukaryota > Metazoa > Echinodermata > Echinoidea > Temnopleuroida > Toxopneustidae > Lytechinus > Lytechinus variegatus. The sequence goes on along the minus strand of NC_054740.1, from coordinate 51,239,918 downwards.
TTCCATGTAAAATCGCAAAATTTATCATGTAAAACACATTTTCATTTCATATCCTCCACATCATAACTGTTATAGGGCATATCCATTCATATTAGCTAGCAATGAATTGGAATATTGATAGGTGCATTTTGGTGGATTTACCAAAACTATACACAAGCTTTAAGAGCTAAATTGGCACTACATTTTATAGAGTGATATATCAGAAATCTCCAGCACTTAATCACGAAGTTTTTATCATTTAAAGTGGGTTTATACTTCATTTTGCATTTAATACTTGTTTCTCCACACTTTTCCAAGCTTGACAATGATTAACAAATTGAAAATCAAGCCTGAGCCATTTCATGTAAATCACAGCTCAGTGTAAAGCAAATAACGTCAATATGGCCTCGGTGTTTGGGTAGTGGGGTGGGGCGCAATGCACTCTCCGAAGTGTTTTCGGCAAGGAAACAAGTTAAAAAGGTATCAAATATCTTCAAATCAATTTTACTAGCTAAATTACACGTGACCTTTATGATTAAGGTCTACTTTTATTTGCATAACTGTTTCAAAGCTCTGCGCAAATCGTTTTTCACTAACTTTTCAAAAGTAAGTGATGCTCACTCAAGCGGAAATATTTTTCGACAATTATATCGTCATTTGCTTAAATGGATCTGTACCAATATTTAAATGTGAAAAAAATCTTCATGATTTTATAAATGTATAATTTAGAGGAGTTTTTCTAAGTGTAAACTATTTTTTTGATACGCACTGTATAGATAAAGACATTATAATAAGCATTATTGATACCAACGTATTTGTTATTTAAAAAAAGAGAAATTATACGCACAGAGGGCACGTGCCCCCATCCCTTCCCCCAAATAAAGGAGTCAATCCTTAGGGCAGGCGTGGTGATCATATCCCCATGGAAATATGGGGGTGGTAACCGTGTATCGATATGCCACCATAATTTTGACAATTAAAAAAATAATAATGCAATGCAACTATATGCGTAAATGGCATAATCTGGCATAAAATACTATTATTAACATACACAAAGTTTTGGACATGATTCACCCCCATGTGAAGCATGAATCGACACCTTTGTACACCTTTTTTTTTGCTTGTCACATTTATCTGTAAAAGTTGTCGGTCAAAGGTGTTGATATTATTGAGTGCACCTTTTCAGTCAATGCTTAACCACTGCAGTCACACTAACGAACCAGATACCACACTGATGCCACACGAAATGACATATATTACTCGATTGTCTTTACCGGTGTGACAGCGGCGTTCGCCTGCATTGCCCAAGGCAGTGGTCATCTGTCATTAATTTTGTCCATTCATTGCCATTAAAGAGGAGATTCATTCTGTCATTAAGATGTCCGCCGAGCCTGATATAGCTTCCATAAATTCCCCTTTTCTATCTCAGATTGTTATAATGACTGAAAACATTTCCCCATAATTATTGCCGTGTATGATATCTACTCCTTCAAAACAAGTTCAAACATTCCTCCCCTTTTTCTGTTTTTAAGGATTAAAACTAAGTTGGCGTCAGGGTTACGGTCCTCTTTAAAGGTCCTTTAAAAATGCTTGACCAAGTTGTGGGACCAGGTCGAGGACGACGAATGACCATCGTAAATCGCCGCGGCAGCTGCCCGCAGACTGAACGGGGCTGACACTCAAAAGAAAGAAAGCCAAGACAGCAGGTGTGATGTTACTACTATCCGATGAAGATAGAACGGTTACGAGACGAAGATTGACTGTGTTATGCCCCCTTGGTCCCGTTTTACCATGTCTTACAAAGACTTGCAGTTGATCCGATCAACCACAACTATGGAAAGCCAATAACACCAATATCTAAATCCATGTGTGTTCAAAATGTTTTTTTTTAATCTGTATTTCATACATTCGTCGTTTTCTAGCTATTCAGTGTGATCCTCTACATCCTCAATCTTTACAAAAAGACAAAATTCCTGAGGGAAAATTGTGAAATTTATTAATTTCCATATTAAGGTTGGTCGGATCAATCAGAATTTTTTGTAAGACAGGGCCCCTGGTAAATGAGATTATTTGAATGACAACAGTAGGAAGTGCATCGAGTGTCCGTACTCTAAATTTGAGATATGTTTTCAGCATTTATGGGCAGTGGATGTGACCTTTGCCCCTACCATTCCCCCCCCCCCCCGTCTAACAACCGCAACAAAATTTATCCCTTTTACATCAAAAATATATAATAAAAGGGAAAATTCCAATCGTTACAGGATAAATGTAATGAAAATATTCATGGGAATACTAACACGTAGGCCTGTATCTAGATATAATTACAATTTTATCAAAACTAACATTTTTTATGTTTGGAAATGCTAAGTCATTTTTTATGGGAATACTTACGTCTTAATATTTTTTATCACAATCTTCAAACGCCGGAAGGATAAAAGAATGCTATTAGTAGATCGCAAGGAGTTTTTTTTCGCCGACGATATTGGAGTATGATACTCTTAGCATTTCAAAGATGATGAGAAATATAATGAATGAAAGAAGTCGCGTTTTCAACAAATCATGATAAGAAACAATGATATGTGCTTTATTTTGAGGGAATGAACGTTTCAAATGATATGCAATGGTCGCAATCGCCTTGAATTATAGCAAATACCTGCTGAAGTTCTGAATCTGTCCGAGATTTCTTTTCCAGAATGCATTCTTTTTAAATCACGAAGTTTCATCCATAGACGCCCTTATAAAATGATAGACATAGTTGCTGCTTTTTTTACCACATTCAGCATGCAACAAATAACTTGCCATGACCCCCCCCCCCGCCCCCCCCAAAAAAAAAATCTAATGAAAATTCTCGCAATCTCTGTTTTCATAAACAAATCTCTTTCGAATTCTTCTGCTGTGGCTAAATAAAAGAAGAAAATCATTTTTTTTTCTTTTATAGGGATGATCAAAATAGTATATCACTACTTTAAAAATAATGAAGACAAAATAATAGAAAGAAAAAAGTGAATGTATTATGTAGGGTAAAAATAGTCAGTTTTGGCTGGGCATGTTTTGCCGATTTAGCTAAAGATAATGTTCGTAATTGATGAGGATTTTGTAGGCTAGCAACACAGTCAATTATGATTTTTTTTCGGTTATGATATTTTATCCCCTTAGGCGTCATCATTAAAATTCGAAATTTGATTCTGATACGTGGTACACATCTCTTAATGTGAAGGATTTTGAAATTTGCTCATTTTAAGAGGTTTGAAACGTACTTTATTTTCATGCATTAATGATGAATATAACTTCTCGGAAACCCATTGTGGAGATCAGGGGTGGTCCGTGATTTTCAAAGGGGGGGGGGGGCACATTTTGCCGAGAAAAAAAAATGACAAGCAAAAAAAAAAGGTCTTCACTTCCAAAGGGGGAGGAAGCACACTTCTGTATTATTGTGCCTCTCAAAAGGGGCACAGCCGGCACGTGCCCCCCGTGGATCCGCCAGTGGTGGAGACGAATTCAGCAATGTTCTTTTTTTTATAATAATAATAAAAAATAAAAATACGTGCAACCTGCAAACCGCCAAATTCCACTCTGTAGAGCGCTCAATTAGGGCGCATAAAGAGATTACGACAGAATAAAAAAATAAGATGTCAGAATACTATCGCTTCCAGCAACTCTTTTCTCTCTCTTTATATAAACCCAAGGATTCCAAGGATTTAAAATAATCCAGATCGCTTCATGATTTTTTTTTACACAGACCAACAAAAAATCCAATATGATAAAAACAACAAAATGTCACGTTCCCTCTCAGAAATAATACATCCATTAGTCGTCTTAGGTACGATTGCCATTGCCTCAAAGGCCATGCAAAACCATATTCCACTCTCTTCAAATCATTTTAAAATACGAAGGGAAATTCCCTTCGTCGTGAAACAGCTGTGCTTCAATCCAATAAGGTGAATGTTGTTTAGGTAGTTAATTCGTTAATACTTCTTTAGGGGCCACGGAATCTCTTTTTTCATAGGGGCGGGCACTGGGGTCAAGAACTTCACATGGTTTTGGTTTTTTAACGAATAAAATGCCAAATCAGAAGAAAATTATGATTTAATCGTTTTTTAACCCAGATGCTTGACCAAACTGAGGCAAGATTCATTCAGCCAGCGGGTCATGAATGACTGGAACTCACTCCCTGCAGAATTAGTTACAGCTCAGACTGTGAATAGCTTCGAGATCAGACTGGACAAGGTGTGGGCAGACCAGCGGTTCTGCTCACAATATGAGTAGCAAACCCAAGATAGAGATCTGAGCCAATTAGCAGACACCACACCAATAATTGAGACGGATGATATAATGGCACAGAACTAGAAGCCTGACTGCTGGGATCCACAGTACTCTTCCAGAATATCGGGTAAAGGTAAAGGTATGTCACAAAAACAGGGGAAACTGAAATCAAACAAGTTTAAACTGTATGATTAGAGCCTCAACTTCGAGTTCAATTTATTATAAAAAAAAACACATTTCACAAGAATTAATGATCAGATCATACAAAATGAATATCAGTTTCCGAAGAAATATTGTGTTACAATTGGACTCTCACCCCATCTAAAATAAAAACGCACCTGGCACAAATGCATTTGTATGCTGTAAACTTTCATTTTTTTAGGGGGGATAAATAGAAATAAATATAGAATTATGGTCATTTTTAATGAAAATGTTTTTCCCAATTTAAGTGCTAATGACGATGGGAATCAGACCGTGGCGACACTAAAGAACAATTACATACATTTATGTTATTAATCTCCAGCATTTTATTTCTACTTTTAATATATACCTTTTAAATTATATTCTCAACACACTTTGCATTCGTTATCAGCGGGATAATGGAGACATCTAGGGCCTGTTTCACAAAAAGTTACAACACTGCAGCTTTGCCGTATACGGCTCAACAGCCAATCACAATCAACGTTTCCATGAAAGTTACAATTTATAGATGAAATGGGCCCGAGCTCTCAACAAACGATGGTATTTAATTTTGCACTGTAGCTGCAGATGGGGTGGGGCCTGTGGGCTATGGACCACAGAATTTTCATGAGCAAAATGAAGAAAAGGGGGGGGGAGGAAAAGCGGGTGATGTATTATTTTCTGAATATCTTTCAGAAAATTAGACCTTGGTTTTGAAATGGTCACATTTTTGTTCGTTCGCTTTGTTTCCTCACTGCCTTTTAGAAAATAATGTTTCCCATACCCATACGCCATTTCTGCCCCCCCCCAAAAAAAAAACATGGCTCATTAAGCTACTGATGTCTTCGTCTATCTTGTCACATTATTCTCTAAAATTGTCTCACGACTTCAACTCTGTATTAAAGGTTTTCGCTGTAGTGTAAACTGATCCGATGACACAAGTCCTTACGCCACTTAGGGTTGGGTGGTCTGTTTACGTTGTGCTTTAGGATGCAGAACCGTTTCAGAAACACAAACATGACAGATAGTAAACACACTGCACGTCGTTCACATCACAAGTTGTGTTTATATACAGTTGCCATAGCAACAGCAATGATGTCAGGAAACGTGCTATTGGATATGACCTTATTGTGTACTTTTCGAGAGGACGATGATCGTCGTGACATTTTCATTGTTTGAAAACATCTATTTGAAAAAAATAAAGAAATGGGTTATAGGGGGTGATACAGCGGTTAGAATAACAATTCAATAACTATACTCCGCTGTTATTGCAATTTCATGAATAATAAAATGACGGGGCTATATGAGTCGGAGATTAATGACTGCTATTACCATGATTACAGTTTTGAATTCTTGTTTCATTTGTCATCAGCCGATTGTTGCCATCATAAAGTTTTCAATTGTTTCATTTTTCGTCTTCTGATCGTCGGTTATAAATCACTTTCTCGGATAACTCATCACAATATAAATATACATTCAAATGGGCAGCGTGTAAAAGAAAGTATTTCATGTCCCCGTCTTACAAAGAGATACGATTGATCCAATCAGTCGTAACTCTATGGAAATCCATCAGTGTCATATTTTTTTCTGCAGAAATTTGCAAAATGTCAATTGTAAACAAAGGAGAACACATCAAATTGTCAAGAAATCAATGAATTTATGGATATGCATTCATATCTAGAATTTTTTTGAACAAACATGCATAATATGTTAACTTTGCTGGCTTTCCATAGTTGCGATTGATCGGATCAATCGCAACTCTTTGTAAGACGGGACCCAGGTGTTGCATCTGTTCCGAGTGTTTTATGTTGGCTTATGTAGAATGAACACCCAATGTATTCATGCAGATTAGCCTAAATTGCAGATAATGTTCAGATTAATTGGTATGCCCAATAAAATTTGAAAAAAGGGCGCTTACATCTCAAATTTATTCTAACGGATTACACAAGAAGGTAACATTGTGACGAATTCACGTCACAACAAGTAGTAGTAGTAGTAGTGGTGGTGGTGGTGGTGGTGGTAGTAGTAGTAGTAGTAGTAGTGGTAGTAGTAGAAGTAGTAGTAGTAGTAGTAGTAGTAGTGGTGGTGGTGGTGGTGGTAGTAGTAGTAGTAGTAGTAGTAGTAGTAGTAGTAGTAGTAGTAGTAGTCAGGCGCGGATCCATGGGGGGGGCCGAGGGGGCCTTGGCCCCCCCCCCCTTCGGCTAGAAAAAAAGAGAGAGGGAAAGAAAGAGAAAAAAGGGGAAGAGGGGAAAGAAAAGAAGAAAAAGAAAAAGGGAAGAAAAAAAAGAGGAAAAGGGGGAAAGAAAAAAGGAAAAGAGAGAGAGGAGAGGGGGAAAAGAAGAGGGGAAAAGAAGAGGGAAAAGAGAGAGGAAGAGGGGAAAAGAGAGAGGAAAGGGGAAAAGAGAGAGGAGAGGGGGAAGGAAGGGAAGGAAAAGAGAGAGGAAAAGGGGAAAGAAAGAGAAGGAAAAAGAGAGGGAAAGGAAAAGGAAAAAAAAGAGAGAGAGGGGAAGAGGGGAAAGGAAGAGAAGAAAAAGAGAGAGAGAAAAGGAGGAAGAGAAGAAAAGAAAGGGGAGGGAGAGGGGGGAAAAGAGAAGAAAAAAGAGAGGGGAAAGAAAAGAAGAAGGGAAAGAAAAAAGAAAAAAAGAGAGAAGAAGATGGGAAAGAAAGAGAAAAATAGAAGAGGGGGAAGTATGAGAAGAAAAAGGGAGGGGGAAGGAAAAGAGGAAGAGGGGGGAAGAGAGAGGAAATGGAGAAAAAAGGAAAGAGAGGAAGAGGGAAGAAAGAAGAGGGGAAAAAGAGAGGGGAAAGAAAAGAGGAAAAGAAGAGGGGAAAGAAAGAGAAAAAAAGGAATTGGGGGAAGGAAGAGAAGAAAAGGGAGGGGAGGGGGAGAAAAAAAAGAGGAAGAGGGTGAAAAGAGAGAGGAAGAGGGGAAAAGGAGAAAGAGGAAGAGGGAAGAAAGAAGAGAAGAAAAAAGAAAGAGAGAAAGGGGAAAGAAGAGAAGAAAAGGTGAGAGGAAGAGGGGAAGGACGAGAAGAAAAAAAAGAGGAAGAGGAGGAAAGAAAATGATGTTTGAACCAAAAGGGCGCTGAAATGATGTTCGAAGGAATGTCAAAATGCTGTTCGAACTGGGGGCAGAATTGATGTTTGAACGGGGGGGGGCGAACTAATGTTCGACGTAGGGGCGCCAAATTGATGTTGGAACTAGGGGCGCCAAATTGATAATCGAGCTAGGGGGGGGGGCCAAATGGTATTCGAACTAGGGGCGCCAAATTGATGTTGGATCTACATGTAGGGGCGCCGAATTGATATTCGAACTAGGGGCGCCAAATTTATGTTAGACCTACATGTAGGGGCGCCGAATTGATATTCGAACTAGGAGGGCGCCGAAATGATGTTCGAAGGGATGTTAAAATGATGTTCGAACTGGGGGCCGAATTGATGTTCGAACGGGGGGGGGGGGGGCCGAAGTGATGATCGACCTACATGTAGGGGCGCCGAATTGATATTCGAACTAGGGGCGCCAAATTTATGTTAGACCTACATGTAGGGGCGCCGAATTGATATTCGAACTAGGAGGGCGCTGAAATGATGTTCGAAGGGATGTTGAAATGATGTTCGAACTGGGGGCGCCAAATTAATACTCGAACTGGGGAGGGGGCGCCACCGTGATACTCAAACTAGGGGGGCGCCGAATTTATGTTTCCAACTAGGGGGGGGGGCGCAAAATTGATACTCGAGCTAGGGGGGGGGGGGTGATATTCGAACTAGGGAAGGCAAATTGAGTTCGAAGGGATGCCAAAATGATGTTCGAACTGGGGGCCGAATTTATGTTCGAACGGGGGTGGGCGAATTGATGATCAACCTACAAGTAGGGGCGCCGAATTGATATTCGAACTAGGGGCGCCAAATTTATGTTAGACCTACATGTAGGGGCGCCGAATTGATATTCGAACTAGGAGGGCGCTGAAATGATGTTCGAAGGGATGTTGAAATGATGTTCGAACTGGGGGCGCCAAATTAATACTCGAACTGGGGAGGGGGCGCCACCTGATACTCAAACTAGGGGGGGGGGGCGCCACTTGATACTCAAACTAGGGGGGGCGCCGAATTGATGTTTCCAACTAGGGGGGGGGGCGCAAAATTGATACTCGAGCTAGGGGGGGGGGTGATATTCGAACTAGGGAAGGCAAATTGAGTTCGAAGGGATGCCAAAATGATGTTCGAACTGGGGGCCGAATTTATGTTCAAACGGGGGGGGGGGGGGCGAATTGATGATCAACCTACATGTAGGGGCGCCAAATTGATGTTGGACCTACATGTAGGGGAGCCAAATTCATATTCGAACTAGGAGGGCGCCGAAATGATGTTCGAAGTGGGGGCGCCAAATTCATACTCGAACTAGGGAGGGGGGCCGAATCGATGTTCGAGGTAGGGGGCGCCAAATTGATACTCAAACTAGGGGGTACCGAATTGATGTTCAAACAAGGGGGCGCAAAATTGATACTCGAGCTAGGGGGGCGAAATAATATTCGAACTAGGAAAGGTAAATTGAGTTCGAAGGAATGCAAAAATGATGTTCGAACTGGGGGCCGAATATTGTTCGAACGGGGGGGGGGGGGGAATTGATGATCGACCTACATGTAGGGGCGCCGAAATGATGTTCGACGTGGGGGCGCTACATTGATACTCGAACTATAGGGAGGGGGGCCGAGTCGATTTTCGGGGTAGGGGGGGCCAAATTGATACTCAAACTAGGGGGCGCCGAATCGATGTTCAAACTTGGGGGGCGCAAAATTGATACTCGAGCTAGGGAGGCGAAATGATATTCGAACTAGGGAAGGCAAATTGAGTTCGAAGGGATGCTAAAATGATGTTCGAACTGGGGGCCGAATTGATGTTCGAACGGGGGGGGGCAAATTGATGATCGACCTACATGTAGGGGCGCCGAACTGATATTCGAACTGCCGCCTTGTTGTTGGCTCATTGTTCCATATATTGAAAGTTTGAAATGCCTTGGCCTTGAGGTTTTTAGGCCTTGGGTTTCCATGCCTTGGCCTTGGGGATTAAAGCCTTGGTCTTGGGTATTAAAGCCTTGGCCTTGGAGGTTTGAGCCTTGACTTACAACACTGATGGATATATTGACAGATATTATTTACAGAAATTTTGAAGTTTACTTGCACACACTAAGAAATAAATGTTCAGAATTGAATCCCGAAAGGTTGATGCAAAATCAGCACCCTATGGGTTCAAAAATTGAACCCCTGATTTGGGGTTCAAAAGTTGAACCCTGTGGTTGGGGTTCATTTCTCAAAATTGCACCCCTAGGGGTTCAATTTGAAATTTAGGGGTGCAGTTTTGAACCCCAACCGCAGTGTTCAATTTTTAAACATAATCAGGGCCTACTCTGATGAGAATTTAAACGAAATTGAAAGCATCAAATGGTTAAAATAGAAATCGATCGAGTTTCCCACTCGCATTGATTATTTTTTTAAAGTGATATTACATTTATTCATGAACACATCATTTTAAAACCATTATTCAATTGCCTCTTCTTCATGCATAGGCGGATCCAGGTGGGGACCCGAGGGGCCCGGACCCCCTATGGGTAGAGCAAAAAAAGGTGGGAAAGAAAGAAAAAGGAAGGAAAAGAAAAGAGAAAAAAGGAAAGGAGGAAGACGAATTAATAAAATAAGATGAGAGGAAGACTTGGAAAAAATATTTTATGTCACTATATAAAATTTTCGCTCCCGCTTAGCGCTCGCATTGCCTGTTAAGTGATCCACATAACACGGAGCTTAAATATCAAGTTTGGAAGTCAGTATACAAAACATATTTCTCCTTGGAAATTGAACTTTCATTAATTTTGTGATTTATATATTGATTTTTAAAAAGTGCTCTGTAAAAATGTCAGTTTTATGGCCTGAATATTAACACTTTCCAATTGCGCTGCGCGTTCGCGAATTGTGATGTATCAGGTACCTATTATTTTCATGTATAACATAAAGTTTTCAAAATATCCCTTTTCAGATCTGATTGTCAAAACGCCAGAGGCGTCGATCCTGGGGGGGGGGGGCGATCGCCCCACCAATGAAAATATTGGGGGGGCAAACATATCGTTTTGCCCCCCAATAATTCCGCAAGTGCAAAAAATAAAATAAGATTGTAGTGTTACACAGAAATAAGCAAGCGAGACTGAGATACACAACTCATTCTTTATTCAAAATCGTGCTCAAAATGTCCGCTTTTCAGATTGGAATACAAAAATTTTCAGCCCGCGCTTCGCGCTCGCATCATTTCTTTAGCAAAAACCTTACTTTTCATGATTAAATAGGTGAACAGAATGACCCGTTTTCAGTTTTAAACCCCAAAAGAACTCCCGCTTCGATTTGCAATAATCTTTTGTTGGATCTTATTTTATTTATCTTGTTCTTTATTAAAAACTCAATATTTTTCAGATCGAAATATCAAAATTTTCAGCTCGCGCTTCGCATCTATTGTTTGGTTTGTAGATACCCATCTTAATCATTGGTACCAAAAATGCTTAGAATATCAAGCTTTCAGGTCTCAGCTCGGTCTCGGCAGCACTCGCATTATCTGTGTAGTGAAATATGTATTCTCCTCATGAGTTACTACAAACAGTCCTAAACAGGCACCTTTTTCCTGTTATCAGGTCAGTATATCAAAAAATTTCAGCTCGCGCTTCGCGCTCGCATTAATTTGTTTCTGTGATATGTGTCTCTATCTCATGAATCATATATATTTATATATATATATATGTATATATATATGTATGTGTGTGTGTGTGTGTGTTGGTTTGTTGGTTTGTTTTGCCTTTGGAAAGTTGCTTCATGATTTTTGCCCCCCCCCAATCTGAAAAATGGATCG